>NC_134171.1:28958952-29258952 GCF_964188355.1 Buteo buteo | reverse complement strand
TGTGACATGGCTGCTATGCTATCTTTTTATAATGCATCTGTGTGGAGATGTCAAATTATAGTTGCACAGACAACTTTGCCATTCTGCAGCTGCTAAGAAATGTTTAAATATTACACACTCATGAAGTTACAGTTTCAGAGTAATTTTTGAAGTAACTGTGTTGAGAAACCCTTCTGGAAGGACATTTAGAATGCCCTATCGTAATCCTATCTGCGATGGTTTTATTAGAATTGGTGCTATCCAGTTTAAAAAGTTAAGCTACCTCATTGGTGATGATCGCTTACCAGTCGTCTGAGGAAGAAAGTGGGATGATTTTCTCCTACCCCCCCTCTGCCTTGTCTTTTTATGTTCTTCTCATGACTCCATCCAGTGTATTTCTTGTCATGACCCAAGCATATGGGGTGGAGGCTGCTTTCAGATGCTTATAAAGTGGCTACCAGTTGTTTCCTGAGTTTGCAGTCTGACTTTTCACACCCTCTGGGAGTTGCTTCATCCTTTTAATATGCTTTCTTTTTAATGGTGCCTCTTTAGACCAAGCAATTTAACATGACTCAAAGAGGCTATTCCAGCTGGAGTTTTGGCAATGGTTGTCTGTCAAGGAGATCCATCTATTCTATTCAGCAGTCTTCAAACAGAAGATTATAAACTTGAACTTTCTAATCATGAATAAAGCAGAGGTGATGTTCAGTGGCTGAAGTGCTTTATATCTAGAATGCTTGAAATCGCATGTGTTTTGTTTTAAATGTTGCCATGTCTTGGCTTTGAGCCCTTGGGAATCCAACAGACTGATGATGTACACTTGCAAAATCTGTCTTTGAATACATAACTGAGTCATAATTCAGCCCTCAGTTTTTAAATCTGGTTCATGTAAGCACAATTGTGACTTGAACCACAGAACCTTGGAGATTCAGCTAATGAAAAACATGTATAGTCAAATCCTTTCAAAAGTGAACACAAAAATTTAGAGAAGAAGAGAGTGTGATAAAGTTGTGAAGGCTTTCCCACACAAATAGTGTGCTTGATCTGCTGCTGATAGTCATTTTTCTGTCTGCCACTGTTGATTTAAAGCATTCTACAAAGGAAATTGATATAATTGTTATTGTTTAGCAGAAAAACTGAGGAACACGCAGGATATGTGTTACTTGAGAAAGCCCAGACCAGCAGAACAAATGAATACTTTTTTCTTTCGTTGTGCCCTTTGTAGCAATCAATATGCCTTCCAATAGCTGTAATTTCACCAATAGCTATAATAATAGTAATTGTATGGTCTAATTCTTTCAGAAGTAAAACGTTGAAGATAGAGTGGCTAATGGCAGATAGTCAACACACCATGAGAAACATATAGTAAAGTGTTTCATGCACAATGTAAATACTCAGTCTCAGCTCCAGCCTACCCTCAAATTGATAATGCGCTAAATCAAGGTGAAATAGAACTGATTTACAGCAACAAAAAGTGAAATGGCTGGCAGGTGTAATACACAGGGTAGAGATTCAAAGTAGCAAAAATGTCAGCTTATGGTATCTGTAAAATAGCACTAAACAGTTCCTGTGTACTTTTGGAAATGTTTGTGTACAATAACAGATATCATATGCAAGGTCATGATTGAAACCATGTTGCAGTGAATGTGCTGAACATACCTGAATTCTTTTCCTAAATAAAAGGACAGTGAATGAAATCAGAAATAGTTCAAACAGAAAATGGAATAGGTAATAAATGGATACAAATGAACAAAGAAAATCTACAATATGCAGATTCAGAAACTGATGGAGTATTTGCATGGAGAAAGCAGTTAGAAAACAAATCCTCAAACCCCAACTCCTGCTCTGAGGAAGGATAATTGTTCAAGAAACAAGATTTTATTTCTGCTGTCCTATGACTAGAACATGTTCTTCATGAGATATAAATGAGACGTTAAGAAACAGCTGGTTTACATCTGACTTCAAAGCAAGGAATGGTTACATATTTCTGAAAGATTGGCATTGACTATCTTGCCAAGAAACAAATGAAGAAACTTGAAATGGAATTCAGGAAGAAGCATTTCTGAAGATGTATCTTTGTTCTCAATGCAGCCGGTCTTACTTAGGAATAATTTCATACTTCATGACTTATTTTATTAGTATGGTGTAACTGTTACTTATAAGGCAGAAAAAAATGTGCTAATGAGAAGATTACACTTTGCATTGTCCCTCAGCTCAAACCTTGAAGTCAACATACACTTATCACTTTAGGAGCCTTTTCTACTTGGTCCCAAGCTGAGACTGTGTAAAGGTGACAAACATAAAGTTTGTTTTTGCAACGAGTGCTAGGGAAAGTATAGGTAATGATGTGGCGTTGACCAAAATGCCTATATTTAAAGCTGACTAATGTGTTTTCTCAGAGGACCCTTTCTCCAAATGTGTTTAATTTTGGTGAGGAAAAAAAAAAAAAAGCACCATTTAAAATTTTTTATGCCTAATATCTGTCCTGGGCAAAAACAGAAAGAAAAAATGGGTTCCTTAAGAAAAAGCATTCCTGTAATCACTTGAGTGTTCCTAGTATCTCCAAGTATTTGGGCAATGGAACTTGGAATCTGGCAGGGAGGGTTGCTTTAGTAAGTGGTAAGGTATTTATCATGGCTGTTGGAAGCTAGGAAGGTAAGGAAAGTAGAAGAGAAAATGTGGTCACTTTGGGGAACTTCTGTTTGTAAAGTTTATGTACCTATGGATACACCTTACAGAAGTCAGTCCCCAAATTTTGGCTTGCACATCTCTGAAAAATCATAGAGTCTCTGAAAGCTTCTCTATCAATGTTATGGCTCAGCTAGCGAGGGTGGGCCTAAGAAAGACTCTACACGTCACTGACCCTAACAATAGCTAGGGGTGGCACTGGAGCTAGGTACAGGCCCTTACATAAAAGGGTCTGAAATTAAGTCTCTGATGACAAATTCTTTTACAGTAATGTGCCAGTAGATGGCAGATGCAGTGTAGGGGAAGGACAAACCAGGGACAAAATATAGAGAAAGCAGGACAGAGAAATTAGATGCTGGAGAGAATGTTTTTGCCCCATTCAGAGAACTGTCCTTTCCCTGCCCACAAATAGAGACTGTTTACAATTACTGGTATATATAATTTGTAAAGAAGTCAATGTACAGAAGGAAGGGATTGCTTAAGAAATTAATTAAAAAATTGAAAGCTAGAAAGGTAACATAGGGGTATAGGCAATGGCATCCTACATTGGACAGAATGTCATCTGTGGTCCAGTGGGTGTGAAGCCAGTGTTGGCCACAGCAGGCAGCATCAAACTTGCATGCCATATTTCACCCTCTCCACTGATCTGATGTACTGACCACAAAAATTCTTCCAAAGCACAAAAGAATCTCTTTTCAAAGTGTGCGTGTTGGGGGGGAATTATGGATAGACCAGAGTTAAAAGGTTATCAAGCAGAGAAACATTTTAGAGAACAATCTGGGCATGGGAATGTCCCTTTGAAAACATATTTCACAATGCTGCTCAGAGGAATTAAGAGAAGGGAAGGAGGCAGTAAAGAAAATTAGGAGGACTGGTTATTTTATGAATGCGTATTTTACTGATTGATTGCCTCCAGCCCTGTTGTCATAATGATTGGTTATTTGTATTATCTATTGTAAGCTGTGGTTTCTGGTTTCTAAGTTGCTATGTTAACGAGGGATCGCAGGTCATTCTCCTATACATGCAATATATTATTACTTATAAATAAATACGGATCATTTTAAGTAGTTGAAATAATTGTTTACAACAAATCATAAAATGAACATGACTTTTTGTTAATGTTTGTCTGGCAATTTAATATATCTGCTAGAACAACATACTTTGTTTTTACAAAATGAGATTTATTTCGTTTAATAATTTGCAATAATTGTAGGACAGGATCTTTCAGTAAAACCTTGCATTTTCACAAACATTGCAGGAGCATTAACACTGATAGTTTCCTACCAGACTTGTGCACCTGGCCTCAAAACCAGAAACATATAGATGAGGGAACATTATGTCTTAACAGCAAAACTCCTCTAGTAGATATGACTACACCATCTTGTGTCTAAGTTAATAAACAAAAGGGTTTGGGATTGAACAGTAGTTAAAGGATCCTTCAAGAATTCATATGCTTTTCAGCTCACGTTTAGTCTCTTTTAGTGCCCAGCTTCTTAACAAATAACTTTTAAACCATCTACAGTTAATGAGAGTTAAGTTAGTGAGGCATACTGACCTTTCATAAGTTTGTGTCTCCTGTGAGGAGTTATTGTCACCCTGCTGGAGACCGTAGTGGTTATCACCAGGGTTACGACTCACAGGCTGAGCAGGACAGGCAGATTAGAATCACAGGATCACGCAGGTGGGAAGGGACCTCTGGAGCTCTTCTAGTCCACCCCCTTGGCTTAGTTCAGGGCCAACTTTAAAGATGGATGAGATTGCTCAGGGCCATTTCCAATTGAGTTTTGAGTATCTGTAAGGATGGAGGTTCCACAACCTCTCTGGAGAACATGTTCCAAACCACTGTTTTAAGCTGATATAATTTGGTAGTGCTGCTGGAAGAATCACTCTTATCCTACTTCCCTGCTTGTTATTCTGCAGCTCAACAGTGCCTTTTCCATGTCCTGGCGGGAGTATTTGTTCAGCTCCATGACATACTGGATCAGGAAACTGATCTGAATTAAATTGGGAGTGACTGATCTGGTTCATTGTGTAACAGCATAAAGTGTCATGCTGGCACAAAGAGGGAAGGAAGAGAAGTGGGAGGAGGTTCAGAAGCCAGGCTGAGGAGGGGTAGGACAGCTTCTTTCTTTTGATGACATCTGCTCCTGCCAGCTTGAAGTGTTTGTGAAACAACTTTAATGTGAGGAAGCAGCACGATAAGGGGTTACAATGAATTTCTACTCAACAGAAAAGTCTAGAGTGTAAATGACTGATAGGTGTGTCTGTGATTCTTTAGGATTCCTGACAAGATGCAGCTCAAAAAGTTTTAACTTAGACCGATTCTTGAGGTCTTCCTTTCAACAGTGCTCTGAAGTGCACAGGGAAGCATGAGTTCTGGAAAGCTACGTGAAATTAAGGGTACCTATCACAGTGATCTTTGGAGATGGGAGGCTGTCCTTCAGGCACAATGTTGTCTTGGGTGCCTTATTATCCTGGTCATACAAATAGTTAGAGCAGCTGTGCAGTGTATGATTTACTCACTGTTATTCCAGAATTTCTGTAGCAATACTGTGGTTGAAATAGCGTTGTGTGATTCAGAGGACTTCATTTCACTGTGACAGCTTGTCTTTGCCAAGTCTGAATTTTGTTTGCCAACATCAAAAGATCTTGTAACCTGGATTCTTAGGCATAGTAGGAACTTCTTTTTTGCAAGAGATGTTTCTGTAGAGTAAACTAAATCAACAGTGTGTTCAGCATTTGCATGATAAATATCAGGTGAGAATTTTCAGAAATTTGACTTTGTTTAGGAGAAGTTTTGGCAGATGGTACAAGATTGTAAAAATAGCTCATAATTGTAGCAATATTCTTAATATTTATTTAACTGATTTCTGGCTGAACTGTAGCTCTAATAAATTCATTTACTACATCTCTACCATTTTCACTGTCATGTTTGAATCAAGTGATGGGATCAGTAAGAGAAATCTGGAAGGGCTGGCTGCTTGAGTCAGGGCAGCTGACACATTAAATCATTTAACTAGCTTTTTTTGTGGTAATAATTTCAATGGTATATGGCAAAATTTATGTAGCACTTTGCTAAGTATGGTAGAACAGAGAAAGTGCTTCTGCTGTACAGAGTATATGTTAGGTAGTTTTGATTGTTATGGTATTATAAGCTCAGCTTTCACATACGGTGCTGTCATATCCAGAAAGTCACTGAAGGGTCAGTGGATTTCTGAATTTCTGTTTGTTGCTGTTTCCAGATGAAATGACTCCTTATTTTGGTCAAAATAATTTATCTGGGTTTTGTCTACAAAATAAATGATTACACTGATTAAAAATTCTAACCTGCATTGTAGAGACTCTGTGTGTCCATCCTTATGGATATCAGCTGAGTTTGGCCACATTTTCCAAAGAGTGTTACTACGCCTGAAAGAGATGTTAAATTCAACAGCACCTGATGTAGAAGATGTGAAATTCAGCAGCATCTGCTGCCACCTTTATTCATTTCTGTATGGATAAGAGGAGTCTTTGTAATCTAATGGTATCTTTGGATTTGTTCCCAGTTCCACTTTCATTGGAATCAGGAATTTATATTTCCTTCCTCTGTCTGAACAACCTTCAGAGTTCTGTGTGAGCTCTTTGTTAATTATGATACTCTTGGATATCGGTGATCTATTCTAAGACTTTTGCAAATGTAATTCTTTAGCTGTCTCTTTTCTGTTGCCACCAAATATGGCAACTATTAAGAAATATTTCATTGGGCCTGTAATTTTTAGAGGAAAAAATATAAGGCATCTGTATGGATCCACAGAACAGATTCCAGTCCCATTTGTTCATCTTATTTGGTTCTGAGACTTTCATGTTCTCGTAGCCTATAAACAGATTGCATACTCTTCCATGCTGCAGGCAATCCATTCAGTATATCTATCTTTTTCATTCTCATTCTATAAGCCAGGCTTTTTTCAATCTCTTGGAAAGAGCATTCCTCTTGTGGCTCATCTGTAATTGCCAACCTCATGACAGCAGATCAAATGTTCATGAGTGTATGAACGAGAAATGGCTTTCTGCACTAGCTATAAATCCTTGTCATCAGTCCCTGCAGGACAGATGAGTGGGTATCTACCAGCAGTTCAGCCAATTAATAGTAGGCCTTAATCTTGTGTAAACAGCTGGAGCCATTCTTCAGTCTCCCACCTTGGGGGAACTGAGCTGCTTCTGCCTTTTGCCAGGATCACCTCTGAGGCCTTTTTTTCTCCTTTAAGATGTTAGGTGTTTCTCAAATTGTGAGTCCTATGTAGTCCTTTTACAGGTTAAATATGCATTTCTGTACTTATACACAGGAACCTGCTTCAAGAAAACAGTACATGCATTTGAGCTAAAAACAAGGTGGGAAGTCAGAAACATACCTGCAGCTAGCTCTGCATTCAGTACTACAAAGCATTGCATGGAGTTGAGACATCTTCCCTAAATGTTGCTACATGGATTCAGTGTAATTTTGTCAAGTGAAATAGCCACAAAAATCTAAAATAATCTTACTTTCATTACAGATTTTATTACCATGTAAAAAAAGCAAATTTCAGATTTAAACCCATCTCTGGAGATAAAATAGAAAAGAAAATGCAATCTTTCCAAACAACTTGCAAGATAAAGATGAAAACTGAACAATGAAAGACAAAAATACATTGTTTTCTTGATTATGTGAAATTGAAGCCTTAAACAGCCCACTTATTTACAAATCCATGAATCAGAAAGTAATACTGAGATTTTTATGAGCTTGCCTCGTATAGCTCTATTCAGTGACTCTGAATATGCTGCTCTGCGTGTTGGAGTCCTGTGAGAGGGTAAAGAGAAAGATTTCACAAGAACTATCACTGTAAAAACTGTAATGGTGGGTGTGGGTGTTTACCATAGAAACTTCCTTCTGTGACATTTATATTCTGTGGAAGTCTTTATTGTTAGAAAATCCTGAAAAGTATTAATGACGATTAGAACTGACGATGGCTGCTGTGTCAGGTTGTCACTTCAACTTGTTTGATTTCAGGACTGTAGAAAGACAAAGGATAATCTCAGTTTTCTTCTTCCCATAATTTTTGCATGTTTCCTGGGGTTTTCAGTTTGTCGTCACCCCGCCTCCTCCCGCCCCAACAGTCTCTCACAATTGTATTACCAGTTCCTTTATTCTGCCTCAGACCTTAGAGCTGTCATCATTCTCAGCCTGTGTGCCTATGCATGATACAGCGGATTACCCCACAGTGCTCTATAGCAAGGCTGTAGTATGATTAATATTTCCTCTGGTAGTCATGCCAGTTTAAAAATTCCCTTAAACAGATTTGGCTGATAAAATAATCTAGGAAGATACCCTACAGTTGTTATTAACTCAGCTCAGTACCTGAATACAGCTAGCTGTGTGGCCACAGAAAGTTATCCTGGAACAACTGAAAGGATGGAGTTGGGGAAGGAACAGTAATGAGGACCACCAGTAGCCAAAAATGTTCATCAGTCTGCCTTCATTCAGGTTGTCTACTGAACCACAAATGTGACCTTTAGCCAGAACAGGTGGGTGCAGTCAACAGTTGTGTGTTCTAAGAGTGGTTGTGCTGTATTTTCAGCTCTGGCATACCAACTTCGTTTATAACCTTTAGCAAGTGATTTACCCTGTGTTGTTTCAATCTGTAAAATTGCAGTAATGAATCATGGCTGTGGCAGTGCTTTCACCGGTGGAGATACTAATGTGGACACAAAGAAATGCCACAGAAAATAATGAGCACTAGCTATATTGTAGAATTTACCAGGTTGCATGGAGAGTCCCTGCAGGATGGTTAGTTGTATGTTTTATTTAATGCTTTTGTCAGCTTTAGTAATTTCTACCTCTCCCTCTCCTGACAGCTTATTCTTGCTTTGCCTGTATCTCTTTGGAGGGGCCCATTCAGTTATCAGATGAGAAAAAAGAATACTTTTTTTTTTTTTTGTCACATTGCTTTTCAGCTGAATCAGTTACTTGACCTGGCTTACTGTACAGCCTACAAACAGCTATTATTGCAAAACTGAAAGCAGCACAGAAACAGATATACACATTTGGAAGCAAGAGCTGCATATGCTGCTGCTGCTTCCAGAAAAGACATATCAAGAGCCATGCCCTCAGTGGCTGCTGAATTTGAGAGCCAGACCTTTGAGCTACCTTGAACAATTGTTCGTTAGAAAATCTGTTCAATTCTGCAGCAAGAGTAAAATAGTTGCCTAAAGGATCTTCCCTCTCGTTACTGCTTCTTGTAGCATACTTCTTTGATAATTTCTAATACTCAAAGCAACCACTAAAGTGACTTACAGAGTCTAGTGATGAGCCCTGTGCATGGTAATGTGATTGCAAAGAAGAGAAGTCAGTATTACAGAAGGAGTAATTTCTGAAAAGAATTAGTCTAAAAACATAAAATGTCTTTAAGTGAGTGATAAGGACTAGATACATGTAGGATTATAATCAGGCAATTTGAATTCCAATTTAAATGAACAGTAGGTGATTGGCATGAAGAAGAAGTCAGATCATCTGCTCTCAGGCCGTGTGTAGCCTCTTTGGAAGCTTGAAATTGGTTAACATAACAGTTTTAGAGCATATACTATATTGTGTATATCTTCAATTAATATCTGGTATAAAACTCTTGATACATAGCTTCTCTGAAGATACCTTATGCAAATTGAAACCCCTTATTTATTATCTTTACCCTTAATATACTTTTTTAATAAACTATAAAGAACATTTTTGTTTATTTTGGTGCTGTACAATTCTTAACGTTGATATTTCTATGTGGCTGAAATAACTAAGTATGAATTATTAAGTGTGGGGAAACCAACCACAGAGTTAGAAATATGTCACATATCTATTCTTTCATCAAACTCCATCTTCAGCAAGAGTTTTTTTCCATGAATATCCTGAAGAGCAGAATTGCACCCTAATATGTTATAAAGTGCTTCTGGGCCTGCCACTGGCACCAAATAAATCATGGTAAGATTGCCATAGAACTGCCAGTTTATTTTTAACATGATTGGTCTCTAAGTAGCTGTAAATAAGACTAATCAAGATGGAGATTTTTAATCATATTTTCATCCTTCAGTACTTTAAGCGATATGTCCATACTAAACTTGACCATTAGCCAGAAATATTTGATTTATGGAACACACATGACTGAACATTGACACTGGGCCAAATATTGCAGTAAATGCTGGATAATCCTACGTTTTCTGGTTTATCAGAGCTTCTCTAGAGACTGCGAATTCTGCTTGGCTTATTTAATCACTATGCAGTTGTCTTTTAGAAGCCTAGTAATTTCTAAATAATTGTGCTGTGTGTATATATGTGGTGGGCTGATGCTGGCTGGACACCAGGTGCCCACCAAAGCTATTCTATCACTCCCCTCTTCAGCTGGACAGGGGAGAGGAAATATAATGAAAGGCTTGTGGGTTGAGATAAGGACAGGGAGAGATCATTCACCAGTTACAGTCAGGGAAGAAAACCAGACTTAGGGAAAATTAATTTATTACCAATCAAATCAGAGTAGGAAAATGAGAAAATAAAACCAAATCTTAAAACACCTTCCCCCACCCCTCCCTTCTTCCTGGGCTCAACTCCACTCCCAAATTTTCTCTACCTTCTCGCCCCCAGCAGCACAGGGGGATGAGGAATGGGGCTTGGGGTCAGTTCGTCACACGTTATCTCTGCCACTCCTTCCTCCTCAGGGACAGGACTCCTCACACTCTTCCCCTGCTCCAGTGTGGGGTCCCTCCCATGGGAGACAGTCCTCCATGAACTTCTCCAACGTGGGGCCTTCCCACGGGCTGCAGTTCTTCATGAACTGCTCCAGCATGGGTCCCTTCCACGGGCTGCAGTCATTCAGGCACAGACTGCTCCAGCGTGGGTCCCCGATGGGGCCACAAGTCCTGCCAGAAAACCTGCTCCAGCATGGGCTCTTCTCTCCGTGGGGCCACAGGTCCTGCCAGGAGCCTGCTCCAGCGCGGGCTTCCCATGGGGTCACAGCCTCCTTCAGGCATCCACCTGCTCCAGCGTGGGGTCCTCTCTGGGCTGCAGGTGGAGATCTGCTCCACCGTGGACCTCCCTAGGCTGCAGGGGGACAGCCTGCCTCACCATGGTCTTCCCCACGGGCTGCAGGGGAATCTCTTCTCCAGCGCCTGGAGCACCTCCTCCCCCTCCTTCTTCACTGACCTTGGGGTCTCCAGAGTGGTTTCTCTCACATATTCTCACTTGTCTCTGGCTGCAGTTTCTGTGCTGCAGCAACTTTGTCCCTTCTTAAATCTGTTATCCCAGAGGTGCTACCACCATCGCTGATGGGCTCGACCTTGGCCAGCAGCAGGTCCATCTTAGAGCCGGCTGGCATTGGCTCCATTGGACACAAGGGAAGTATATTGGGTTTGCATGACAAGGTTTTAGTAGCAGGCGGGCTACAGGGGTGGCTTCTGTGAGAAGCTGCTAGAAGCTTCCCCTATGTCCAATGGCCAATGCCAGCTGGCTCCAAGACGGACCTGCTGCTGGCCAAGGTCGAGCCCATCAGTGATGGTGATAGCACCTCTGGGATAACAGATTTAAGGGAAAAAAGTTGCTGCTCAACAGCAATTGCAGCTGGAGGGAGGAGTGAAAATATGTGAAACAACCCTGCAGACCCCAAGGTCAGTGAAGAAGGAGAGGAGGAGGTGCTCCAGGCGCTGGAGAAGAGATTCCCCTGCAGCCCATGGGGAAGACCATGGTGAGGCAGGCTGTCCCCCTGCAGCCCAGGGAGGTCCACGGTGGAGCAGATCTCCACCTGCAGCCCATGAAGGACCCCACGCTGGAGCAGGTGGATGCCTGAAGGAGGCTGTGACCCCATGGGAAGCCCGCGCTGGAGCAGGCTCCTGGCAGGACCTGTGGCCCCACGGAGAGAAGAGCCCACGCTGGAGCAGGTTTTCTGGCAGGACTTGTGGCCCCATCGGGGACCCACGCTGGAGCAGTCTGTGCCTGAATGACTGCAGCCCGTGGAAGGGACCCATGCTGGAGCAGTTCATGAAGAACTGCAGCCCGTGGGAAGGCCCCACGTTGGAGAAGTTCATGGAGGACTGTCTCCCATGGGAGGGACCCCACACTGGAGCAGGGGAAGAGTGTGAGGAGTCCTGTCCCTGAGGAGGAAGGAGTGGCAGAGATAACGTGTGACGAACTGACCCCAAGCCCCATTCCCCATCCCCCTGTGCTGCTGGGGGGGGGTTAGGTAGAGAAAATTCGGGAGTGAAGCTGTCTTTGGGAGGAAGGGAGGGGTGGGGGAAGGTGTTTTAAGATTTGGTTTTATTTTCTCATTTTCCTACTCTGGTTTGATTGGCAATAAATTAAGTTAATTTTCCCTAAGTCAAATCTGTTTTGGCCATGACAGTAATTGGTAAGTGATCTCTTCCTGTCCTTATCTCGACCCACAAGCCTTTCATTATATATTCTCTCCCCTGTCCAGCTGAAGAGGGGAGTGATAGAGTGGCTTTGGTGGGCACTTGGCATCCAGCCAGGGTCAACCCACCACAGGAAGCTTCTAGCAGCTTCTCCCAGAAGCCACCCCTGTAGC
The DNA here is from genome assembly GCF_964188355.1 of Buteo buteo. Taxonomy (NCBI): domain Eukaryota; kingdom Metazoa; phylum Chordata; class Aves; order Accipitriformes; family Accipitridae; genus Buteo; species Buteo buteo. The sequence goes on along the minus strand of NC_134171.1, from coordinate 29,246,716 downwards.
CCTCCTCCGCTACCAAAACCTTGCCACACAAACCTAATACAATATCCAAACATTTATACTGCACTGTAATATTTAAATGGTGGACTGCATAAGCTAAACAAATGAGGTAAACTTTTTATATTTGTGATTTTTTCATACAGATGTAAACAATTTAATATGCAGATGAATCTTCTGAAAAAAAATTACTCATCAAACATTTTTAGAAAATTTTAACTTATGTTTAAATATAACTCTGCATAGTTATATATTAATATAACTTTTTACTATTATTTGTAAAATTTCCATTGAAATGAATGATCAGTATGTTAAAAGACCTTTGGAAACAATGAACCATATATTTAACTTCACTGTAGTTACATTTGAAGAAATTAGCGTACTCATACTACTGTTACCTGATGGCTGTATGTCAGACTATAGCTGCAGTGAAGTGCTTTGGAAGTTATTGGTTTAGGTGTGGGTCAAGGAGAACAGAGATCATACTGAATACTTCACACTTGTATAAAACTTCATCTGAGAGTCCTGAAGAAATCTTTGTGGGTTTTTTTTAAATAGCAGTCACATTTGTATAAAGCGTAAGAGCAGTATAAATTTGGTTAGCTGTGGTAAACCCAAGTTGATCTCAGTCACAGACTTGTTAAATTCAAGTAATGTTCCTGCTATCACTTCTTTGGAAAAAAACCTCAGCAGAATATACTGCCTTCACATAACTATTTGTGATCATCAGGTATGCTCCATTGGACCAGTGGGAACCATTTACAATTAATCAGGTAGAATCACTGCTTACATTTCACTGTAATGTAATTTTGTAGTGTTATCGTGTGTTTTCCTAAAAAGTAAACAACAAGTTAACTCTAATCATATCAGTCTGAATAAATTAAATGGCTAGCATCCACAGATAGATCAAATCAATACTCCATTTTAGTTATGTGGCATCTTATTTCTTACAGATATCTTGGAACTCAAGTGCCTTCCATAGTAAGTAGCAGCTTTTTTTTTAGCATTTTTTATATTAAGGAACCTCTGTTAAACCAATGGGTCTGCTCATGTGGATACCTCTGCCCACATACGATTCTGCTAATACAACTTTTTAGAAGTAGTAGGTTAGTTAAAAATAAAACGCTAAAAAATGTCCAAAACCCTAAAAGAAAGTGACTGGAGACAGTCACTTGCCTTGCCAAATCCCCTTTAAGGAGTTTCTCAGGCTCCAGTCAGGAGGCAGTGATGCCTAATGCAGAGCTCTTGCTGTGCCCTTGCTTTGTCTCCATATGAGATAGGTTCTGTAAAAAACAGAAGGGTGTTTTAGAACATCTTTATCTGAAGAGCCATTACAGGTCAGATAGATAGTAAACTTTTAATTTGGGAGTACAGTTTGCAGAACTAGTAAGTGGCAGCTCTTCCTGTCATCAGGAGGGATCATTTGTTCTTGGTTTTGTACACAGCCTTTCTTGGTTTATGGTGCTGAAATTCTCTGCCTTTCAACACATCGCAATCTGGTGGTGAAAAGTACTATTTTAGAGTATATCTGCTTCTTTCCAGGCAACAAGCTGCCAGCTAGGAAGCTGCAAGAGGCAATTTTAGAGCTAAAGGTCCTTGGCTTCTTTCTGAGATAAGTTCAATACTGCAGCATGTAAAGTGCATTGTGTAAAAGTCCTTAGCATTACCTGGAGAATATATCTCTAAAGATACCTATTTTGAAACAGTGGTTCCAACTAGGGTATGTAATGAACTCAGTAGCAACACTGGCAGCACACTCCTCTTGTTAGATACTAAGCAGAGAAAGGCAACCATACTGACTTTAGAATACTTATGCAAGTCAATGCTTTGCTTTACACCAATTTTTTCATGTTACCACTAGTAGCCAGGCAGCTCTGGCAGCTTTTTATTCCTTGCGTGCAGGGTTTGCTGCTGTATCACACAGTTGCTAATAGCAGTACTGTGTTTTTCTCTGTTACTGTAAAATCAAACACTAAGTAAGGGAACTATTGGGTACCGTGGACTTTTTCAGTTCAGGCCACTTACTTGTGCCTGAACTTGGAGTTCTAGCCACTTTTTTGGGGTCAGCAAGTACAACCAAGAGTCAGACACAAAAAGAAAGATGATATGACCTAAGTGGTGTACTAGGAAAAAGATCTTTTCTGTGGCATTATGAGTGATTGTGAATGAAGCAAAATTGCATTTGCTAAAGCCCAAAAGGTTCTGCAGTAATTTAGATATGAACTGCAAAAAGTTGTATTAAAAATTTAATCAGTGTAAGGGTATGGGATAAAACATGTTAGATGTGGTATGTGGGATGTAAATGTGGCCTCAGTGTGAAAACACAGAATGAAGTGCAGGTTGACAGTGCTTCCCAACATGCAAACCTGAGTGACAGATCGACTTATTTCTTGAAATAGCCCTTTGTTTCGTCTCAGACACTAAGGAGGCTGTGTCTTCTTACAGTAAAGAATATGGTAAAGATTCAGAGCCATGCATTTATATTTTTGCAATAAATTAGCTATTTCAAATATGACAACTGTCATTAATGACTAGAGTTACTATAATCTACTTCAAGTAAAATGATATTTAGAAGTGTCTGTGTATGTGTGTGTATGTTTGTGTATTTATATGTATTTATTTCTGAAACTTCAAACAAAATATCAGAATACTGAATTGTTCTTGGCTAGGCAATTTATTTTCTTTTGGGTAACTACTTCTGTAATAGTTCTTCAAGTTGTTTCCAAATTCCAGTAACATCAAGAATATGCAGTTTGCCCAACATTATGAAAAATTTCAGTATAATCAGTTCAACTTCCTTACATTAGTTTGTGATATTTCTTTCAGTTTTGTTCTCATTTGCTCTGTGAATTTCCCTCAACAGACCAAATTTAAATAGCTCAAACAGTAAATAATTTTATTTTACTGAAATTGTTAATTGTTATCACGATATTCCTTGTCTCTTCAGTGGAGCAGAAGTACATTGATTATGTATTCAGGGCTTTGTCTAGTTATTGTCTTGAAAACATGTGTCCTGGTTTCGACTGGGATGGATAGAGTTAATTTTCTTCCTAGTAGCTGGTACAGTGCTGTTTTGGATTTAGTGTGAGAATAATGTTGATAACACACTATATTGGGTTTGTGTGGCAGGGTTTTGGTAGCAGGGGAGGGGGCTGCAGGGGCGGCTCCTGAGAAAAGCTGCTCGAAGCTTCCCCAGCTCCAAGTCAGACCTATCTCTGGCCAAGGCCGAGCCCATCGGCGACAGCAGTAGCACCTCTGGGAGAATGCATTTAAGAAGGGGAACCTGCAACAGGGGAGGGGAGTGGGATGTGAGAGGACCCCCTCTGCAGACACCGAGGTCGGTGAGGAAGGAGGGGAGGAGGTGCTCTGGAGGAGGGGATGCCCCTGCAGCCCCTGGTGAGACGGCAGGCTGTGTCCCCCAGCCCGTGGAGGGGAGCGGGGGAGCAGATGCCCACCTGCAGCCGGGAGAGAGGACCCCACGCCGGAGCAGGTGAATACCCCCCAAGATGGCCGTGACTCCATGGGAAAGCCCATGCTGGAGCAGTTTGTGACTGAACGACTGCAGCCTGTGGGAAGGGACCCACACTGGAGCAGTTCGTGAAGGACTGTCTCCCGTGGGAGGGACCCCACGCTGGAGCAGGGGACGGGTGAGGAGTCCTCCCCCAGAGGAGGAAGGAGCAGCAGAGACAGCGTGTGACGAACTGACCCCAACCCCCATTCCCTGTCCCCCTGCGCTGCTCGGGGCGAGAAGGTAGAGAAAATGGGGAATAAAGTTAAGCTTGGGATGAAGGGAGGGGTGGCAGGAAGGTGTTTAAGATTTGGTTTTACTTCCCATTATCCTTGCTTTGATTTGATTTGTAGTACATTAAATTGATTTTGTTTTTTCCTCAAGTTGAGCCTGTCTTTTGCCTGTGACTGTAATTGGTGAGTGATCCCCCTCTGTCCTTGTCTCGACCCATGAGCCTTTTTTTATATTTTTCTCCTCTCCATCCCATTGGGTGGGGGAGTGAGCAAGCAGCTTCATGGTGCTTTGTTGCCGACTGGGCTTAAACCACAACACACCCCGATGTTTTAGTTGTTGCTAAGTAGCGCTTATCCTAAGTTAAGTGTTTTTCAATTTCCCATGCTCTGCCAGCAAGCAGGTGTACAAGAAACTGGGAGGGAGCATAGTCAGGACAGCTGACCCAAACTAGCCAAAGGGATATTCCATACCATAGAACATCATGCTCAGTATATAAACCGGGGGGAGTTGGCCGGGAGAGGCAGATCGCTACGCAGGTATCGGTCAGCGGGTGATGTACAATTGCATTGTGCTTCACTTGTCTTCATGGGTTTTATTTCTCTCTTTTTTTGTTATATTCATTTTCATTATAATAATAATAATTATTATTATTATATTTTATTATCATTGTTATTATTATATTTTCATTTAGGTTAGTTATTAAACCATTCTTGTCTCAACCCACAAGTTTTACTGTTTTTTTCCAATTCTCCTCATCATCCCACTGGGAGTCGGGAGGAGCAAGCAAGTGGCTGCATGGTACTTAGGTGCTGGCTGGGGTTAAACCATGACAACGTGCAAAGATGGAGACCACACAACCTCTCTGGATAACCTCTTTCACTCCCTGACTAATTTCATGCTGAAAAAGTTCTTTATATCCTGTCAGAACATCTCTTGTTTCAGCTTATGCCAGTTCTCTCTCATCCTCCCACCATACACCACTGTGAATAGCTAGACTCCATAACCTCCCCATGGGTCCTGAAGCATGTAGTGGTTGATGTTACTCCCAGGCTGTCTCTTACTCTGGCTGAAGGAGCCCAGTTCCCTCAGCCTGTCCCGAAGGTGAGTTTTCTGGCCTTTGGCCAGCTTAGTGGCCCTCCCCTGGATTTACTGCTGTTTATCAGTGTCTTTTCTCTATTGGAGCAGCCAAAACTGGACACAATATTTACATGCAGTCTAGAAAGTGCTGAGCAGAGGGGAACAATCCTTTCCCATTATACACTGGCTGTGTGCTCCTGTGATACAGGCCAGGATACTGTTGGCCTGCTTTGCTGCCAGGACACACTGCTGGCTTATACCCAGCTTGCTGTCCAGCAAGACCCCCAGGTTGTTTTCAGCAGAGTTGCTCTGCAGTCAGTCAGTATCTAGCCTGTATCATTACAGTGGGTTCTTTCTTCCGAAGTGCAACACTAATCCTTGTTAAATTTCATAAAATTCCTCTTGACCCATTCTTCCAGTCTGTCTAGGTCCCTCTGAATGGCAGCTCTACCATCAAGTACATTGATTGCGTCCCACAGTTTGGTATCATCTGCAAACTTGACAAGAGCACGCTTGGTCACCTTTTCCACGTCTTTGATAAAGATGTCAAACAGGACAGGTCCCAGTACTATGTATGTAGTTATTTTATTGTAACAGGCAAGCAGGCTGGTCAGCCATGATTTGCCCTTGATAAATCTGTGCTGACTGTTCCTGATCATTATCTTCCTGTGCCCAGAAATGTGTTCAAGGTGGACTTGCTCTGGGATTTTCCTTGGGACGAAATCAGGCTGACCAGCTTGAAGTTACCCATCTTGACCTTTTTTTGAAGATGGGTGCAACATTTCCCTTTCTCTAATTGTGAGCAACCTCCCCTGATGTCCATGACCTTTCAGAGATGACAGAGATAGGTCTTGCAAGAGCACAGGACAGTTTGCTCAGCACCCTTAGATGCAGCCTCGTGGGTCCCATGGACTTGCGTGGGTGAAGTTCTCTGAGGCATATCTGAATGTGTTAGCTGGTTCTGTAAGAGAGCCATACTTAACAAGTACATGTATTTCTAGGTCTCTGTACTTGTTGTTCCTTCCATTGAGAGTTGGTTGACATTTTCCACTTTAAGCAGTTTTATTTCCTTTCAAAATATTGTATTAAGTCACCTTCCAGATCAATGTAATGTTTGTTTAGCTGAAATTCACTTCAGTAACATCACTTCCTTTATGGAATCGTTCTGGAATTTAATGGTCGTGATAAGAAAATCATGTATGGTAATGGTGGTGGCAGCTCACGATTATGATAAAGGATATAATTGTTTAGCTACAAGTAACTCTCTGATTATCTCTATTTACAGTGCTGTTGATAATCTTAGCAGATGACCCTGAAGTTACAGACAGTGATGACAGTGGACATTCAGAACTGTATTTCTAAATTAGATAAGAAAATGAATAAAAAACAAGGCATGCCTTCCCAGTCCTGGTGTTCACTGTTTAAAATACATATATATATATATATAGTGTAGAATAAAATATTATATTATAAAGTCAGAGGTATCATTAAGAATATAATAAATACACAGTAAATTAACATGCTAATCATATTTTAAACATTGGATATTTTAGAAATTTGTCATTCTTTTTTCCTGAATGACAAAACATTGATTTCAAGCAAAGTAAAAAATTATGATTTATGTCATATTTTGTAATAAAGCAAAGCCAGCAATGCATAATAATGCTTTCAAAAAAAGAACATTTTACTTGCAAGTCCGAGTCAGAGTTACATTTTTTCATTATATTCTTAGGAATAAGTGCCCTGATTTTAATTATGCCTGAGAAAACTTGAACTGTTTTAAACGTGAGTGAGATCTTTCCTGCTTAGAATGTGTATGCAACTTCTGCTTTTTGGTCATTGATTCATAAATTATGAATGTACATTAGCTTCCCAGTCTGCTGCTGGTAAATTTTTATAGTATTTTAAGAAATGCTATAAGCACTGCAGTAAATTTGAGGAAGGAATCCACACATTGAGAAAATATAGCGATGGGGCATTAGACTTATATGAGATATTTTTTGCTATTTATATGTCTTCTTTCTGTTACCTCATCCAGAAGACTGACATAGTCTTCTGGCAAAGACTGCTCAGATGTCTTGTCTTTCCTACTGTATATCCAGGCCTCTCTTCCTAATTTTTGATGGTTATGACACATGCTCTAGCTCTAGAGGTTATGGAAGGCTATCATGCTGTCAAATTGGAGTTTTGATATTTATTCAGTGTGAACAGGTTGGTGTTAGCAGATGCCACCATCTAGCTGTGTTAGTGCTTCTGCTTTCCAGCAAGAAGAGCTGGGTCTTTTTGACTTACCAGTCATATGGATGAGAGAAGTATTTGTAAAGGCAGGCAGTGTGTCTCATTTGGGCTGTATTACTTGTGTGTGTGGACTTTCAGATGCAATTGCACTTGCTTACTGAGAGGCTTTCCTCCATTGTGCTCCAGTGATAGCTTATGTCAGTCTGTTTGACAGCTCTGTCAGGTAATGAAGTGCTCTCACAGATCGTGCCGATCCTTGCTGGGAAAGGCATTGAGCAGTTCTTTATAGCTAAGACTAATGTTCACTGTGCTAGAGCTTTTCCTCTGCTCCACCAAAATGGTTTAGAGATAAAAGGTTAGTGGAAGTTGGCAGTAAAGCAGAGAGCTGTATGTGTGGATGTTTAGTTATTCCTTCCTTGTGTGCATTACACTGCCTATCCTGAATTACAGCTGCCACATATCAACTAACTTGGCTGAGTCGTCTTTGAAATTTCTTGTCTTTTCAAATCTTGAGTAACTTGGCTAGCATTGTGTTACCTGTAATCTTATAACTTTACTTTTTTTATCCTTTTCCAGATCTACAGTAAATATGTTAATAGATTTTCTATATTTTTTGCTTGACTTTGTTGACCCTAATGATGTAGACCTGGAGACAGTTCATAGCTATCTATTTTAACTGGTTTTCCTATGTACATGTAAAAGAAGAATAAAGAAAAAATACATACGCAGGTTTATATCTCAGAATAAGAAATGGACAAGTATGCTGCATCTGAAGATGTTATACTTTTAAAATTGCTAATTTATAGTGCTTTTCTTAAAACAAATACAATTCAAGTCATGTTGGTATTTATTGCATTTGACCTGACACTCAGTATGTTTTGACTGCTCAGGGGAAATAGTGTAAGAGCTCATAAATGCTAAAAGGGGGTGATATAGTCCTCTCCACTGTGGGTTCCTACAAGTTATGTCTGGTGATTGTTGGTTTTCTCCATGAGCAGATTCAGCACACTTAAGTTGTCAGAAGACTTACCCAGTCAAAAACATGAAAACTTTTTTTTCAAAGTTAATGATTTTTTTATAAGTTCATGAAAGTGTTTGCCGAAGTCTTAGAGGGGTAGGTCTGCCCCATTGTGGGGAAGAAGGAGAGGATGAAGAAGCAGTCTTTCTCCTGTGTGGTGTCACTACACCATTATATTGGTTCAACTGTTGATGAAATCTCAGCTTCATCTTGCACAGACTTGAACTTACAAACTGTTCTGAGCTTGATTTGGGCTTAAATTTAGCCCAAAAGCCAGAGCTGATGACACCTTCAATGAATAATGAAGATTTTGCACCTTTTTGGTTTAGCTCTGTAGAATGTAAAATTCTTCAAAAGTGTTCATTATTATTTTTTTCTCTTTTTAAAATTTTTTCACAATCTACTAGACTAATGGTCCTTTGTATTTTTGTTCTTTGTCTCTTTTCTCCAGTCGAGGCCTCTTGCCCTGCAGGACATTTTGTGAGGCAGCAAAAGAAGGCTGTGAACCAGTGCTGGGTATGGTAAATGCTTCTTGGCCAGAATTCCTGAAGTGCTCTCAATTCCAAAATGAAACTGAAAATGACACCACTATAAGGCTATGCTTCTCACCACACCAAGGAAAAGGAAAGCAGTGTATGTTTCCATTCTTAACTGTTACATTGTGTTTGTGAGTTCCTATTTAATGATGTATTTTTTATTGTGTAGGAAAAGCTCTGGGGTGAAATTATTATTTCTGGTTCTGTTATGTTCCTTCACATTACTGTGATAGTCTGGTTGTCAGTTGGTTATAGTTTTGCTGTGCTTTAATTGTTTAGGCTGAATTTTTTTTGGACTTGGATTGATTTGAGGCTTTTTTGTTTTGCATCAAAAATTCTGAGCTGTTTCAAGGAAAGAAGGTAGGCGAAAAGTAATGTGCCCTTTAAAACTGTTCTGCTGATTTTTTCTTTGCTAAGTTCTGGTAAATACAGTATTGTTACTTGCAGCGGGAACCTGATACACAGGCCAAATTTCAAGTGTATCTCCTTTTTCCTTGCTGTAAAAATGAGCCCAGAACTGATTGAGAGGTAAACTTTTCAAAAATTGTGGTTTGTTTACATCCACTCATAGAATCATAGAATCATTTAGGTTGGAAAAGATCCTTAAGATCATCCGCTCCAACTGTTAACCTAACACTGCCAAGTCCACCACTAAACCATGTCCCTAGGCACCACATCTACATGTCTTTTAAATACCTCCAGGAATGGTGACTCAACCACTTCCCTGGGCAGCCTGTTCCAATGCTTGACAACCCTTTCGGTGAGGAAATTTTTCCTACTATCCAATCTAAACCTTCCCTGCCACAACTTGAGGCCGTTTCCTCTTGTCCTATGGCTTGTCACTTGGGAGAAGAGACCAACACCCACCTTGCTACAACCTCCTTTCAGGTAGTTGTAGAGAGTGATAAGGTCTCCCCTCAACCTCCTTTCCTCCAGACTAAATAACCCCAGTTCCCTCATAAGACTTGTGCTCCAGGCCCCTCACCAACTTGGTTGCCCTTCTCTGAACACGCTCCAGCACCTCCATGTCTTTCCTGTAGAGAGGGGCCCAAAACTGAACACAGGACTCGAGGTGCGGCCTCACCAGTGCCAGGTGTACAGGGGAACAACCACCTCCCTGCTCCTGCTGGCCACACTATTTCTGATACAGGCCAGGATGCCGATGGCTGCCTTGGCCACCTGGGCACACTGAGCAGCAAGCCTGACTCTTTTTTCTTATTGACCCCATTGCTGGAGTTCTCTTGCTGGCATCTGAGGCTTTGCTGTTGATAGGCATCATCGCATGAGCCTAAGTGACAGAGGCTCATATGGTCCATCTGTGCGTTCTATCTTTGTTAATGAGTTCTGGGTGACAATAAACAGGAAGTGATATGATGAAAATTTTTTTTCATTTTGTTTAAAAAACCTAAGAAGTTACACACTCAAAACTACTTTAAAAGATCAGGAGGTTGAACAGTATATTTTTGAATGTTAGTTAATGCTACAGTTAAGATTGTTTGTATATCCTGGGTTATCTCCTTGCACTTTCTGAGTATGCATAATAATATAGCCTTAAATTACTGGACCAATTCTTTTTAGCAGTTGGATTCTCTCCATCTGTTAAGGCATGTTTTGAGGGGTCATGAAGTAAAGGAGGCTGTTGTCTATACCTACATTCACCTGTGGGAACATTTGTAATGGCTGAGGTGGGGAAATACACAAAAATGGATTGTGTCTTGTTGAAGGCAGTTGAATGCTTTCCAGGAAAACTGGATACTATCCACAAGTCTTTTGTAGGGTTTCTATGGGATTTTGGGCAAGTTGCTGTAGTGAAAGCCACTGGGAACTGTGTTTTAACCATATGACATAAATATATGCTAAATATGCAGAAAAATTAGGTCTAATGGATCTCTCCAAATGGGAACCATAAGCAAGTAATTATAAAAATGCGTATTTTTTTTCCATGCCTCACCTTCCCTTTGTAAAATGGGAATAAAACTGTCCTTTTAGCTCACAGGGACATTGTAACCATATGTGTGTTGATGCCTTTGGTATCATAGTGATGAACATCATAGGAATTAGGAATACAATAATTTTGTCTTCATGGCAAGTTCAAATAGCACGGTAAGAGGCTGTAGCATAAATACGTAAGTATGGTAAGGGGTTGTACATTGAACAATGAGAGTAACTAGCAATGAGCAGTGAGTCACTAGCATATTAATTGAGCATGCTCATACTGGGCACAGAATGAGGTATAATTCTGAAAAAGCAATAGGGTGTTAGAGAACCAGGTTTCATGCATGTGTGCTACACAGACTGAATACAAGGTACGATATAAATATGCCTATTAAATTTTGACAAATTATAGCTGGCTGTAGTGTTCAAAAGTCCCACCAAATCTAGATAGCTAAACTTTTAATTTTTTTTTCTTTTTTTTTTTTTCCAAAAAATCTTTGAACCTCACATGCCTTTCCAGGCTCTGTTGGAGAATGTGTGTTTGACTTATCTTCTAGTTAGAATCTAGAGCATTTTATCCTGGGGCAATTACCAGCTTTCCTGAAAAATGTTTATTAGTTAGAATTGGGATTATCTAGTGGACATATATGTGTTCATGTGTCACTGCTGATATTTGTCTCTTTGTCTAGATTTTTCCTCCACAGGCTTTGCAAATTGAGTGCATGTTACCATTGTGGAGAAACTCTTATGACATACATTCCTGATGTGACCACAGATGTACTGAACATACTGGAAAATCTGAGCCACGTGCCATTATAATAGAACCATCCAAGTGTACAAAATGAGTCACAAAGGTGCAGTTCTGTAGACAGGGCTGCATCAGTCAGGTTAATATCCTTTCACACAAGTGACAAGTGAATACCCAGTAGGTGAGAAAATCAGCTACTCTGAAAATAGTTTCAGGAATCCAGCTGTTGAGATTTAAGATAGATGGCTGAACTGGTTTCACAGTTCTAATGAGTTGTGAGCATGTAAGGGAATGAGGGGGAAGCATCATCAGTCATCATTCATTCACATGAATCCAGTAATGCATTCAAGGTGGGGAGAAATCTCAGAAACCTTCCTGGGGCTGCTCTACCTATCTTTACTCACAGAAATATTCCAGCTCTGTTTTACTTTCTTTCAGCTGTTACTGTGTTTTTCTGTTATTTTATTTGCTTTGAGCTAACATAGCTGATACTGTTAAAACTGGAAAAAAACCCCACAGTAGCTTGAATGAGAAGTAAAGCAACACAATGAGCTGGCTTACATTAATGTGAAACTCTCACAAGAGCCCTGAAATTTTTTTTCAGTTAATTTGAATGGTAAAATGCTTTCAAAAGCAGCAGTGCATGTGATGCTTCTGCTTTCTATACAGCAAAACTGTGTAAGCGACAGTATGGAACTGTTGGACAATGTTCACTTTTGTGTTATTACTAAAGCGGCATTATGAATGTCTGTTTCTGTTAAAAGATGATGCACAAGAGGCCTGAACTGCACTTCATAGCCATGAGATTTGTAATAAATAATACTATTTAAGTTATATGAAAGACATAGTACATTAAAATTTAAATACAGAATGTAAATTCTATTGCATTGTTATGTGGCATATTATTTATACTGTTTGTTCTTAAAGGTACAAAAAAGTATATGACAAAAAACAGTAAGACCTTTTTTCCAGCAAGAAACTGTTTTTAAATAGCTATCAGTTGTGCCAAATCATGAAAATATTTTTCGTATCCTTTTTTCCAAGAACAAATTTACAGTTTTGTCTGAGGAGATTTTATCTCTCCACAGAATTTTTTTACAATGTTTCAAGTAGTGAAAGTTAACGATATGAAAGTACTTTTTTTTCAGGTACCTTTTATTGCAAATCCTCCTGTGATCACAGTTTCATTCCTATTGGAGTGAATGTTACGGATTTTATTCCTGACTCGGATTTAATGGAGACATTAACTTACTTTTTTTTTTCTTCATGTTAGTTTCTTAAAAACTATTTCTATTTTCTTTGGGTTTTTTCTGAACAATATGAGAAAGGGACTGTACATGCTGTAATGGTTTCTGGGTATTATAATAATTCCTATATACTACAAATACATATGTTTTCCAGTTAGTAGTTAAACTTTAAATCTGTAAAAAGCAATGAACAAAAAAAAGGAATCATGAAAAGAAACGAAAGTGAGTACGTATGTGTATAAGTAACACATGACATTATAAGTAGAATTAAATTGTAAGTATCACAGACCTTTTCTGTTCTCTAAGACAAATAAATCTTTGTGAACTTTTTACTCAGTGGCTATTGCAGCGGTTTTTCAGTTGGATACAGTCTTTTAATTAATTTTTTTCTGCTTAGAAAAGTTATAGTATTTGGTGAACAGGAAAACCATTGCTGGTAATCCGGATAATCTCCCTTCTTGGCCAAAACAGAAATAAATTTTTGTACATGTTGATAAATGGCCTGCCATGTTCAAGGGCATGGTAGAGTTAAATGCGTGTATAATTGGAGTGAGCTTTTTCAGCTGTTTGAAGATCCCACCACAGGAGCTCTTAGCCTGTTTTAAGCTGGATAAGAAGCATCTAATTGGAGCACCACATTAAGAATATCAGCAATAGTCATTAACAGTTAATGTATAACATTTTAAGATACTGTAGAAACAAATAGTTAATAGATGTATTAACACCACAACTATAGACTTTAGCAGTATTTCTCTCTTATAAAGCATTACCTTTACCCAAGTTTAGCTTTGAATTTTGCAGTAACTCAGCCAAACAGTTCAAACTTTCTTCTAGTGGCTGTCATCATACATTATCTTGTCCTGCATAAGCTGCAATAGTGCAAACAATACAGAAAATACTCAAGAAAATTAATATAATATATACAAGGAAACTACTAATGTTCTTAACCAAATATGCTTAACTAATGCAGATCTTGTTTTGTTTTGTTCCAAGAATAAAACGCCAATAAAAATTGTTCTGATACTCCATGGTGCTCAGTTTATCTTCCAGGATTTTTCACCAGGATTTTTGGTATTAATTTGTCTTTGAGGAATACCTTTGAGCAGAGATTCAAAAGCAGTATCTGGTTACAGCCAGGTATTTATTTTTCTGTTGGCAATATGAAGCTAATTATACACATCCAATACAGTATTTATTTGAGAAAAAGCTTTTAAAATCAGGAAGACATTATCTTTCTTTTGCGCCCTTGCATTCACTTAATGCAGTGAAAAGAAGAGAGAGATGATCTATGTATGAATAACATTGATACTGACCAGCTGCAAAAACAGCCATAGTGGAATAATTTTTTGAGGAAGACAAAATGTTTTTCAGGATTGTGGTGGTGTTTCATGTGAGGGAACATTCACAGTTGAAAAAACTGTTTCCCCCAAGCACTTGTTCTTTACTTCTGTTGACTCTGCATTATATTTTATTATGTCCTTTGATTTTGTTTATTCTCCCATTCTGCCTCCCCCACCGTTTATCTCTGCCTGCCTTCCTGTTCTTTGCCTGTTTCTTTTCCAGCATGGAGTTTCCTATGTGGCCTTTTTAGACCACTTCACTTGAGTGGAAGAGAAAGGTCTTTTGTGTTCTTTTTCCCACAGGGTTTTGCATCATAAGGACATAGAGAAATGGACAGTTTCCTGGGGGAAGGAGTTGCCAACTTTCCCAATTCTGTGATCGTGATCTTAGTATCAAAACTTTCTAGAATTGACAGCTACAAGATGCATACATTGTACCACAGGGTACATAGGGTATAGGGAGCAGGTGATGAAAATTTGCAGGCAAGAGAATACAGGGATTCCTCTGTGTCCTGCTGTGCTATTGTGACTGTATTGAGTCAGACAAAAAGTCCATCTATCTTGTAATGCTAACTCCAAAAGCTGCCAAAATCAGATGCCCAGAGAAGAATAGGAGAACAGGGCAAGACTATGTGGCAATACTTTTCCAAAATACTCCTGCATTTTCCATCTGTTTGAGATTCAAGGACTTTTCTGTAATTTGTGACCCACCATAGGTTTTTATTCTATTGATGTGTCCCTTTGTTTCATGGATCTATGTACATTTTAGCATCCGTAGTATCCTGTTGCAAAGTGTTACAGCTTATCTATGCATTTTATGAAGAGTACCACCTTTTGATTGTTTTAAAAGCAATTTTATTTGATACTGCCTAGTTCTTTCATAGCATTAGACAGTGAATGTTGCCTCCTCTTCACTTTGGAAAAAAAATTAGCAGCACTTTTCACAGATATACAGTGCTTTATCTGTTGCTATACCTTGAAATGCAACGAGACACCAATCTTGAGGACCATCGAATAATGTTTATTTCAGTCTGTGCTATCTGGGGGACGTGCTATGCTTTCCAGGGACGTGCCTGCATCATGTTCCATAGATGGCATTCCAGTAATCTAGCTGGGAAGTACAGCACATAAATGGTCTTGGCTCCTCAGAGACACTTTTGATAGTACACCAGATGCAGGTAAAATAAAGCACTTTTTGCCACCAGTGGTGTTTAGTCAGGGATTTTGGAAGCTTTTCCAGACTGTAAACCTTTCTGGGGAAGGTTTAAACCAAGCAAGTTTCTCTATCAACAAAGATTGCTTCCATTTTCTTTGGGTTCCTTTTACGTAACATTGTTTCTTCTTCAGGAGTCTGGGTGTGTGAATATTTGCATGATTATATTAATAAATGTGTGAATTATTGACAGAGGTATCAGTAATTAACATTTCCCAGCACATTCCTTTATAATAACACCTTTACAATTTTTGATAATTTTGGCAAATTTGAGTGGAATGGTCCATAATTTTTTTACTTCAGACATCTATTTTAGGCTTTATTTCTTCTTCTTCTGCTGCTTTGTTTCAAACAGTCTCAGCATTTCTGAGTATGCAACTGTTCACCTGTGTTGAAGAAAGTCTTATAAATGGTTGCATATCTAAGTCCTCTAGGTTTCAGATCAAATATCGAAACTTAACATTCAACAAAAGTGTTTGTTTTACAGCATAAGACAAGGCTTTTATAATTTCCATTAAAATCTGATCTTTGGAGGTATAATCAAATTGTCAACCTTCTGAAAACTTCTTGCGCAAGCTCAGTAGAAATCAGAAATTACATTCATTGGAGGTACTGTTCACGGTGTGTGTGCTCTCCTTGCCCTGAACACTGCACTGACTGGACCAAACACATCCAGTCATCACCTATCAGAAGAGTGCAAGAGGTGAGATTAATTTTTCTTAAAATTCCTTCTGACTACTGCTGGGTGCTAAAACTGAGAGAAGGAAAACTGATTTCATTCTTCCTCTTGTTTGCATATAACATACAAGATAAATAGGAAGATGCTCACTTTAAGTAAAAAGAAATGGAGAAGGGGATTAGGATGGAAATCAGAATGGATAGGAGCAGAATAGGATATGAGATGTATTAGGAAGGGAGAGTCAGAATGATTTATAAGTGTTTGAACACACTTTTACTCACAGATCAGAAATTAATATGGGACTCCAGGACCTTTGCGCTTCTGATCTGTAGGAAAAATGGTCAGATAAGTATCCTTTGTTTTTTACCTTTGTTCTCCCAGGCCAAATTGGCATATTCACACAGAAGGTAGAAGTCAAATACTGTTGCTGTCTTAGTACCAGTGAAGATCTGTACTGGTGGAGATCTGTAAGCAAATCAAGATGGTTCCTTTAATGGTTCTTTTTGATCTATTTATGCTGTTTTCTTCTTTGAACATGCAGGGAGTTGCATAAAAGCCCAAGTTAGAAGAATGTAAGATTTCCAAGTCAGTTAAAGTTGCCTTCCAACCTCAAACAGCCTTTCTTGTATGATGAATTACAATCTTTTGATTATGTTATCATATTCTATTTTTACCTTACGTCATCATCTGTGGGATAAACACTGGTCTACAGGGAACTAGAGCCCATACTGAGGAAGGCTATTGTTTCTAGGGCCCCCTGTAGGGTTTACTGATTGTAGCAATTGGAAAGTGCAGTGCGTAAGGCAGGGAAAGTGGAGAAATAAAAAGATCAGCTCATGATAAAAAAACCGTGATGTTTTAATATAGAATGAGATTCTTTCTCTGTCACTATTGCAGAGACCATGTGTAATGTTGGGCAAAGCAGTGGAATCAAAATTTTCTCAGCTGTTCTTTGTATACTTCCAATTAACTGGACTCTTCATTTGTATAGCTGGGATTTATTTGCAGTTGGAGCATGCTCTTGCAGCTACAAGTAAAGGTAATAGGAATTATTCTTTGAACATGTAAAATAACATCAGAGTCTTTACTCTCCAGAAAAAAAAAATCACATACTGATGTGTCTTAGGTTAGGCAACTGAAGTTAGTATTCATTGTTACTTATAATTTTCACCTTAATATCTCTATGCCTCATTTTTTTCCCCTGTAAAATAAGAATGTGAATGCTATCTAATCTTATGTTGCTGTTAAGACTAGCATATTTTTTGCTGTTTGTGATACCCTTCCAAAAATGATAGAATAGAGGTGAGGCTGTAACTCTTCAGTTAGAAGTTAGGAAACATGTCCAAGCACACGGTGAGTAGTGAGGGAACCTCCTGAGGAGCACATTATAGGGATGTGCAAAAGGATGGTGCTGGTGGTTTTGCCCTACCTGGCTTCTGATTAAGAGTCATAAACATTAAATGGCACACACTAGTTGAAAAATTTGATTTTAAAGTCCCTTACGTATTTTGGGCACCTTTCTGTAAAGTTAGAAACCTTCGTTAAAATATATTCCATAGGCAGCTTTCACTGCAATAACCATGGCCCCATTACACAACTGGAAAATAATGTTTTTATTGGAAAATGAAGATCATGTGCTGCCCAAGTGCAGAGTACACCTGGGAAAGTAATAGAAAAGATTTTGAAATTATTCACATAAGTTTTTATTACAAACACGTTTTTCGTACAAGGATGTGTGTGTCAGTTGATTAAGATTGCCCTGTTTCTTGGGGATGATAAAATAATATTTCAGGCTTGGAAAAGCATGTAAATAATGTTGAAAAACAAATAATCCTCTGCTGCAAAAAGTTGAGAGTAAAAATGAAGGTGCTGAGTGTGTGTGTGTGTGTATCCATTGCCATAAAGCAATAGAAAGGACTGCTGTGCCAGGACCACAAATAAAATTGGAAATCTGGATGATTAATTGCACTTGCAGTCAGTGCAAGCTGGAGCTATTTGTCATTTTTGAAAAACACACTCTGCATGTTTAGGCATGTCCGGTGTCAGTGGTACATCACAGCATCCACTGTGCACCTAGTGGTTTGGCAAATTGTGAAGAATACCATGTTGCTATAGAGAAGGGCTGATAGTGAGCAGAAATGATGATGATATTTTTTTGTGGGCACATTAAAGGTCCTTCTTTAGTCCCAAGGGCAGATTTAACAGGTGTAATAGTCTTTTCATGACTGCCTGTTGAGATCTTTTAAAATGGCATGTTCACTACATGGCAATTTTAAATGGCATTGTTCTATCTCAAAAATGGTATTGTTTCCATTGAGATTTATCTTTCAGGTTTTCCTCTTGACCTTCTTGCATTCAGTGATGTTACTCTGAGAGCTATCCTAATGTATCCCAAAATTCAATTCCTGTGGGAAATCTTGACTATCAACTCACTGGTGTGAAAATAAGTTCATAAGACTCCTGCAGCATCAACTCTGTAGTACTGAGGCTAATGATTTTTCTCATCAAAGAGCCCAAGAAAACAGATAAGTTTTTTCATCTTTTTATAGGTATAGAGCTAAGGCACAGATTGCCTGAATTGTCCAAGGTGATGCAAATAGTTTGCAGCAGAGCTGGGAAGAGAACCTTTATCTCTGGAAAACCTAAAAGATTCCTTATTCCGTAAGAACATCTTGCCTTGTCTAGGCTTTTTTTTTATGGCGTTGCTTTATAGTGCTTTTATAGATCAGCTTATCTTCAACAAATAAGATCACGTATGGAATTTTTGCAAGTAGCTCATTTTTTTCGCTATTGAAATTCAAGTCAAGCTTATGGTATTTAATAAGACAAGGCACAAAATTCAGTTTTACTAGGGGAAATAATGAGTTTTTCAAAGAAATTTTCTGTCTGCTCTTGAACCACAAAATAATGGGGAAGTTTTATAAATCAGAAAATAGAAAAGAAAGAATTTTAGGGAAAAGGACGATGGAAGCTTGTACTGTGTAAGGGAATATTAGCTGTATTTTCAGGTGTGATTTTCCTTAAAATGAGGCAGTGGTATTTCCATCAGATTTAAGAGCAGTTATCATGAGATAGATAATACTTCGCAACTGTGAAAATCATAATATACTGACAACAGAAGGTGATTTTGCACCCTACTGAAAATCCTTCTGGATGTCAAAACATGACTGTTCACTTTTAAAGAAGGGAACAAACTAGTTATTAATATTCTGATGTCTAGGAGTTGGGTTATTTGGAGAGTGCTCAGGAAAGTGTAGTTTTCAAGAAAGTGGATGCTCGCTTTGCAGATGGTGGCATACCTTACATGCTGCGCAGGGACAACGGGTACACTACTTTTGCGATGAAAGATGTCTTCCATGTGTACTGTGAAGTCTTGGAAAGGCAGAGGTGGCATCTGGGATAACTGAAAGAATAATGGAGAACCGAGGACAAGGAATACGTGCCTGTCAATATCACATTATTTTTCTAATATAGCTGGCCAGAGGCATCAAACAGCAGTTGGAACTTGAGATATGTCTTTGACTGTCAGGTAGTATCAGACGAACAGAAATAAGGCACCACAGGGAGCCAGGCTGAGCGATCAGCCTGCTGTAACCCAACAGCCAAGGACCTGAGGTCACCATCAGGGAGCAGCAGGAGCGGGGCTGCTCCCTCCGGGCAGGCAAGCTGGGAGCTGAGGTCAGGCTGTGCTGGCATGCAGAGCCTGAATGCAGCAGGCAGAGCTGGCCTCAGACATGGCAAAGTGATGAACCAGGTCCAGGGTCCAGCCAGAGAGCCCAGTCAGGAGGTGGGACCAGAGTCAGGTCTGGTGACAAGGCTCCAGTATGGCTCCAAGCCCACCTAGGAACCGGGGCCAAAGTGAGGGCTGCAGACCAGCTACGGTGTATATATGAGGGATCCGTCCAGGAGCTGGAGCTGAATATAAGGCTGTGCCTACAGCAGTGCTCAGGGGGGGCTTGAGCCCATGGGCAGGGTGTGGGTCCCAGGTGAGGCTGGTCAGGGCCATTCAAGGCTTATTGGTGCACTCGTGGCTCTGACAGTCGCTATGGGCAGGTGGTACTGGTGGATTCAAGAATGCAAAAGAATGACAAAAAGCTGTATTCTAGGCTGTAGGTTGTACCTGGTAGCTGCAGATTAAGGACAGCAGTGAAAAGAAAACCAACACAACTGAGGAATAGTACAAAACTGTGGAGATTTCAGGCTTAGGTCTAGAAAGGGTCCTGGTCATCATTGGAAGTGCTTCGAGAGAGTGAGAAGAGAGAAAGGTATTAGACTAACACGAAGACTGACAAACTGTCCCTTGCCAAAGTGAAGGGCAACAGCAGGGCTGAAGGATACTGGTCTCCCACCAACAGCCAAAATTCCCAATAAGAGACTTGTGAAGACCAGCATGCTTCAAGAAGTAAGAGGCTTACTGTGTCAGAACAGGGAGATAAACTTTTTTTTCTTCTGATTTAGGTTTGGAGTTTTAGGAATACACTGCTATAAACCACTTTGAATTGTTCACCTGGTTCCTTGTCATTGGACAACTCACTTGGGCCTCCTATCCTTCAGCTTTTTACATGTGGGAGAAAGAGAGGCATAATACTTGCTACCCTGCAGTCTAAACCACTGTGAGATAAAAGCCATATGTTCGAGATTTTAAGAAAAAAGTTTTTATCAACTTTTCTTTTATGATACACTTATTAAAATCAAAAGATACATCACTAAATAATGAATTCCTGAAATTCTATGAAACAGTATGGCTTAACAACCAAATAAAACAAATAAAAATTGATGTAGCAGCATAGAAAGTCAATAATTATTAGTTCATGTTTCTCATCTCTTTCTACCTTTCATCTTTTATATCTTTAAAGTGTATATGCATGCTTTATGACACACTGTCAGATTTCATCAGTACTACTTTGCTTTCCATTTTGTTTCATTTTTATATTTCTATTCTTCTGAAGACATATAAAATGAGATTACTTGTATGCTCTGGGTTACTTCACAACAGACTGTTTTGTTGGAAGAGATTAAAAAGAACTTTCCCTTCTTTTGTAAGTGCAATGTTTGCTCCAGAAAGAGGAGTTTAAATGGGACATTAGCAGTGTGTGAGTTTAGGACCGATCCTTCACTTAATCTCAGTTTCTGTTTGCCCCAAAATGTGCTTAATCAACACATTCTTGTGGTTAGTACTTCACTGTTAAGGATTAATTCCTTATACTAGGAATTCTACTGAGTGCAGCACCAAGTAAAATGTTGACACAAACATCATCATGGTCATTGATTTATTAATGGCTTAATCTGAAATTTATGTAGTGTGTTACCTTTGTGCTATCATTTATGCAGTACCAAACTGAGGTCATAAAAGCTCATGCTATTAAAAATTACATCATTAGATTTTGGTTATTTTTCCTTAATTTAATTTTAAACTGTATTCTGCATGAATATACTTGTTGGTAGACAAGTTATGAGGAATACAAAACTATGATGAGAATACTCAATATGCATTTTTTTGCTTTTGAGATGGAGATTACAAATATACTTTCCAGACTTAAGATGTTAAGCATCAGGTTCAGAGAATAAAGGGAGAAGAAATAGGAACTGTATTCTCCTATAGGAATCAGAAAAATGCACATTTAGGCATTTTAAAATGAGAAATAGGGAGCTATGTTGTGATCAGGTGCAAAATGATGTTAATGGAGGAAGAGATTCTATAGCTGCTGCTGCTGAAACTGATGTTTTTTCATAACTGTGATTTGCATTGTGGTAAAGTTTGAAAGCTACAATTAGAGATCTTTATTGTTCTTGGCAAACTTGGATACAAAGTTTGAATTACAGTGGAATTTCTATGAGTAGAATTTTGAACTTCCATGAGATTTTATTCTTCAAACTTGCTGTTCTTACACATGGATACATTTAATAACTTTACAGTCGCAAAGTGACAGGATTTTTCTCCTCGATCTCTGAAAGCTGTTTCTCATTTCAGATATATACGCTTAAAGTAAAGTTACTGGGGTTTTTTGCTGATCCTTTACTGGAGGTGGAACTTTCTGTTTTGTTTAGCTTTGTTGAGTAGCCTGACTGTTAACTGTGGCTTTTGAAAAAAAAAACAAACAAAAAAACAAAACCCCAAACCAATAACCAGGTTCTGTACTGAATATTTGCTTTTCTGCTTGACATCTTTACTTTGCATCCCCATGTAATTTTCGCTTGATATCTTTCCCTGTCTGTATGCTTTACAGGGATTTTTCTCAGTCAGTGTTTTTTAAAGCAAAGGCTTGGAAGTTTGGTCTCCATTGCTGTTCACAAAGCTGATTGCTCACTCCTCCCCCCCACCCCCTGGTGTGATGAGGAGGAGAAAGTATAAAAAAAGGCTCATGGGTCGAGACAAGGACAGGGAGGGATCACTCACCAATTATAGTCATGGACAAAAACCAGACTCAACTTGGGGAAAAAAACAAAATCAATTTAATATACTACAAATCAAATCAAAGCAAGGATAATGAAAAGTAAAACCGAATCTTAAAACACCTTCTCCCCACCCCTCCCTCCTTTCTGGCTCAACTCCACTCCTGGTTTTCTCTACCTCCTCCCCATCAGCGGCACATGGGGACAGGGAATGCGGGTTGGGGTCAGTTCATCACAGGTTGTCTCTGCCGCTCCTTCCTCCTCAGGGGGAGGAGGACTCCTCACTAGTCCCCTGCTCCAGTGTGGGTCCCTTCCCACAGGCTGCAGTTGTTCAGTCACAAACTGCTCCAGCGTGGGCTTTCCCATGGAGTCACGGCCATCTTGGGGGGCATCCCCCTGCTCCGGCGTGGGCACCTCCCCGGGCTGCAGGTGGGCCTCCGCTCCCCTCCGTGGGCTGGGGGACACAGCCTGCCGTCTCACCAGGGCTGCAGGGGCATCCCCTCCTCCGGCGCACCTCCTCCCCTCCTTCCTCACTGACCTCGGTGTCTGCAGAGGAGTTCCTCTCACATTCCAATCTCCTCCCCACTGCAGGTTTCCCTTCTTAAATCTGTTCTCCCAGAGGCGCTACCACCATCGCTAATGGGCTCAGCCTTGGCCAGAGGTGGGTCCTACCTGGAGCTGGGGAAGCTTCGAGCAGCTTCTCACAGCAGCCACCCCTGTAGCCCCCTCCCCCACTATCAAAACCCCACCACACAAACCCAAAACAATTGCATGGACTAAGGTGTAAACAAATTAATGGTGATCTGCATCTCTAAATTTTAAGTGCCTTGAAGGACTTGAATGGGAAGGTGTTATGAGTTCCCTCACTCTGAACATAATGGCCCCGCAAGGTATCTCCGATGGGATACCTAAAGCTCTAGGGCTTTTTTTGTCTCTTTAGGTACCTCAGTTCCCCATATATCAAATAGCAATGATTACTGTCTTCTGGTATTCAGGGAGTTACAAGAATGTTTGAGGAATCCTTCCTCTCTAGAAAGGTGTTTGTGCTATGAAACTGTTAAGTCGCAACCTGGTAGTCTTCTCCTGAACGCCTAGGCTGGGAAGATCCATTTATTGTAACTTTAGTTGGATATTTAATCTGATGCATCTATTTAATGGAGAAAAAGAGAGCTTGTTTAATCCTATCCTAAGGTCAGTTTTTAACAGTTAGTCTGTGCAGCTGCTTTTTAGAGGTAATGGCAGATTGAAGCTCACTGATTAACTCAGATGAAAATCCCAGTTTGTACTTGCTTGAGTTTGATTAATGTGGGGTTTGTTGCTTAAGTGCATCAGTGAAGACTCATTGTTCTAACTATCTTTCATTTCTGCTTATTTCTTCTTAGGCTGAAAAGTTTAACATGCATTCTTTCTTTTTTTCTCTTTTCCAGCACTGTGTGGAGGAGAGGAGAGTTTCTTGTGTGCCAGTGGGATCTGCATCCCAGGAAAACTGCAGTGTAATGGCTACAATGACTGTGATGATTGGAGTGATGAGGTCCATTGCAGTAAGTTTCTTAAACCTTGCAGTGTTCCATTGAAGCACTGAATCCATTCAGGGAAACCTAAAAAATAAAGAAGGCTATTGGTACAGGATAGGAGCTTTTCATAGTATTTGTGTATACTGACATTTGGACTCTCACAGTTGCCATTGAATGTGTTTACCCTTGCTCACTCTGGCCACAGCATGTGTTTTTGATCTATCAAATTTTATGCCTGGAAGCAGATTCTAAGATTTCTGCAAGGAGCCATGTGGAAATCAGAAGTATTTTGGGGCATTTTTTTTTTTTTAAACAATAGCATGCATCAGAAGAGCACTTCTGATAATAAGCTGAAGACTGTTAGTTGTATCTTTTTCCTAGTCCTTGGCATTGATTTTACAGCAAATGTACAACCATCTGTTTAGAAAGTTCTCTTGGCCTCAACCCTGGATGTGGTTTATTTAAATAAATCCCAGTATATGGTGCAGTAGAAAAGAAAAATGAATATACATGCTTAATATCTTAATTTCTTATTTATTTCTCTGTGCTAGTGTATATCTTTAGAGTTCCTATGTGTTTTTCTTTGTTGACAAAAACATCCTTGGACTACTAATACCTTTAGAAAAGCTGAGCAAATGTACAGTAGGAATACAATGAAAAGGAAAAAAAAATGAAAGAAAAAAGGAAAATGTGGAACAATGGCTAAATAGGAACTAAGGTAGGACATGATGCCACAAAACAGTGCTGTGCATTTAGACTTTGGAAAATGTCAGACCTGGGGTTGAGTTCCAAACTGTGCAGTTTAGACTCACCTCAAAAGATTTGTTCTTATTAGTGATTTAAGAGCCTGGGCATTCCAAGACGCACAAAGCTGCTTTTAAGGAAGTTGCTGATAGATTTTATCTGGGATACTCCAAGGAATAAATGATGGCTGCAGTTTCCTCCTGGTCTCAATATGAATGAGGCTAGAGCTTGCTTTTCCTTTAATAGCCTACAATTTACTTAATGAAGGTTGATATAATTTCTGTTACATAAAAAGTATTGTATGTTTTTATCTTTGAATTTTTCCTGTCAGTGTTAACTTCAGTTTTTAATGTAAGCTAAAAAATTTAAAAATACCTATGAGACTATGGCTCTCAAGCTCCATTAGAAATGGGAAAAGAAGAAATTAGTAATATAAGAATAAAAATATTGCATGTCTTGAAAAAACAAGCATTATAAATTTCATGAGTTAAGATTACCTTTGAAAGAAAGCCTGTCTGTTAAATGATACAGAGTTTATAGGCAGAGGATGTATTTTATTAGGGTACTTGGTAAGAGTTGGGGAGAGGGGGTGGAGGTCAAATAAGACCTTCTTGAGTTACACAGCACAAATAGAAAACCGAAGGAGGACTTATTTGCCTGAAAGCTTGTCTGACAAAAGATGCTGTGTTTCCTGCAGTCCTTGCCCCTCTCAAATTCTTAAGTCACCTCATAGAATCATAGAATAGTTTGGGTTGGAAGGGACCTTTACAGGTCATCTAGTTCCAACCCCCCTGCAATGAACAGAGACATCTTCAACTACATCAGATTGCTCAGAGCCCTGTCCAACCTGACCTTGAATGTTTCCAGGGATAGGGCATCTACCACTTCTCTGGGCAACCTGTTCCAGTGTTTCACCACCCTCATCACAAAAAATGTCTTCCTTATATCTAGTCTGAATCTACCCTCTTGTAGTTTAAAACCATTACCCTTTGTCCAATCACTACAGATCCCACTAAAAAGTCTGTCCCCATCTTTCTTATAAGCCCCCTTTAGGTACTGGAAGGCTGCAGTAAGGTTTCTCTGGAACCTTCTCTCCTCCAGGCTGAACAACCCCAACTCTCTCAGCCTTTCCTCATAGGAGAGGTGTTCCATCTCCTCTGATCATTTTTGTGGCCCTACTCTGGACTTGCTCCAACAGGTCCATGTCTTTCCTGTGCTGAGGACTCCAGAGCTGGACACAGTACTCCAGGTGGGGTCTCACCAGAGCAGAGGGGGAGAATCACCTCCCTTGACCTGCTGGCCATCTTTTGATCCAGCCCAGGATATGGTTGGCTTTCTGGGCTGCAAACACACATTGCCGGCTCATGTCCCGCTTTTCATCCACCAGTACCCCCAAGTCCTTCTCCACAGGGCTGTTCTCAATAACCTTATGATCATCCAACCAATTTGTCATGCACCGAACAGTCCCTCCATCAAATCCATATCTCTCCAATTTAGAGAGAAGAATGTTGGGGGGACTATGTCAAAGGCCTTACAGAAGTCCAGATAGATGACACCTGTAGCTCTTCCCTTGTCCACTGATGTAGTCACTCCATCACAGAAGGCCACTAGGTTGCTCAGGCAAGACTTGCCCTTGGTGAAGCCATGCTGGCTGTCTCAAATTACCTCATTGTCCTCCATGTGCCTTAGCATAGATTCTAAGAGGATCTGTTCCATGATCTTCCCAGGCACAGAGGTGAGGCTGACAGGTCGGTAGTTCCCAGGGTCCTCCTTTCTACCCTTTTTAAAAATCGGTGCAATATTTCCCTTTCTCCAGTCACGGGGGACATCACCTGACTGCCATGACTTTTCAAATATCATGGAGAGTGACTTGGCAACTACATCAGCCAGTTCCCTCAGGAATCTGGGATGCATCTCATCAGGTCCCATAGACTTAGGTGTGTTCAGGTTCCTCAGGTGGTCACGAACCTCATCGTGTCTTACAGTGGGAGGGACTTAGCTTCCCCAGTCCCTGTCTTGTGGTCCATCCACTCGAGAGATGTGGGAAGAGAGGTTGACAGTGAAGACTGAGGCAAAACCAATTGTTGAGTACCTTAGCCTTCTCCTTGTCTGTTGTTACCAGTTTGTCGGTTGTGTTCATTGGGGGGTATGCTTTCTTTGACCTTCCTTTTCTGACTGACATATCTATAGAAGCTCTTCTTATTATTCTTTGTGTCCCTTGCCAAGTTCAGCTCCAGCTGCACCTTGGCCTTCCTGACCCCATCCCTACACAACCAGGCAGTGTCCCTATACTCTTCCCAGGATACCTGCCCCTGCTTCCACTGCCTGTGCATTTCCTTCTGGCCCTTCAGTTTGACCAGCAGGTCTTGACGCATCCATGCCAGTCTCTTGCTGTCCTTTCCTGATTTCTTACACCTGGGGATCGAGACCTCTTGCGGTCTATGGAAGGCGTCCATAAAGATCTGCCAGCTTTGTTGTGCTCCCTTGTCCCTGAGGGCAGTTTCCCAGGGGGTCCTATTGACTAACTCCTTGAAGAGCTGGAATTTTGCTTTCCTAAAATTCAGGGTCCTGACTTTACTCTTCGCCTGTCCCACGTCCCTCAGGACTGCAAACTCCACCAGTGCATGATCACTGCAGCCCAGGCTGCCTCCAATCTTGACGTCACTGATTAGCTCACTTGTGTTGGTGACCATCAGGTCCAGTACTGCATCCTCTCTGGTAGGGCTGTCTATTACCTGGCTTAAGAAGTTATCTTCAGTGCACTCCAGGAGTCTCCCGGCTTGCCTGTAGCTCACTGTGCTACTTTTCTAGCAGATGTCAGGGTCATTGAAGTCCCCCAGCAGGATGACTGTGAGCGTGATGCCTCCTGTAGCTGGAGTAAGAAGGCTTTGTCAATAGGCTCCCCTTGATCAGACAGGCTGTAGTAGACACCAACCACCAGGTTCCTTTTGTTGCCTCGGTCTCTTAATTCTTATCCATAAGCTTTCAACCTGCTCTTGGCTATTATTCAGAGACAGCTCTTCACAATCTATCCATTTCTTGATGTAGAGGGAAGCCCCTCCACCCCTCCTTCTTCCCCTGTCCCTTCTGAACAGCCTGTAGCCGTCAATAGCTGCACTCCAGTCATGGGATTCGTCCACCAAGCTTCAGTAATGGCAACTAGGTTGCAGCTTTCTAGCAGCATGGTGGCCCACCCCTCCTGTTTGTTGCCCATGCTGCATGTGTTGGTGCAGAGGCACTTCAGCTGGGCTGTTGGCCGTGTCACCTTAGAGGAACACACCTTAATTCCTTTGAGGTATTTCACCAGTGTTCCCCTGTTGACTGCTATTACTTCAGGAGCCCCTGGCTCGTCTCCATAAGACTTCCAAGTGTGCTTCAGTGTACCCAGCACATCTCAGAGCAGCAGGCTGAGGGCCCTTGCTGGCACCCCATCCCTCTAACCTTGGTATGTTTTCCCACAGCTTGTCATGGGCAAGCCTGATATTATCCCCCTCCCCTTCAAGTCTAGTTTAAAGCTCTGTCAATGAGCCCTGCTAGCTTGTGAGCAAAGACCCTCTTCCCCCTTTGAGAAAGGTGAATCCCATCTGAGGCCAGGAGGCCTGTTGCCATGTAAACCATCCCATTATCGAAAAACCTGAAATTATGACAGTCACAGCAGACATGGAGCCGTGTATTAGATTGGGTCCGTCTATTTCTTCCAGTGTTGCTGCCTGCAATGGAAGGATAGAGGAAATAATTACCTGTGGTCCAGATTCCTTTACCAACCATCCCAAGGCCCTAAAGTCTCTTTTGATCGCCCTTGGACTACACATTGCAGCTTCATCACCACTCACATGGAAAAGCAATAATGGGTAATAGTTTGAGGGCCATGCCAGGCTAGGAAGTTTCCTAGTGTTGTCCTTAATCTGGGCCCCAGGGAGGCAGGAGACTTCTGTAAAAGGAAGGTCTGTCTGGCACATTGGACTCTCTGTTGCCCTCAGAAGGCAGTCACCTGCAACTATAACCTGTCTTTTCTGCCTCGTGGAGGTGGTCGTGATACAGAGGGTAGGCCTTTCTGACCTTGGCAATACCTCTGGTGTAGATCGACCATCATCCACATCATCCATTGACTGGCCTTCCACATCCAGAGCCTCATACCGGTTGTACAGAGGCACGTGGGAAGGCGACGTGGGCAAGGAGAGGGTTCGCCTGCCACCCTGAGTGTGGACTTGCCTCCATTCACTCCTTTCCTTTAAGCTACTGCCTTCTGCCTGGTGAGGGGGGGATACAGGATCCCCTTGATCATGTTTTTTTTCTGATGGCTGTTCTTGTTTCTGTCTCAGGGAGGACAGAGCATGGTTCCATCAGTCTGTCTCCTCAGACTCCCTGATGCTCCTTAACCTTTCTACTTCCTCTTGTAGCTCCGCCACCAAGCTGAGCAGATCGTCCACTTGGTTACACCTCACACAACTGTTCTCAATACTGCCATCCGTTACCAGTGAAAGGCTCTGGCACAGGCGGCAGCCTGAGACCTGGATGGCTGCATGTTTTCATGGGAGCTCTGGGTTGCCACATCCATTCTGATGAGTGCATAGGACATAGATTTCTGCCAGGTGGATGCTGTAGCTAAGCTCCTTCTGAGAGGGTGATGACTGCCAACTGAGCTCACCTCTTGAGCTGGTAGGGTGATGACACCCTGCCGTGCAAACTGCCGCACCACGCTCTGGTCGCTCATGCTCCTTAGGCTGCTCTTTATAGGTGTGGGGGTGGCTGCGGTTCCTCTGGCAATGCCCAGGCCTCAGTCAGCATCTCCTGTGAAAGCTGCTGGTTCCTAGTGGGTCTCTCCGCTCCCCCGGTGTTTCCCTGCCTCAGGAAGCATCCCTGCGCGCCAAGATCTGCAGCTCTGCTGCAGATCGGGCTGGCTCCAGAGCAGGCCAGAGCAGCTCACCTCAGTGACTGACCATGATTAGAGGAACATTTTTACCAAAACTCAGTATTAAGGCATGGAAATACACCATTAAGACACTGAGGGCAACCTTACTCTTACCTTGTACTAGTCATTTTTATTGCCAAGTAATGACCCTAAAATTATGGGGTTTGCACAGCAGTGTTTTTATTCCTGGTTTAAGTTAAACACACTTTTTTAAAGGTGCATCAGTTTGGGATATTTGGTTTGGTTTTCATTACCTTCCCTCTTCAGAGTGCTACAAAGAAGAGACCTTTGGGGATCCTATCAGTTCATGTCCCCTTTTCTGACAAAGGCCACAGCCATGTGTGAGGGCAGCTATGTTCTTAATCTCATTGGAATGAAGAGGTTTCTTCTGTTTAGAAAAAAGCAAAACTACTAAGCTTCTATTAATGAAAAATAAATGGCAAAAATGACGATTAACCCTAAAAATATATTTTCTTTATGTCCAGCCAATGTAAATGAGTTTTAAGTGTATGAGTGGTTTGAAGACTCTGCCTTATTCCTGTAGTGATCATTATAGATAACTGCAGGTTATAATATTATAATGAATTCATAATTACATCTAAGAAATGATTGATTTTTTAATTCTTAAAACGCTTCTCCTTTGATCAAGGTATATGCTATCAAATTTAAGTCTTATCCTAGTCTCATTCATAAGGTGTTTCAGTTCAGTTTCAAGGTAGTTCAGTGCTAACTTTCACAGGGACTGACATTTCCATAATAATGAAAATATTCAGTACTCCAAAAAATGTAGTTGCTATTCATTTAATTATTAATTATTTGGCAATATTTACCAATATTAGAGAAAGAAAATAAAAATCTGAATTTTTATGCTTTGTTCTATTTTGTATAAACTGAATTCCGACTGCTAGTGCTTACACATAGCTTTCCAGTGTTTAATAGGACCCAGAACAACACATGGAAAAGTTGTTCCCTTCTTATTAAGTCTAAACTATATTTGCTTATAGGAAAGTTTTATCTAGTGCAAAAATTATTTCAAATTTTTGTTTTTAACCTAGAGGATGGTGGGAATGAGGTATATGTAACAATAGCAGCAGATTTAGCTTAGAGTTAACAGCATTAATGCATTGAAGAGGATAACTAGGTATAAACATATGGCTCACTTCTAATCTAATTTCTGCTCCATTGACTGCTGGGGAGCTGTTTTCTCTGCATGAGAATCATAAACAAAGAGTGTGGGCAATATAGATGGAGAAAATTATTTGGACTCTTTTTCTAGCAAACAAACTTATGTAGCAGTAGATTGTTTAGGAGCAAAAATTACACAGAAAGGCAAGTATTTCTACTGCTGGAGTCTTGTGAAGAGACCACATGAGACTCTTCACAATCTCCATGAGTTGGAGCTGTGAGGAGAATCTTTTCATTAGTTACTTCTCAAGTGAGATTAAAAGGCTTTTAAACTCAAAAGGCCAAGCTTTATTAGAATGTTAAAGAAAAAATTAACCTTTTAAAAGAGAAAATGGAAAGAAACTTGATAAGGCAGAACAGCAATTAAAAGGATTTAAAAGCAAAACTGTCTTTGCTGACTGTGCCTTGAAGATTGGGTCTTTGGGCTTGGTTTCAGTCAACTCAGGAACTTTCTTCTTCTCAGCAAATTCTGTTCTGTGTTCTTTTATCCTTGGGAAGTTTTTTTTATCACAGTGGAGCCCTGTCCATATGTTCTGTTTCCAGCCCTTTCCAGCTTTGTTTCAGTCTCTGATATGCTTTAGGTTCGCTCCTTGTTGAATTCTCACTCTGCCTACTCTACTCTGTAAAAGCTGTAACATAACATAGAACTGCATGCAAACAGATAGGTTTCTCAGGGATGACATTAATGGTGCCAATAATTAATTTTGGGGGGAGAAATAGATTTCTCTCAGCTGTACACTGTATTGGAGTCACAGTAATTCATTTCATTCTGATATATGTTAGTAAGATGGATTGAAAATTGAGTTGAAATGAAAACTGGATGAATGGTTGGGCCCAGACAGTGGCGATTGGAGGCATGAAGTCTGAAGACCAGTAACTAGCCATGTACCCCAGGGTCAATACTGGGTCCAAATGCATTCAACATCTTCATTAATGACCTGGATGATGGGGCAGACTGTGCCCTCAGCAAGTTTGCTGATGACACCAAACTGGGAGGAGTGGCTGTCACACCAGAGGGTCATGCTGCCATCCAGAGGGACCTCAACAGGTGGGAGAAATGGGCTGACAGGAACCTCATGAACTTCAACAAGGAGAAGTGCAAAGTCCTGCACCTGGGAAGGAACAACCCCATGCACCAATATATGCTGGGGGCCACCCAGCTGGAAAGCAGCTTGGCAGTAAAGGGACTGGGGTTCCTGGTGGACACCAAGTTGAACATGAGCCAGCAACGTGCCCTTGCCACAAAGAAGGCTAATGGTATCTTGGGCTGCATTAGAAAAAGTATCCTTCCCTTCTACTCAGCACTAGTGAGGCCACACCTGGAGTACTGTGACCAGTTCTGGGCTCTTCAGTACCAGAAAGACCTGACATAATGGAGAGAGTCCAGTGAAGGGCCGTGAAGATGTTTAAGGGACTGGGGCATCTGTCGTATGAGGAAAGGCTGAGAAAGCTGGAGCTATTTAGCCTAGAGAAGGCTGAGGTTGCATCTTACCAACGTATGTAAATGTCTGAAAGGGAGGGTGTAAAGAAGGTGGAGACAGGCTCTTCTCCTTAGTGCCCAGTGACAGGACAAGAGTCAATGCGCACAAACTGAAACATTGGAGGTTCCTCCTGATCACCAGGAAACTTTTTTTTTCTTTTTTACTGTGAGGGTGACCAAGCACTGGCACAGGTTGCCCAGGGGGGTTGTGGAGACTCCATTCATAGAGATACTCAAAAGCTTTCTTGACACAGTCTTGGGTAACTGGCTCTAGGTGGCCCTGCTTGAGCAGTGGGGTTGGACCACATGACCTCCAGAGGTCCCTTCCAACATCAACTATTCTGTGACTCTGAGAATGAAATTAGACCTCAGTGTGTCTAGGCAGTGGCACTTAAAGCTTCAGAAAGCTAAAAGACAGCATATTTTTTCATCTAGATAGTTAAAGCACTTTATAGAATTTCGAAACAGGATTCTGTAAAGCGTAACTAATTGTATCTTTGTGAGGGTATTTGACAGATTTAGATTCAAAAGACTGAAGCTTGCCAGTGTAATTGGATGCATTAAAAAGAAATGAAGGATTTTGGAAAACCATATCTGGAAGAAGCATAGAATCATAGAATGGTTTGGGTTGGAAGGGACCTTAAAGATCATCTGGTTCCAACCGCCCTGCCATGGGCAGGGACACCTTCCACTAGACCAGGTTGCTCAAAGCCCCATCCAACCTGACCTTGAACACTTCCAGGGATGGGGCATCCACACCCTCTATGGGCAACCTGTTCCAGAGCCTCACCACCCTCACAGTGAAAAATTTCTTCCTTTTATTTCATCTAAATCTACCCTCTTTCAATTTAAAACCATTACCCCTTGTCCTGTCACTACAGGCCCTACTAAAAAGTCCCTCTCTGGCTTTCTTATAGGCCATTTTAGGTACTGGAAGGCTGCAATAAGGTCTCCCCAGAGCCTTCTCTTCTCCAGGCTGAACAACGCCAACTCTCAGCCTGTCCTCATAGGAGAGGTGCTCCAGACCTGTGATCAGCTTCATGGCCCTCCTCTGGACTTGCTTCAACAGGTCCATGTCCTTCTTATGTTGGGGGCCCCAGAGCTGGATGCAGTACTCCAGGTGGGGTCTCACAGGAGCAGAGTAGAGGGGGAGGATCACCTCCCTTGACCTGCTGGTCATGCTTCTTTTGATGCGGCGCAGGATATGGTTGGCTTTTTGGGCTGTAAACACACATTGCCGGGTCATGTTGAGCTTCTTGTCAACCAACACCCTCAAGTCCTTCTGCTCAGGGATGCTCTCAATCCACTTATTGCCCAGCCTGTATGCAGGACCTTGCACTTGGCCTTGTTGAATTTCATGAGGTTTGCACGGGCCCACTTCTCAAGCCTGTCTGGGTCCCTCTGGATGGCATCTCTTCCCTCCAGTGTGTCAACCGCACCACACAGCTTGGTGTTGTCGGCAAACTTGCTGATGGTGCACTCAATCCCACTGTCCATGTCACTGACAAAGATGTTAAACAGCGCCAGTCCCCATACCTGCCCCTGAGGAATGCCACTTGTCACTGGTCTCCACTTGGACATTGAACTCTTGACTGCAAGTCTCTTGAGTGCGACCATCTAGGCAATTCCTTATCCACTGACTGGTCCATCCATCAAATCCATGTCTGTCCAATTTAGAGACAAGGATGTTGTGCGGGACAGTGTCAAATGCTTTGTGCAAGTCCAGGTTGGTGACGTCAGTTGCTCTTCCCTTATCCACCAATGCTGTAACCCCATTGTAGAAGGCCACCAAATTTGTCAGGCACGATTTGCCCTTAGTGAAGCCATGTTGGCTGTCACCAGTTGCCTCCTTATTTTCCATGTGTCTTAGCATAGTTTCCAGGAGGATCCACTCCATGATCTTTCCGGGCACAGAGGTGAGACTGACTGGCCTGTAGTTCCGTGGGTCTTCCTTCTTTCCCTTTTTAAAAATGGGGGTTTTATTTCTCCTTTTCCAGTCAGTGGGAACTTCACTGGACTGCCACGACTTCTCAAATGTGATGAATAGTGTCTTAGCAACTTCATCCACCAGTTCCCTCAGTACCTGCAGATGCATCTCATCAGGTCCCATGGACTTGTGTACCTTCAGGTTCCTTAGAGGGTCTTGAACCTGATCTCCTACAGTGGGTGGTTCTTCATTCTCCCAGTCCCTGCCTTTGCCTTCTGCGATTCAGGTGGTGTGGCTGGAGCAGTTGCTGGTGAAGACTCAGGCAAAAAACTGGTTACCTGGATAACTAGGTCTCCTGTTTACTTCTGGAGAGGGCCCACATTTTCCCTGGTCTTCCTTTTATCACCGATGTACCAACAGAAGCTTGTCTTGCTGCAGTTGACATCTGTGGGCAGATTTAATTCTATTAGGGCTTCTGAATGTTTCTAAAGTATGCTTTACAATTTTAATTAAAATATTCTTGTGGTTTTTTAATTTGGATTTAAACATTTCTTATTTGTGACCTAAGCGTGACTACTATTACGTTTCCTGATATGAGAATGGGGAAGGTGAAACTGCTGCTAAATAATTCCAGTAAGCTTTTTGAACTTGACAAATTGCAATATAGTATGTACAACAGCCTTGTATAAATGATTTAACTTTATGTTTTGTTTAAAAATCAAATCATTCAAATTAATCATTGTTTCTGTAGGAAATTAATGTAACAAAACTTAGTGGGTGACCTCATTGAGAAGAAAGGCCGTATGTATCCTAAACAAAACTTATTTCACTCACTTGCACTCATTGATTTAATTGTCTCACCCCTAGTGTGTACACAAGTGGTCTGGCCAGAATCACCTGTTTTTCACAGTGAAAAACACTGGCTTTTGTGTCCTCATAATGTCTTGGCTTCTTTTTGGTTGGCAGTGATGATTTACTCTTCTGACAAGCATTTTACATTCTTAGAGATTGAATATTTTTTTGAAAATATTCCTGAGACTTACATTTTTTTGCTTTCCTTGTATCTCCAGGGTTGTTCTTGATCTTCAGGATCAAGTGCACCCTCAGTAAGTTTGCAGCTGAGACCAAGTTGGGCAGGAGTGTTGATCTGCTTGACGGTAGGAAGGCTCTGCAGAGGGATCTGGACAGGCTGGATCGATGGGCTGAGGCCAATCGTACGAGGTTCAACAAGGCCAAGTGCCGGGTCCTGCACTTGGGTCACAACAACCCCATGCAACGCTACAGGCTTGGGGAGAGTGGCTGGAAAGCTGCCCGGCAGAGAAAGACCTGGGGGTGCTGGCTGACAGCCGGCTGAATATGAGCCAGCAGTGTGCCCAGGTGGCCAAGGCAGCCATTGGCATCCTGGCCTGTATCAGAAATAGTGTGGCCAGCAGGAGCAGGGAGGTGGTCGTTCCCCTGTACTGGGCACTGGTGAGGCCGCACCTGGAGTGCTGTGTTCAGTTTTGGGCCCCTCACTGCAGGAAAGACATGGAGGTGCTGGAGTGTGTCCAGAGAAGGGCAATGAAGCCAGTGAAGGGTCTAGAGAACAAGTCTTATGAGGAGGTGGGGTTGTTTAGTCTGGAGAAAAGGAGGCTGAGGGGAGACCTTTTCACTCTCTACAACTACCTGAAAGGAGGTTGTAACGAGGTGGGGGTCAGTCTCTTCTCCCAAGTAACAAGCCACAGGACAAGAGGAAACAGCCTCAAATTGCGCCAGGGGAGGTTTTAGATTGGACATTAGGAAAAATTTCTTCACTGAAAGGCTTGTAAAGCACTGGAACAGTGTGCCCAGGGAAGTGGTTGAGTCCCCATTCCTGGAGGTATTTAAAAGATGTGTAGATGTGGTGCCTAAGGACATGGTTTAGTGGTGGACTTGGCAGTGTTAGGTTAACGATTGGAGCGGATGATCTTGAGGATCTTTTCCAACCTAAATGATTCTATGATTCTTGTTTCCTTATCTTTAGGTCAGGTTGTTATTCATCTTCTTGCTGCCTGATCATTTAAATAAAGTCATGCTTACAGTGCTCTGTAGCAATTAACATATAGCATTCCTTTAGATCTTGTTCTGCTCTTGCTTCTGATGCCTTCGTGCACATACATTTTTCCTTTCATATTTAATTCATACTAATCTCAGTATTTCTTTTATCCATCTCTACATTTCCTCCTCTATTTTTGTTAAAGACAAGACAGCTGCAGTAATAGCAGAGCAGCTTGCTTGTCTGCTGCTTTAGTGCCAATTCCAGTAACATGGTGGGTGCATTGGTTTGTGCTTGTAATGTTGTGGTCAACTCCTTCGATGGCAGGTTGACATGGTGAGAGGAAGCCCATTCACCTCAGTACCTTTGGTCTTAAAGATACTGCTCAGTTGGGTTTGGTTCATAATTCCAGGTAAAAAAAAGTAAATGTATACAGAGGCATTCTCCTGGGATGTCCAAGTTCCCGTAGAAGCTTCCCCCATCTGCAATCCCAAAATACAGGACTTCTTATATTTGTTTTAGATGCTACCAGCTTGCAGAGATGTCTCTGGTTTTTAGTTATGAAGTTACATACATTAGGGAGGGAGTGGTCTGCCCCTGTGCAGGTGACTATCTGAGCTAAATGTCTAAACTGGCTGTATGGATACTCAACTGAGAGAAACAGACACTGCTGATGCATGATTTGTCTGATTTTAAGCAGATAATTTAGATGGGATATGTGCTTTAGAAACTAAATGATGTAGATCGTAGATGTCTAAAGTTACATGAGTGAACCTTACAGCTGTGCCTCCTTGGTTTTAATGTTGAAAATTATATACATTATGAAATGCAGAAGTCTCTGGTTTTAATCTTTTCCATATTAATAGTTCTTCCTAGAATCTCCTTTCAGGATTCTGCATCAAGAAATTGATCACATGATGTAATCACTTTTCTATTCCTGGCTCTTGACATCCATTTTTCTCTTCTTCCCTTTGATGGGCCATAATAGGTATGCAGGCAATAGTTAGGCTTTAGCAGAATCCATCCCTCTTTTTGAAAGTATAGTTTAATTTACTTAGCAGTGTCGCTTTTTTACACAGCTGCAGCCAAAAACTGATACTTGGGATTTCATCATGTTGCTTATACCATTTACTCTGTGACTTTGTGCAATGGAAGGTACCAGCTGAGGAATCAGAATTCAGCTCAGCCAGCTATCACGTAGGAATATGAACAGGAAAGAAGCTGTAAAGCTGATCTACAAATGCATAAATTATCAGTGCCAAAACTTGGAACCGTCAGAAGGGTCCTGATGAGCAAGTTTTACATGTAACGTACCAAATGCAACAGGCTCTCTTACATCTCTCTGGCTGTGCTTACACACTTCCCTAATGCATACGCTTGCTTCCTCTTCCTCCTCATATGCCTTTCTCAGTCATACTTCTCTTTCACAAAGAGTGAACAAGATGAAGATCGTTTTAGTAATAAAACAAAATTTAAAAAAATGTTTACATATATGTGCCACTGCATGCCACACTCCAGGATAGAGCATCTTGTTGAATTGAGGTCTTATTTACTTCTGGAAGTGGAAGAATTTGTACATTGAGTCTGTACATATATCTTTAAACATACATCTTTAAAATGTAGGACTCCTAAAATCATCTCTCAGTGTTGGGCTGAGGTGATTCCTGGTCAGGAAACATGATGCAACAGTGAAGTGGTGAAAACAGGGTATGCATGAACAGAGATCAAAGGATTGCTGAATGCAAAAGATTGACCAGGCTTTATTTGTGTTTAGTGGAGTATAGAATAGGATTTTGTATTTAATTTTATGAAAACAGGGCTTGTCCCATCATTAACAAATTTAAGTTGAGCCTTTTACAAATGGCAGCTGCCAAGTGCCCATCTTACTCTGATAGAAATAATTAGCTACCCTATGCTTTATATTATTGCCAATATCTTGAAGAAAATGTAGGTTAAGACTGTTAGATTTTCATCTAGTGACTCTTATTTCCTTGCAAGGAAGTTTGTATTCTTTTTGTTTACCCTATCTATGTGGGCCTGAGAGCTGTCATACCCTAAAGGACACTGCTGCAGCTAGAGAGGTATGAATGTAAACAGGAATGGGGGTTTGGATGGAAATTAAACAAACAATAGACTTACGCAGAGGAAACAACATAGAAAAGACAGCTTTGTTTCATTTGCCTGAGGAGCAATGGAAGCACAGACACTGTCAAGAGTTACAAACTGACCAATAAGGATAAAGGTTGCCAGAGTACTCTCAGCTATTGTTCTGCTTACATGAAACTAGAACTTAAATATTTTTATTAGTTTGTGGGTTTTGTTATTTACTGTTTCATGTCTCTTGTTCTTCTAAAGCTAAATTAACTTATTGACTACAAAGCTTATGGCTCAGCCATATTATTTTACTTTATGTCCTGAAGCATTGTCCTTCACATTGTGCTATAAATTCTGTTTGGGCTTTCTAAGATGATGTGAAACTTGTAGAAGGCATGAGTACTTCTGTGGGGGAAGGGGAAGAAGTTATTCATGTTCAAGTTCTAGAGCTGAGGTTGGTAAAGCCTTGAGAAACTTAAAGTTGGTGCACTCACCTAGGAGGTGGAACATTTGGCTGACATTGATCTGGAGGGATAAAAAACCCCACTGCACCTTCTGGGAGAGTGCTGCACCTTTCAGTGTGTAATGTACTTGGACATCCTTCTTTCAAAGTGGGACCACTATGCAATCGTGAACACAGGAGTCACATGCCAAGAGGAGAGAAGCAAGGGGTAGCATGATTCTGTTGTTTAGTGGTTGAGCATCTCAGCTGAGGGGAGAGACTTGTGTTGAGTCCCTGCTCTTGGAGCTCTTTCTGTATGTTGTCCAAGGAGGAGCTCATTTAAAATGCCCGCGTATCGCGGTAAGAAAGGGCACAAAGAACTTCCTTGGTTCCAGTGGCATAGCTTCAACAGGAAGGAGGGATTGTCCACCCAGCTGTTCTATATCCTGGCATTCTCCCTGGAAAAGCCAGATGTGAAGGAAAAGCCTAGAGGAAGGCAGTGAAGCTAGGTCACCCAGTTACCAACTGTGTGTTTGTGATCAAAAGTTATTACTTACTAATGGGACCAGACACCACCAGCCCTATTTTCTCTTCTCCCCCCTTTCCTAACTACAACATAGATTCCATGTTTTTATCACACCTGATATTATTCAAGCATTTTGGATATTCTCAGAGAATATTTGTCAGGGCTTTACTGAAGACCTCAGCCATGGAAAGAAAGGTTAAACCCACTTAGGGCTGACAATGCTAAGAATTCTTTGATGAGACAGCATCAGGCCAAATTCTGAGCTAAAAACTGCATAAAGCATAAAGCTCATTTGAAACCATTGTAAGATCAAAGGCAGGCTCAAAAGCACGGTCTAGGGATCTTGATTTTGCTGTTAGAAGCTTCAGCTCCACCTAATAGCCACATGAGGTGCTCCAGACTGTCCTAGTAATCTAGCCGATGAAACCCACAACTTTTCTCGAGAAAGTTATGTGTATAAATTAATTAAACATTTTGGTCCATATGTGTAACCAGAGCACTTTCTTCTCATGGTATTGATCAAAAAAGCAATTGGTAGGAACAGAATAAAAATTGCTTTTGATTTTTCTTGTTCTTCCATATTAGATTCTAATAAACTGGTACACATTGAGTATTAATGCAGACCTGTAAATCGTAGGGTATCTTTAGCTAATCTTGTTATAGTCTATACAGTCGAGTGTTCATAGTTTATATGAATATTCCAATGTCATGTTAACATTTTGCAAAAATTTGTTTTGTAGACTGCAGTCATGATCTATTTCGTTGTAACACGGGAAAATGCCTAAATTATACCTTTGTTTGTGATGGATATGATGACTGTGGAGACCTTAGCGATGAACAGAACTGTGGTAAATGAAAGTTTTATGCTTTTCTCAAGTCTTTAAGGTAGCAGTATTGCTTAAGCCAGCAATCATTTTCCTTAAATTGCTAAAAGAGTAGCATACCCTGCTGTTACTCTTTTTGGGCAAAGGAAAGACAGCTCACAAATTCTATATGCAATTTGAAAAGGTTTAAAGGAGACTTCTGGGTTAATCCAAATTTTGAAGGTAGTGGTATTTTGAAGAAATATTTTGAAGAAAGATTTGCAGTTTGTTTTAAACTAATTCAAGATGTTATGGTTGCTTTCTTGCTAACTTGGCTGAATTTAACTGAGATTAAAGCAAACCATAAGAGGCTACACAGTGGTGATACCAACTGTTTTATAGCTCAACTGTTTTTACATAAGTTTCATAGTGAACTTGTATGTTTTGATGATCAGATTCTGTTTCTTTCAAATTCTGTTTTCAATCCACGTTATATGTTATGCCTCCTTGTATTTGTCTTTCTACCTACAATTAACTTTCATAGGAAAAAAATGAAGTTTTGCCATAAAAAAAGAATAATCTTCACATGTAAATATTGGAAAACTTTGAAAGCCTTATTTTTTCTAACTTTTGCTCCTGGTACTACACCTGAGAAAAATTAAGTGCTCTAAAATAATTCTTTAAAAGTTAAAATACTATTTCTCACTTTTTTTTCTTTTGCTTTCCTAAGGAAAAGCACAGAAAATTTCAAAACTGAAAATCAAGGCACAATTTTTTCTGAGATTTGTTTTATGTTTCTTCTCCAAATTAAACATACTCTAAGATCTTTCACAACTGTTTGGCACTTTTGGTTGTTTTGTGTTTTTTTTTCATAAACTGTCTTTGATTAAAGACTTTTCTAAACATTAATCTGACTCCTACCATTCCTATCTTGAGACAGTCTTTTCTATATAAAATTTAAGATCTAACTTTCTGTACAGGCTATAAATAGGTTTCATAGCACATTTGTCAGATTGGACTGTGTCTATGCTTCCTATTTATTTTGGCGTAAAGTCAGCCTGCTCAACAGAATGCTTTTCTTTATTTGTGGAAGCATTTGGGTAGAAAGAGTAAGATGAAGATTGGAATAGTTTCTTTGTAGATCATTCTTATGGAAAATTCTGAGGGTATGCAAAACGCATAGTTTCTGATGAAGTGCCAAATATGGCAGTTGAGAAACTTTTTTTTTTTCTTTTTTACTTCTTTAGTGGAAAGGTAAATTTAGAGAATGGTTTTCTCTGATGGCAGCTGAAAATGTTGGTCTAACTGAAAATAATTCCATGAGATGGGAAGCCAGAAGATCTTTTAATCTGCTTAACAAATCTTAGAAACTTGTTTATTTGCAAATAGAAACAACTGTGCACCTGAGATAAGGAATGAGTGCATCACTGTCTATGTAGGCAATAGAATTCAGAACATATGTAACTACCATCTGCAAAAAAATCTGCAGGTACAGAAAATATCTTATTGTAATTTACTAATGCAAAATGGCTCATTAGTAAGAATGATTAGCTCATAGGCATAGAACAATTGATCAATAATGAAAATTATACAAATGGTAACTTATCATCCTTTCTTTTGTCCTCAAATTTGGGTTTTATTTAGATTGTAATCCAGTGACACATCATCAGTGTGGAGATGGGAGATGTATAACAGCTGATTGGGTATGTGATGGTGACCATGACTGTATAGACAAATCAGATGAAATCAATTGCTGTAAGTTCCCTTAATCTCTAATTTTTTTTTTTCTTTCTTTAAAAAAACAAAGTGTAAGATAAGTAGCATACTTACTTATTAACTGTAAGGCAAAACTATAAGCTTATTTGATTTCAGAAGTTTGCACTTGACAAATGTCCCTTCTGAGAGGCAGCTGCAGCAAATTAAACCTTTGTTGCCACTGTTGAGAAGTACCAGCATTGCCTTGTGTTTCAGCTTGTTGTTAATTACAGAATTAGCTTTCTGTTAACTGTGATGGTCCCATTAGAGAGTAATGAATGAATGTATACAACCTCTTAAACTGTAGGCGTTCTGAGTTTGTGACAGCTTTCTGATGTGCCTGTATGTGACCTATCATACCTTGTCAGAGTTTGGACTTCTGTCTGCTCCAATGATGATGGTGTATATCTGCAAAACAACTATACTAGAATATTGCTGAGGTTGCAAAATCAAGTCTTGGGGAATTAGCACATGTTTTAATGTGAGTAAGGTTCTCGTGAGACGTATGCTTATGCTGCTTTGATTCTTGCTGCCATTCAGGGCTTGACCTTGCAACCACTATCCTATGATTTTCCCTGAAATCTAAGAACCTAATCTGAATAAGGTATATAAGTAAGTGGGTATAGAAAAGGTGACAATTTTTATATGAGTAAAAATGCTGTTTTGCTTTTTTTTCTTGGAAAATCCAGACCTTCATATCAGCCTGTTGCTAATACCTGACATAAATAGTTTCAGTCCCTGTAGTTAAAGACTAGCAGAGCTGTAGGCTATTGAAAACATAGTCTATGTATAATGAAAAATGTCTAGTGACCTTCAGTGCTAAGCAGTATCATCAGCTCCTCCTAAAATAACTTCAAGATAATGGTAAAAAATAATTAAGACCTTCATTAACTGAAGTTGATCAGAATATCGTCTTTTTTTTCTCTCTAGCATGTCATAGTCAGGGTCTGGTGGAGTGCAGAAATGGGCAGTGCATTCCTAGTGCATTCCAGTGTGATGGAGATAATGACTGTAAAGATGGAAGCGATGAAGAAAACTGCAGTGAAAGTAAGAATATCCCTCATTTTACCCTTCTTACTGAATGACCATTGACTGCTTTGCTCTGAAGTGCCTTTAGCTAAAGCTGTCTGAAAAATTTACTTTCTTTGCCTTTCAAATAACACTTGCTAAGGCTGGTTGGTGTCTGCTTTCACACATGAAGTTGTAAGAATAGTTTTATTAGTCCTTAAAAATATAAAAAGTTAAAGAAACGGAGGTGATATTTAGCGTAGTATTGATCATTGACGTGACCAGCTGTTACTTGAAATAAGTTAATGCATATTCACATTGTCTGCAGCAATTAGAAGCTACTGTCACAGGAATTGGTATTGTTTGAAGGGGAATTTTCTTATAAAAATCTTTTTTCATCAGAACTTGGGAATCAGAGAAAACATGTTTTCATAAGTAAACTAATGATTTTGTGTGACTAAGGGAAAATATATGAGAATGTAAGTTTTCTCAGCTACTTAATAGCTGTCTCATGATGGATTGTATGAAATAAAAGGAAACCAGGCAGTTTCTTGAGCCCTGGAACATAGTTTCCCAAAGACTTGTGTCCTGTGGTACATTTTGACACTCAGAAAGGAATGTTGTCATGTTGTGATGGTTTCAGCATTTGAAAGTATTTTTCACATGTAAGTCTCTTGTTTCTGGTAAGGCATAGATTCAGATTGCAGCCTTTCCTTCAATGTGAGAATTATTAATGTTTTTCTCTTATGAATCTTATTTTTAAGAAATTAGAGTAATTCAATTTATTTAGAAAATTCTAGTGCTGTCAGATGTAGTAAGACAACCTATTCAAAAGTTATTAGAGTAGGACAGACCTGTTATCATACGATAAATACACAGTGTGATTATATAAGCCTCATTTCTTTAGGAAACCAGTCTAGAGGAAATGCTTTCATAAGTGTGTCTACTCACTCCCTTCTGTTCATATCAAGTTCATGGGATCTTACGACTCCAATTTAAACATCTCTGTTGCAAAAAATAACTGAGAAGTTGAAATACAGAAATTATCATTATTCTTCTTTGCAATTGATGTTGATGTTGCAAAAAGGTCTTGCATGAAATTTCTTCCAGTTCTGACTGTGGCAATCTAAAAACCAAGGACCAAGTTCTGACTGTGCAGTCTCACAAAATGCTAAGTTTTTATTCTTCGTCTTTCCTGATGTCCAACCTCAGTCTTATTCTATGACCTCCATGATCCTCCGTTTCTCTTGCTGATAATGGAACTATCATTTTTAATATAAAAGAGATGAGGCAGGAGAATGGGATAAATCGAAAAGTATAAAACTATTTAGAGCATTCTGTAAGCAACCATTTCAATTTTTAAAATTCACCCAACTTAAGCCTCTTAAATTTGTTTATCAGTAGTAAAAGAGAATTTCACTGAAAATGTTGATGCATGATCTGTGCTAGAAGTCAGTGATGTGTTTTGGTTTTAGTGCTTTTTGCCTCTGTGGTTATTGAAGAAATGGTTAAAAAAATCTTTTTTTTTGCTGAGATGAAGAGATATAGATTCCAGGATACTAAATGCAGAGGAGTAGGATGGGGTGGTAATTATGTAGTCAATGATCTCCCTATATGCTAAAAGATTTTTCCGCTTAGCATTAAACTGCAAAGCTTTTAAATGTGAGTTTTCCTTGTACTTATTCATTCTTCAATGTGCAAAAAACTCTGTCTAATATTTTGCAATATTGTGTAGAGCAAAATTCTTCCTTTATGCAAGCATATCCTGTCCATCCTAAATTTGCATGAGAATATATAGGCAGAATTTGGCCTTCAATTGGATTATTCCTCTTTAGTTCCTTGCAAAGCCCATGTAAAAGCAAGGCAGAATTCTTGTTTGTAACTCTTCTATATTTCTTACGTATGTTGCTGA
Organism: Buteo buteo; assembly: GCF_964188355.1. Lineage (NCBI taxonomy): Eukaryota > Metazoa > Chordata > Aves > Accipitriformes > Accipitridae > Buteo > Buteo buteo. Next base: position 29,202,240 of record NC_134171.1, on the reverse strand, counting down.
TTTCAGCAACTACAGAAAATATAGTAGTACATACACTTAATACAAAGACTTCTCTGCTCTACAAGTCAAACAATTTGGATATGCCTAGCAGAGGCAGTGAAGTTAGGGCTGAAGTGATCTGGAATATTAGTTTTGTTACAAACACAGTAAATGTGTGAAATCAGCATAGAAATGTGAGGTCAAGATGTAGTGACTTACCACTTGCCTTTATAAGGATACAGAGACCTTGTGTAATAGTACAAGTATATAGATACAGGGATTACAGATGACCATTGCTTCATCCTTATCTGAATGAGAAAAATGGTCTCCTTCGCTACATACCTTAAGGAAATAAAAGGTATGGCAACTATTCACATTACTGCTGTCATTAATTTTGTGACAATAGAAATCTAACATAGAGGTACTCACAGCTGGGTCTGTGGTCCCTTCAAAAGACAGGGTAGAACATTTATAGAAATTCAGCATTGACTGTGCTAAGATCAAAAGAATCTACGCTGTAGCACAGGGATTTTTAAAGAGTTGAGAAACTCTTTCACTGTCGGATGAGGAGGAGTTGGAGCAAACTTAAAAAATTAATTTTATGTAAGGATTTTTGATAGCTTTAGAAGTCAAAAGGTTTTCCCTACCTTTCAAATTCCGTTTTGCAATCAGATGCACCTGTAAAATACGGCAGTCAATTGCTACAGCAAAAGAAAGTACTTCTATTGCTTCAATATGTAACATGTATGAAGGGAAGTAAATCCACATAATTATGAATAATATGACTACATCATCAGTTCTTTGGGACAAGGTTGTTGTCAAGGTCATTGAAACAAGATGTTTCTCCAGCATCTTCTGTATGCCCAATATAATGACACCATGACTGAATGATTAATGTTCATGGGCAGTAGTGCAATATAAACACTAAACAATACTTGCAATAAACCATTTAAAATAGAATGAGATGATAAAATCCAAACTGTTTAGTGTCTGTGTACAGAATAGTAAATTAAATGACTGATTTTGCAAAAGTCCTATGGAAGAGAGAATTTAATGGTTTGGAAAGGAGCTATCACCACTATGAGACAGAAGCCTAGGTATTTGTCAGAGAAACTAACTACCCAGGTAATGTGCTCAGGAACTTTTTGATGAAGTACTGGTTTTAGTTATTCTGAATTCCATCTTTAGGACCATAGCCTTTTTGGGTTTTATTTGTTGTTGTTTTTTAACGAGCCAAAGAAGGACAATAAAGCTTCAGCTCTGATGACCTTTCTTCAGGATGGTTTTTATTGTCTGCCAAAACAATCACAGAATGAGAAGCAGATCAACTAAATGGCACTGAAGAATAATTCCTAGAGGGTATTCTCTTTCAGCTAGGACCTATTGTTCACTTTGAAATCTGATTTACGTGACTTTTCATACTCTGCCAGAGGATCATGATAAATGGCTTTCAGAGATCCATACCTCTCATTCAGAAACTGGGATATAAATTCTTATATTAAACATAGGCGTAAAGAAAAGTGACATCTGGACAGTGCTGCGCACTTTTCTTCCTTACAACAGTTCCTTACTGCACTTGAAATGCTGTAGGGTACTTATTCAGCTATGTAAAGGAAATACTTAATTGTAATGTAAACTCTGTATTTTCTCATTGCTACACTCCAGTCATTTTTATTAGTCTGGTAAATAATTAGAATAGTAAATTTCTATTTTCCTCAGGTCAAACCCTCTGTCAGGAGGGAGACCAGAGATGTACTTCCTGTCCTGATCCCTGTGGAACTTCTCTCTGTGAGATGAGAAACAGCCAGACAAACTGCAGTAAGTAGGTCACATGCTTCATACTGTCACTGTTTTAGGGTGTTTTAGAGTATAGTAGAATGCAGGGTAGGACACAGTAAGTGATACTTTAATTTGCTATCTAATGCACATGTAATGATTAAGTATTGAAAAGGGCAAAGTTGACCAAAGTTTCATCATAACTCTTGATTATTAATGTCCTAAGAGATACTCATAACATTTGACATTGAGATATTTTCCCTTCTGTGAATTTTTGATATGTTCTTAATGAGTCTTTGTAGTTGCACTTTTTCCTAACATTTAATGACATTCAGTGTTTACATAAAGTAAACAACATAGTGTAAGTGTAAAGCAGAAGCTACTGGTTTATTTTCAAAATGTAAGAAAACATGGTATTGTGTTTAGAACTCTGGAGAACTTTTAGCCGTTTTATGAAGGAATAATTCTGATATTCAAACTGGCAAAACTAGTTACTCTTCTGACCAATACATATTATAGAGGATTGGGGTCTTCAACGCTGTGTATCTTCATTTCTATGTCTATACCACTCCATGCAAGCCTCCTGTACCCACTCTACACTTGCTGCTGAGTAGCCGTCTTTCTCACTTGTGCAATGCAGCACTGTGAACAGATACTCAGATGAAGTATATTTGGCTAGGTTTTGAAACTGGGGCAGAACTGTATACAGAATTATTCAGAATTAATTCAAACTTGGTGATGTGTTAATACAGTCACATCAGTTCAGGTCACCTTAGCACATGGGCAGGCTTGCCTTCACTCACATGTGAATGTGTAGACATATCCTATAATTGCTTTGTGCTGAGCAGTTATCTCTGCAAGGTATGATTTGGTACTATATGGTAGTTTTTTTGGATAACGTTACTCCATTTAGGTTGGAACAGATATGGGAAGATCAACTAGTCCAAACTTCACAGTATGTCTGAAGTTGTGACTGTCACCCACACGTGTGTTTGAGACAGGCACCATTCATGCTGGGGCCTTTAGGTGCTGCTAAAGTAAAGATATAAGATACTTGAGCACGTATGCTTTACATGTGCTTCTATCAATGCTTCTCCTAACATTCTGAAATAGGACAATCAAAAGTATCATGTTTAGCATTAGAAGGCAATTAATTCGCACCTTTGGTCCACTAGTCCAAACTCCTGATCAAAGCAGTGCCTATTAAGTCATGTGGCCCATGACCTGGTGCAGCTGAGTTTTGAGTATCTCCAAGGACAGAGATTCCATAGTCTTTCTGGGTGACCTGTTTCAGTGTTAGGCCACTTCTGTGGTAAAAACCTTTTTTCCATGTATGTAACTGGAATTCTCTGTGTTACAGCTTGTGTCTTTTACCTCTCATCCTATCCCTGGGCACTTCTAAGAGTCTGGCTCTGTCTGGTTTACACCTTCCCATTAGGTAATTGTTAACAGCAATAAGATCTCCCCTTAGCCTTCCTTTTTGACGGCTGAGCAAATCCTCTTTTCCCAACTTTTGCCTGTAGATCATGTGATCCGGTCCCCTAACCTGCTTGGTGGCCCTCCACTCACCTCATTCCAGTATGTTGATGTCTTTCATGAACTGGGAAGCCAAAACCCAGGACAACACTCCAGATATGCACCAGTGCTGAATAAAAGGGAATGATAGCCAGTCATCTTGTCAGAGACAGCAATCAGATTAATCAGGCATGATTTTCCCATGAAAAATCCGTGCTGGCTGTTCCCAGTCACTCTTTTTCTTCATGTGTGGACATGTCTTCCAGAGGGAACTGGTCCATAATCTTTCTGGGGACTGAGGATAGACTCACTGGACTGTAGTCCCCTGGATCCTCCTTCTTGCACTTCCTCAGGATGGATGTGATGTTTGCCTTCTTCCAGTCATCAGGTGCCAGGGTTGCTATGACCTTTTGAAGATGGTATAAAGCAACCTTCCAATGACATTCCTCAGTGAAAACTGAGGCAGAAAAGACATTGAATACCTTCGTCTTTTCCATGTCCCTGGTCACCCCTGCCCCAGTGAGCAGCAGACCCACATTTTTCTTATGTTTCCTTTGGCTGCCAATGTACTTAGAAGAGCCCTCCTTCTTGCCCTTTACATTGCTGGGTAGTTTCAACTCTATCTGAGCTTTGGCTTTTGTAATTCCATTCCTGTATGCTCAGGAAATGTCTCTACGTTCCACTTCAGTGTTCTATCCCCTCTTCTGTGTATTTCTTTTTTGTATTTGAGCTCAGTCAGGAGATCCGTGTTCAGCCAAGGCGCTTGCTTGACTTGCTTTGCATTATTATGGACTCTTCCTGTGCTCTGAGGAGGCTCTCCTTTAAGACCAACTTGCTGTCCTTCAAACAGATAGCAGCATGATTAAAACTCTTACAAGTACCAGGGCCTGCAATCACGAGGCATCTTCCAGCTTTCTGAGGAAAGGTTCATCTACCTCTTCTTTTTGCTAAGGTGGTCTGCAGCAGATGCCTACTATGTACATCACCTGTGTAGGCCTTTCCTCTAATCCATATCCATAACCAAACTATTCAGGTGAGAAGGAACCTTCTAAGGTGATTGGAGTAGTATGTGTTGGGGTTTTTTACTTACCTGTTGTGAACCAAACCATCATTCTCCCCCAAGAAATATTTAGAAAAGGTTATTAAATGGGACAGCAGGCATCCATATAACACGAAACTAATAACAATCATCTACTTCATTTTTTTAAAAACTTCTAATAAAACTTAAATTTTTAAAATAATTTAAGGTTTTTTTGGTTGAAATCTCAGATATCTTCATTGAATTATCTTGGTCATTTTCTCCTCTGTGTCTTGCAATTCATGGTCAGATATTATCTCCCATGAGAGGCTGTCCCCCTTCTAGTGAAAAGCAATATATCTTGGGATACATACACTAATCAAGGAGAAATCAAACGTGAAATATCACAACAGATCAAATTACTTTGGTTGTTGACCACATCTGCAATTCCTGCTGAAATCCCTTGGAACTGTTGGAACCTGGCAGGTTCCAAGAACCTGGAACCTCTAGAACCTAGCATCTCCAAAGAAAACAGTTCTTCAAGTAATCTTTTCTTGTCTTTGGTGAGATTTGAAGGTTGTATTTTCCTGATGGTTTAAGGTGAGAATACGTGAGTATTCATTGAAATAGTAATTACTGACTTGAATAACTCCACTCTAGCTTGTCACAAGTTGATATGTGTATATGATAAGATTGATTCTCTGTGGGCTGAAGCCTCATGGGAGTGAAAGATGTTTAGTCCCAGATCTCTCTGCCTGCAGGAGAAGCAGCAGCTTTAGCAGCCTGTGCCTCTAAGAACAGGTGTTGCATCTCAGTTTCTCTACTTGAAGATTGATCTTTTTTATTTGAGCATTACTGACTTTGCCACAAAACCGCGGTTTACCCAGGAATGGGGGTTTCCATATTTCTATCTGCTGTTTCAAAGATTATTTACTCATAATGCTTCCAAAACTTAACAGGCATTGCACTAAACCATGTTTTATATGTTTAAAATGGTAACAAGTTTGCATTTACTCAAGTCAAAAAAAGACAGTATTTTGTAATTTTATTTATTTTTAAATACTTAAAATGCTTGGTAAAAAGCACATAAAATGTATCTGATGTATTGTGACAGGATCAACATTGGAGTCACAACTGATGGCTGTGTAGTCACCAGTTGTGCATAAGACAGGTCCTCTATTCGGCTGGCAAACAAGGCACTAGCAGCAGCCTTACCCAATAAGTAGGAAAATATGTAAATTCCCACAGTAGCATCTGGTTCTTATACTCGGGGAGCAGTTCTCTCTTAAGCAAATTACCTTTTATAAACAGCGACTACAGTCCTGTAAAAGGCAACAGTCTTTCAAGCAGTGTGACTGCGATTCAGTCTTTCTCACAATAAGAGAGAGCTGAAAGTGTACTTTGTTTCTTAGACTCATCTTCCTTGTGGATAAATTGGTGTGAGACTTATTGTGGTCCAAAGCAGTTTGTCCTGTGGTCCAAAATCTTTTCCTGATCCATGCAGATTTTTGTATCCCATTGTACGTATGGACAGCAATTCTGGAAAATGTTCAAGTGGCTAGGACTATGTTACAAGATAGTGAAAGACATTTTTTGACATGTGATATTGGAGATCTAAAACAATGTTCCTATTCCATGTCATGAGAAACCCAAGAGCTTTTTAGTGAAGATGTTTCCTCATCGTATTATGGGCAACAGTCTGTAATTCTCAATGGGAGTAACAAGTAATCTGAATTAGACTTCTGGATATTCTCTCTTTCTCCCTTTCTGGTCCAGTGAATATTTAATTGTTTACACACAATGGAACAGCAAGAGAATTTGGGATTTTTCTTGCAAAACATCTGGAAGTACTATAGTCTTTTTTCATGTTATTTTTGCTGCTCATATTTTGACCAGAGTTATTCCATATTTGGTAAGAGATGAGAATTCCTGTGGAAAATTTCAGTTTTGACAAAGCAGTATTTTCTGGCCCAAATAACTCTTTGGTTGGAAAATTCCAAAGAACAGGCCACATTTCACAATAATGAATATGATGGATGTTCTTCATGCATTATAATGTCTGATCAGTTTAGGCTGGCATTATAATGCCATTACAACATATATAGGATAACAGAACAGATATCTGAAGGGAGACTCCATCCTTGGAGATAGTCAAAAGCTATCTGGGCATGGTTCTGCACAACCAGCTCTAGGTAGTCCTGCTTGAGCAGGGGAGTTGGACCAGATGACCTTCAGAGGTCCCTTCTAACCTCAGCCATTCCAAGATTCTGTGAAATATCCCATTCACTTCTGTTACTATGTTTGGAGCTAATTCCTATATAGTAGGTAGAGCAAGTTAATAATAATAATAATAATAATACATGAAGACATTAAACCCAGGTATAACCTGTTTGGGTTTGGTTTTTTGGTTTTGGGTTTTTTTTTAATTTAGAATAAACTATGCAATGAATTTTATTCCTTGTTCCCCACTCATTAGATTGTACTTACACATACTATAAATAAGGGATTAGCAAGATGTCTTAAACTGTAGGAAAGATTAACATTTGGGTTACTTAAATTCAGTCAGATGTTCCCCTGGAGTGTATGTTCCATTTGTTGCTGTGCTTGTGGATTATAGGGAATTGTCTGTGAGAGTCAAAGTTATTCTTTCCAAGCCTACGACGATACTTTTGTACATAATGTGATAGAAGCTTTCTAAGCACAGTGTGAAAATTATAATCATATCAAAAACATGTAAAGAGCTATCCTACAGGGCCATTTCAGTGGACTAGATTTTCTTCTAGACTTCACCTAAACCCCTATAAATATGAGGCATAACAAAAGAGAGAATGATTTATGTGCATTTCTACCCTTTAGTCTTGAATGATGTTATGTTATACAAACACTTAGAACATTGCATGTACTTTTGTGTTTATTTACTCGGGTTTCATCATTAAGTACTGATGAACATGTAATATTCTGTACACATCATGAAAAGATGCTTACTGGGGAAAAATCTAAAGACAAAACCAAACTGATCTGGGCATTTTGGGCTAAGTATGGGAGAACAAGGCAGAGTTCATCATGAAGAAAAGGAAATGGCAGTAATGTGAGGAGGATTGTTGAAGTCTTTGAATGTCATATACCCCAAAGCTGGGACTAAGTGGTTTGAGAGAACAGAAATAGTTCAGTATTGGCAGGATGCAAGGATTTAGCAGAGAGGAAAAGGTGTATAAAAAAATGACCTTTGTGATCCTCAGATTAGAGGTAAATAATAAAAAAGTTATAATAGGGAATGCTAGTCCATGAAAGATTGGCCAGTTCTGCTGATCAGCTGAATAATTGACTGTTGGATCTTTCAACTTCCTCTCAAAGATCCAGCTATAGGATCACCCAGTTGCCACACTGTGCTGGCAACTGACACTAGCAACTGGCTGACAGAAAATGTTAGTCATGTTAAGATACATTTGCTTCCAGGATGGGCAAATATATGCAGTCTTTTGATAACAAATGACTTCTGAATAGTACACTTTTTCATGGAAAATTTTCTCATATTTCAAAATTAAATAAAATTAAATAATTTCACATTGGTCTCAGTGCTAAATAAAAAGGTGAATTTCAGTCTGAGTTGAAGTGAAATTCTGTCTGTTGCTTTCTGTTGTGGTTGAAAATTGAAAAATAAGTATTTGTGACTACCAATGTGGGAAGAAATACAAAAGCTGTACAATTTTTTAAATCCAAAATACTCAGTCAGTTCAATATATGTTGTGATAAACCCCCTAAAAGCTGGTTGATTTTTTTATATAGCTATATTCTGTGTAATCATATGGACTTGTAGCTGTTTCATTGATTTTGCTCTTGCTTATCATTCTCTTTATTATCAATTATGTCTTATCTGAATTAAATTATTAGCATGTAGACTGTCTCTTACTCAGTGTTTGTACAATATATAACCTAATTGTCCCCATTCTTCCTGGAGATCTTGAGATGCAAAATATAAAATAAAATAAAAATCCTGCCATTTTCTATACAGAGAAATTGTGCAGTCTCTGTCATTAGAGATTTTTCAGGACCCGACTGAATAGATCCTTGAGAAACCTGATCCGTCCTCAGAGCTGACCAAGCTTTGAGCAGGACATTGCACTAGAGACCTCCTGAGATCCTTTCCAACCCAAAGTATCCTATGATCCCAGTCGTCTTAATTTTGACAATTGCACTGCCAGTATGAGGTGTGTTATGGTAGCATAGTACACCCATAGGAAGTATGTTGTTGTATGATACAGGAGCTCTTGAAAATCATCAGAAACTTGATTTGAAAAGAATAAATCTGTTTTTAAAGAATGGTTTATTGTACCATGTTAAATTTAAGATATTACTCTAGAAGTTAATGCATATTGGAAGGGAATGTAAGTCTCTGAATAGGTTCTTAGGTAGGCAGAAGTCAAACCCACTTTTCTGTACTGGTATGAATAGGCTCATAGGGGTCTTGAGCTCTGAAACTTGTAGTTTTCAAGACAGAGGAAATCCCCTGACTGATAAATTCGTTAAATACTTATGTAATTATTTCTTCTGTATTTCATTTAATCTCACACCATTTGTATTTCTTTTTTTGTTTTCTTTCTATGAAAGGTCAGTGTGAACCAATTGCTCTGGAACTCTGTATGAACTTGCCTTACAACTACACTTATTACCCAAACTACCTGGGCCACAGGACACAGAAGGAAGCCTCTATCAGCTGGGAGTCTTCTCTTTTCCCAGCCTTGGTTCAGACCAACTGCTACAAGTACCTTATGTTTTTTGCCTGTACAATCTTAGTACCAAAATGTGACCCCCATACAAATCAGCGGATCCCACCTTGCAGGTACTATACTATACCTCATTTAATTCTTGACTGACATTGTCTGTCATATTAGTCTTTCCCAATTTTCTCTTTCCACTGAAAATACCAGAAATTTTGCTTTGGAATTCCATAGCAAAAGGTAGAGAACCATATTTTATAAGATCATTAAATGCAGTTCATTACATGTGTGTGATTAGTATCTGAAGTATTCAAAACAAGGAGAGGAATAGCAGTTCAATAATTTTCAAAATGTATATATTGAATAGAATAGAATAGACTATTTCAGTTGGAAGGGACCTACAACGATCATCTAGTCCAACAGCCTGACCAATTCAGGGCTGACCAAAAGTTAAAGCATGTTATTAAGGGCATTGTCCAAATGCCTCTTAAACACTGACAGGCTTGGGGCATCGACCACCTCTCTAGGAAGCCTGTTCCAGTGTTTGACCACCCTCTCTGTAAAGAAATGCTTCCTAATCTCTAGTGTAAACCTCCCCTGGTGCAGCTTTGAACCAATCCCATGTGTCCTATCTCTGGATACCAGGGAGAAGAGATCAGCACCTCTCTTTCCACTTCCCCTCCTCAGGAAGCTGTAGAGAGCAATGAGATCACCCCTCAGCCTCCTTTTCTCCGAACTAGACAAGCCCAAAGTCCTTAGCTGCTCCTCATAGGACATTCCTTCCAGCCCTTTCACCAGCTTTGTTGCCCTCCTCTGGACACATTCAAGGACCTTCACATCCTTCTTAAATTGTGAGGCCCAGAACTGTACATAGTACTCGAGGTGAGGCGACGCCGACACTGAATATAGTGAATACAGTGGGATAATCGCCTCTTTTGACCAGCTGGTTGTGCTGTGTTTAATGCACCCCAAGATGCAGGTTGCCCTCTTGGCTGCCAGGGCACACTGCTGACTCCTGTTGAGCCTGCTGTCAACCAGCACCCCAGATCCCTTTCTGCAGGGCTGCTCTCCAGTCACTCCTCTCCCAATTTATACTTGTGCCTGGCATTACTCCATCCTAGGTGCATGATCTGGCATTTGGAGTTGTTAAATTTCATCCCATTTATCATAGCGCAATGCTCCAATCTATCTAGATCCTTCTGCAAGCCCTCTCGTCCCTCAAGAGGGTCAACAGCACCTCCCAGTTTGGTGTCATTAGCAAACTTGCTAATGGTGCATTCAACTCAATCCAGACCTTTGCTAAATGTATTGAAGAGAACTGGCCCTAGAATTGAACCCCGAGGAACACCACTGGTGACTGGTCGCCAGCCCGATGTAGCCCCATTCACTACAACCCTTTGATCTCTGCCCTTCAGCCAGTTCTTCACCCAGTGCACCGTGAACCCACTCGTCCCACAGTTGGACAACTTGTCCAGAAGGACGCTGTGAGCGTTGTATGAAGCATTTTCCATTTCTGTGCGTTTGATTGGAATTGCACTACTATAAAGGGTATTTAAACATAGAATCAATTAATTAAATTCAGAACGTTAGCATTTGTAATAGTTCCTTGCATTAGTATATCACTTTATCTATGCAAAACTCTATCCAAATACTATAAACAAAACCTAAGATTTTAATGCATGCTTACCTTTCTAAATTAGAGGAGTGCCACATCATTCTGAATTATAGACTAACTTAGGCTTTCCACATGTCAGATTAACTTTTCTACCATCCTCATCAATTAACATTACTGTACTTTTCAGGGTTATGCCTGTATCTGTTCAAAAGAGACTATGTTCTGTAAATCTTATGGCTTTGATAGCAACAGTTGTTGCAGGTTAGGAGAGCTAATAAACCTGATCAGCAGGCAGAGCTCTTTGAACCACTGGCTGCTAGAGCCTTCTCATACTGTTTTTCTGTCTCTGTTATTGGGCCTATCCTGACAGTATTGATCTATTAACATCTACTGTATTGAAAGAAAGTGCATTGAAAATTGCAATACAGGCCCTAAGATTTCCTACCATTGTTGACATTGTTGACAAATAGATAACGTTTCTTTGTCTAGTGGTATGCTTCTTAGTCGCAGTTAAGAGTGAGTCACAGGGAAATTACTAAGATATCACTTAATTCTTACATAGGGACCTAACAGGAAAGTTAGGAAATTGCACATGGGATAGTTGCGAAGTTACAGAATGGTTTGTGCAAGCTCTGTTTTAGCCTTGCTTGTTTGAAAATCAAGTCTTTCCTTTTTTTTTTTTTTTTTTTTAAGCAAGCAGCATAATAAATAAAAATTGGGCTAACTTATTCTAATGTAGAGGAACAAAAGTTAAATTATAGGCTCTTTGCTTCAGCAACTACATACCTAGCTAACGGATTTTAGGAAGTATCACAATACAGTTGAGTAGTCTTCAAATTTAAGGTATTAAACACATGAGGAGGAACTTGTAGAAACCATAGAATAATTTAGTTTGAAGGAGACCTCTGGAACTCATCTGGTCCAACTTCCTGCTCAAAGCAGGGTAACAGCACATTTAGATCAGATTGAATATTCAAACAAAATTTTAAATCCTGGGATTCAAAGCTCTACTTTATAACTGTTTTCAGGTTTTGCTTTTGTGTAGATCACAAGTGGAGAGTGATTTTGAGAGAAAGGGATACCTTGGAGGGTCCCACTGAGATGTGTAGTTTTTGCTTTACAGTAAAGTTTTAGGAAGAATTTCAGACACAGATATAATGTAAAAATGTTTTAGAAATGAAAAAACTTATCGCCTCATACCAATAAACTCTGGAATTAATTGATAAATTTAGGGCAGAAGAAAATTAAATACATTTGATACATCAATATAAATATAAATCTATGTAACCACAGTTTGAAGCTCCTAGAAGGCAGAATGTTATATTCTGAGCACAGAAACTGTGTTCTGAGAATCTGCTGCTGTGTTTGCAAAATAACTGCCCTCTTGTTCAAAGATATCAGTGGTTAGTTGAGCTTAACAGGACATATGTATTGCTTTACCTGAATATGAAATGGAGTTCAGCTAATGCAGTTTTTCAGTGTTAAGCTTTTCAAGTCAAAGTGCACTTTCCAACCATGAATTGAAAATTCATGTTACAGTTCTGCATCTATTATAAAATATACTTATCAGAGATGTATTAGATTTTTTAATACTGGTGCATAAAACATCTGTCCCTGCTTTGCAAGGTTTTTCATTGTCTTTCTGTTATTAGTTTGACTGTCCTGCTTTATTCTTTAACTATAAAGGTCTTCATGAAGTTTTGTTTGAAGTAAGGAACACAGGTGAAGAGTTGTTTTGAAAGAACTGAACTTGCTGTTATTGAGGCCATTCATTGATCTATCAAGTATGTTTTCAAGTTCCTGAAGAGTATTCTTCGTCTCTGATAAGGCATTGGTAATGGTAGTCCAGGTCTGGTGAAATAATCTTTGAAGCTAAGTGTGCCTGGGCTCCCACTGAAGACAAATGGACTTTCATAGGTGAAGAATATATGGAATAAGCTCAGAAATTCCTGTTTCCTTATAATTACAAACTATCTTTGCTATGAATTGATTCTGCAGGGTACTGAGCAGCTTCTGGAGATTCTGGGTCTCACAACATTCCAATAAGTCTATCAGTGTCCCTTATTTTGGGACCAGTAAATGCCGCCTTAGTCACGTTACCCTATAATGACACAGAGATTACACTGTCTATGTATCTAAGTAGTCTTCAGCTGACTTTGGTGGTATTTCAAAACTGTGACAGATGTGTATGAAGAATAATCCTGTTCAAATCTCGTGCCCTTTATGTGTTGGCATCAATTTAGACATCCCATTAGTGTATTTCAGTTGAGAAAGTAAAGAGATATTTTAGTTAACTGCTAAATATGCTTAATGTTCTTAAAGTGCTAGATTGAATTCCATTGCAGAAAATTACACATTTCTATGCTACATCTTTTTTTTTTTTTACCTTGTATTTCTTTCTTCTACCAGGAAGGGGGAGGTTTTTCTGCTTTGTGATGTGTACTCTTGTTAACTGTTAACTTGTTAGATTGATTCATAGACAGTACCACAGATGAGATTTGACTGAGAAGTAGATAAAGAATTCTGTTACCACGGTATTCTGATACCCCAACTGTAAGACTTGGTATGGGAATGTGGGAAGGATTAAAAAAAAAAAAAAAAGTACCAATTGCTCTTCCAAATTTCCTAGTAGTATTGCAGTAGGCTTCCATATGTGCTGTGATGGGCACTACTTTGAAGATTATTTACAGTTTAATTCTCGCAGCACAGACTGACAACTAAATGGCTTGCAATAGCTTTTGGAAATGGTCAGCTTTGGCCAAAGATTTGAGTGCACAGAGAACACAGAACAGAAATGGCTTATATGTCTCAGCTAACAAAATCAAATTTTTAAAATTTATTCATCATATTGTTGTCGGTTTGGGTTTTTTGTCATTGGTAAATAAAATTTCTGGCATTCACAAAACCGAGGTTATAAAGTGCTGTGAGCCAGCCTTTTTGATATTGAGGAGGATCTAAAAGGAAAGAGAGTCTGTAACTGTAGCATGGTTGACCAATGTCAATCCATTCCTTCCAGCTGCTCAACTCAATGGTGAATCATTTGGTGTGGAAAAACATTGACTCTTCTTCACGCAATCCCCCAAAGCAAAATCAAATTTGATAAGATTTAATAAAAGGCAAGTTAAAAGTGACATGAAGAAAACTGAAAAAAGTAGAAATGGGTGGGATCCTATTGTTGAATATTTTTCAACCTATAAGAACAAAGGAGAATTTTCTTTGAAACGCTAGGAGAAAGTCCAAATGATTATAGATTTAGAAAATATGATCCAAAAGGTGCAATTAAATGAGTTGCTGAGTCTAGAAGCAAGAGAAGACTTGGGGAGACATCATAGCCTTCAAATAGGTAAAAGTGAGCTTCTGTGAGAAAACAAATTGTTCACAATGTTCACTGAGGTTAAACCAGGAAGCAATGGATTTAAAGTACATCAGGAGAGCTATAGGTCAGATACAAGGAAAATAATAGTTATCTGTGTATGAGAATGAGGGATAAGGAAGTATACAAAATCTTGCTAACTGAAGAGTTTTTAAGAACAGCTTAGACAAATACCTATTCAGCATGATGCATGTTTCTGTTTGGAGGAAGAAATGAAAAGGATGTTGAGGTTCCTAATCCCATACTGCCTACTTGATATTCCACAAGAATAAAAAAAAAAGAGGCAGTTGAAACAAACAGGGATTCAAAATACCATGGATGCAAAGACAAGACTATTGTATTGAACAGCACATCAGCTATGATTCCAGGCAAAAGTAGTCGCTAAATGTTTAAAATAATGCTTAAAACAATAGAGGATTTTTCTTTTATGCACTTTTGCTTTGTACTTTTGAAGCATTTGACATTGGGTATTTTGAGAGACAGGATATTAATCTAGATGGACTGAACTAATTTTGTGTGGAAAGTCCTGTCTTTCTGTGGTAAAAAACCAAATGCAGCAGGACAACTATATTCATGCCTTTTTCCGGGTGTGATACAAGCTTCTGTTGCTCTAACTGACAAAACCCTCAAGACTAGGTTGATCTGTGCTTTGATTTTCCCCAAACTTTTAATTTTATAGAATTCCCTGTGGAGTTCTTTGTTCTTTTCTTTGCAGGTTGAAATATTTTGTCCTTCTGAAACCACATAGTTTCTGAGGTAGCATCATCAGAAGGGGTAGCATTTCACCAGTACAAAATGTATTTGGCTCTTTTTTTCCTGAAGGAGGGCAGGTATTGCTTCTTAAAAAGGTTCTCTGCCATTCCTTTGAGAGGAGAGGATGTTTGTAAGTAGTTATATTTGGCTATTATGTTATAACTCAGGTAATAGTCTGTATACAGTAACTTAAAATAATGTTTTAACACTAGCAACATATCTTCAGACACAAATTTTCCTTGATCTTCATCTTTAACTTTGACTAGGAATATTAACTTCCAATAACTGGGAATTTCTAAGACTTTCACTCAGTTACTTTGTGCAATTCTGCTTTGTCTCCTCAGGACGTTATGTGTACAGTCTAAGGAACGCTGTGAATCTGTGCTTGGGATTGTAGGTCTGCAGTGGCCAGAAGATACTGACTGCACTCAATTTCCAGATGAGAACTCAGACAATCAAACTTGTCTAACACCGGATGAAGATGTAGAAGGTAACTCCTATAAATACATATAACAGGAAATTAAAGATTTAATTAGGTTCCTAAAGTCACTGTTGTTTTCCCATACCTCCTCTGTGGAAATGATTCCAAACTGGGTTTCAGGGAATTTGGACAAGAGGAAGTTCTCATAAGAAATCTGTTCAAACGAAAGATCAATTACCTTCAGTCTGTGAAAGGCAGTGTTTGAGATTTGTTGCTAACACCACATCTACTGCTTGCTTGTGTTTATACTTCACTTTTTTACCTATTTAGATGACACAATAATGCTTTTCTAACCAGGAGGCAGACTCTTGGCAATCTTAAAAAAGCTGAGCCCCACAACAGCTCTGAGGAAAATATTGTAATGTTAGTGTCTTTGCCAGCTATTGTTTGCTCTTGGTTTTTGTTTGGGGACAGTTTTGTAGAGTTGTGCCAAACCGGCTTCAGTAGCAACTGACAAATTTCAGTTTTTGAGTTCTACCATAATACTAATCAGTGTGGGTGCGAACAAAAGAAAGAAAATGCCTTAAATGCTTCTAGATACTCTTGGTATGTATGAAGAGAGAAGCTGTGCAGCTTTTCCTTCTGCGGTGGTCATTGGATGTGAGATCTGTGAGGATTCCAACACGCCTTTTCTTTTTCTTGCCAAAATGCCAGTAAAGTAGCTGGGAAAACAGCAAGATGGTGTGTGCTACAGTGCCTGCAAAATGCCGATCATGTTCAGTTCTCACTCTTCTCCTCCTGCTCACCTACATGCTGATGACAGTCTTTCCACAGCCTTGATCTTGCTCAAAGAAAGCAATGGGCAAAAGCTAGTTAGTCTATAGTTCTTTTAGTGAAGATGTATTGCTGTGAATACAGTGAAGGAATCATGAAAAACCAGCGAAGCATATATAGCAGTTAGTACTATTTCTTCAAGCAAAGTTCATGTGCACATGTATCACTGTGAGGATGTTATAAAGATGTGTAATACCATACTAATGAAATCCTCTGTCGTGGAACTCTTGAGAGACAAGGAGATAATTTTCTTCCACAGCAGTGGGCTGATGGAAAGGAGTTATCCATTATTACACAGCAGCGTGTAGGAAAGGAAAAGTAAGATTTTGGCACAACAAGGTGAGTTCAAGAAAAATAATGTGATTTAATTTTCTCAGATATTGAATGTCATTTAGTCTTCCTCCCTGGGTTATTGGATCATTTGGCTTTGAAATGTAAGATAGAATAGTTATATTTTAAATATACTACTGCATACAGAACTAGTGTGTTCCGTTTCTAGAGATAAATTCTGTTCACTTATAAAAATTATAATTTAAAAAAATTCCCACTTTAATTAGAGAGACTCTGCCTAGTAAGCTGATTCACTGCTTATTGATCATCTTAGCACTGAAATAGATATTCCTGGAAAATCAATGAAAAAGGGGAGGGGGTAGTATTCTTTTAGAAACAGTGTAATTAATTGAGGGGTCTTATCAGAGTTGTTTTGGGTTCACTTACTGCTAGAATTTTATGTTGATTGAATGCCAGATTTCTACTGACTACCAGTGTTGCTTAGAAAGTCTTCCCTGGGAAGTTTAATATCTTATATAAATATTTCTGAAAAAAAATGCATATAACAAAAGAAATTATGCTTCTGAGAGCATTTTTAAATGTTTATGATTACAAAACATAGGTGATTTTCCAACTTAAGCTATAATTGACAGAGTTATTACAAGGTACTGAATTGCTTAATTTCTCTTCCAGTCAGTGCTGAATCCAAGAATACTGCTGGCCAAGACAGTATGCATTATAAACTTAAGTTATTTTCATAATGAGTTATTTTTAAATGTTGGCAGTACAGTTCACATAACTTTTATCATTAGAATGTTATTTTCTAAGGCTTCCAAGTTCATTGATGATATTTTTGGTACAACTGTTTATTGGATCCTAAAATTTACCCAAGGAACTACATGGTATTCAAGATCAGAGATTTTGCAGGAAGGAAAAAAAAAAAGGCAACATATGATGGAAGTTGTACATCAAAGTCAGTGACATGTACAGTGTTAAAAAAATGGGTGGGTTTTTCAAACTATCTAAATAAAGCTTTCTCAAAATGGTACTCTGTAAGATGAGGCAGAAGCAATGTAAGGGTTAATTCATGAACATTTATAGGTGATTTTATTAATTCAAATTAATTCAAATAGCCACACAATTGCCTATATATACATTTATCCTGGGGATCTCTTCTACTCATTTCAACACACCATATGATCTATTTCTGCTTCACACAACACCACAGCAGTGAGAAAAGTAGCTAGAAAATCCCTGCCCACAATCTAAACATTGTATGCCAGTTATTTGGCAAAGCTTCGAAATTTGACAGAAGGTAGCATGTGAGGGAGAGGTCTGGAAAATATTGCTCTACCCCATTGACAGTGCCATTGTTAAGAGTCTTGCCTACTACATAGTTCCAGTTTAATGTCGCACAAGCTTTCTATTCCTGTCATTTACCCTTCCGAAACAGTCATAGTGATAAATAAGCAAGTACCATGTGATGATTAAGCTTGCAGCTTATGGGGCCTTGTTTCTCCCTGCTCCTTGTCATTGACAGAATGCTCACCCAGTCACTTCAAGTGCCGTTCTGGGAGGTGTGTCCTGGCATCCAGAAGATGTGATGGTCAAGCTGACTGTGAGGATGATAGTGATGAGGACAGCTGTGGTAAATAAATTCGATTAGTTGGATCTTTTGAACGGAGAGTAACTGAAGCATTTGAAAATGAGTTTGGTTTTCCTTCAGTTATTTGAACCATAGTATGATAGCTCAGAGGATAAGCTCCTTTTTCTGTAAGAAAAATATGTTTGAAAGTGTGGTTTGTTTTGGTTGTTTTTTTCTAACACTACTAGCAGTAAAAATACTCCAGTAAGCATCCTTCTTGATTAATGTCAACACAATTTATTTATCTTTAGATTCTGCTAACTGTATTCCAGGATGTTTGAGTATTCCTTTAGTAATCAAGATAAAAAATGCTGCAGATTTAATTCTTTTGATATTGCTGGAGGTTCTACTGAGCTAAAACATGACTTCCTGGCAGTTTAAATCTTGAATTCATAAATACAGTTTCAAATTTATACACAGTAATGTTCTCATTATTATGCATTGACAAAAGATCTGTGTTGCTGAAGTGGATTCTGTACTGCAAGGGTCAAGAATTACATGTTCTTTCAGACTGGTCAACCTCAAGGTGTAGGTACGAGGATAAAGTGGTAACCACGAAGTTTATTCTCCAGTATGTTTCTCAGTTTACTTACAGTAGAGATGTGCTTGACTTTTAACTTAAGGGGATGTATTGAGCTTGAGAATAACCAACAAATCTCTTGGTCACTATTTATCTTTGTACGTGCTGGCAGGAGAATTTTGAGAAGGGGAAGGGAGTTTATGCTATTGCTTTATGTGACCAAGATGTAGCCTCCATGGAGTTCTGCATGCTGGCCTGGCATCCCTAGGGGCAAAAAGAATAATTATAAATCACTAAGGATTTAGAGAAGAGGTGCGAATATGAGTAAAAGACTGGAAAATATTCCAGCAGAGTAGAGCTAAGGTGCACAACCTGTTTTTTTTTAACAGAGAGCAGGTTAAGATAGAATCACAGTTTGTGAGCAACAAAGCTGTGGCAATAAAAGACTTTCTACTCAGCTGCACAAAAATAAAATAAGATCCAACACCTGAAAGCTGAAGCTAGGCTAAAATTCAAGCTTGACAGCTCTATAAAATGCTTCTTTTTTAAGATCAGGTTGTTTTAATGATTGGAGTAATGAAGGGGTTATTTTCACTAAGGCGCAATTTATTCTCAATCTCAATCATTTCAAGTCATGCTTGTATTCTCTCTCCTCTTTCTGCTCCATTCCCCTCCCCCTGCAAAAAGAAAAAAAAGATATACTCAGTGAAACAGGATTTAATACTAGGTCATTCTCTTGTTTGGATTATAAAGGAAAGGCAGAGCTGATGATCACAGTGAGTTTGTCATCTCTTTACCTTTGAATCAATTGTCTCAATTGTCCTCCCTGCCAAATATTCTTTCTTGCCACGTGTTCTTAACTCCTTAGAACACTAATTGCTATGCATCTTTTGGGATAATTTTATTCTCCTAGACATTAACATATGAAATATTTCTTTAATATATAACATTCATTTTTTGAGTGGATCTTTCTCTGCCTCTGTAGTCTAGACAGAATGTCACTAGCAATCAGCAGAATTCTTATCAGTTTCTATAAATATGGAAGACTGTATCTGCTAGGAAATTACTGCTGTCAGAGTGACATTACATTGACCAGGGGTAATGCTGTTACTGAAGAACAGAAAGTCCTTGTAGAGCTCTAGAAGTAACTGTCTCTGACTCATTGATATTCCACATGTGCAGGACAAAATCAAAACTTGATCGTCTTTCCACATGTAAATGGCTAGCTCACGTTTTATTAGATTTATCCTTTGAAATTGGTTTTATACCATTAAATAACAGTCAGCATTTAAATTAAAAACCTTGTATTTGAAGTGGCTTAAATGACAGGCATGGAACAACTTCACAGTGCAGGGAGGAGGAGGCTAGAAAAGACTAGCTACAGCTTTTGGATGCTCAAGCTACTCTGGTCAAAAATGTAAGGTAGAATAGTCCAAAGGGGCTAAGGTATACTCTGCCCATGCTGAGTAGAGCTGTATTCAGTACCCATTGTCTCCTCCTATTAGGAATCCCCGTCCTACTTTCACGTGATCTTCGTGAGAGGAAATCTCACCCATGCAATTGCAGCAAAAGACTTTAGTGCCATTTAGACTAGGATTTGGGGAGAGAAAATTTGACCCAGATTTATGAATGTGAGACTTCTGAGTGCATTTCAGTGAAGTGTGAGGAAGGTAATTTATGAAAATTATTATTATGATAGACATCAAGAGATTTTGTGGTATTAAATATGCTTGATTGTAATTGAGCATATTAATTTACTTGCTGCTGAACAATGCCTCTGGCAGAGAGCAGAAGAGGGTCCTAGAAGAGTACTAAAGAAATTGAGGACATAATATTCAAAACCAGTATTTTCCTTCACTATCTTCTGCAATCTGAGTTCTGACTGTAGTATTTCAGTTGAGAGAAAAATGTGGTGGTCTTAATGACTTAATAATATTGCATGGAGAATATACGTGTGAATAACAAATGGTAACTTGCTTCATATTTTGAAGAAGACTGAAGGTAAGATCATATGTGAATCCCTATCTCTTGTCAAAACATATGTTTGAGGTGGGGGTAACGTAAATATGGACAAGTTTTCCTACCTCCATTTTCACTTCCTTTTCATTGTCATTAAATTAAAAATGTATGTCACAAAATATTTAGAGAAAAAATATAAATATATCAAATGGTAGATGGCTTCTATCAACAAAACAGTATATTTGAACACAGAATTCAGTAAGTAAGTAGGGATTTTTTCCTAGGGAATTGTCTCAAAGATACATTTTGGAGAGTCATGGTACACTTCACAGTGTAACACTATAAAGTGTGATAAAGGGGAAAAGCAAACATCTATTCAATTAATTGTAAACACTCTGCTAAAAAATTGCAAGGTTCATAAATTATATTTTTTAAGCTTTTTTATTTTATTTTCATATCAAGTTCCTAACATGACTGACATACTCTGCCCTTTATTAGAGTAAAGGTTTTGTTTGGTTTGAGTTAATTTTTTGTTAATAGTTATCACAAGTATTATCACGAAGGAGACGTGGAAAATGGTGATACCCAAGCAAGTTCTTTGATCATGTGGAATTAGTTTCACAGGTTCAAGGCTATTTGCTGTAACATTTATTTACATGGCTTTTTGAATCTAAACAAAATCAAGCACTCCACAAATCCAGTTACAGTTAAAACGTGAGAAGATTTTTCCAGTAATCATACAAGATAGTAGTGATTCTTTGGTTCATGTTTGTAAAATACTTACTTCTGAAATAACACTTTCTGGAAAGAACATACCGCTTAGTAACTGACTGCTGATATGCTGCTGTAGTTCCAGGTCCAGGCAAACAGAGGCGCTGCTTCAAATGCAATTTGTGAGCTTATACCTCAACTATTAGTGTGGGGGGAAATCAGGGCTGTCACCTGAGTATGAGCTTGATTAAAATGAAAACTAGGATTATCATCTGTAGGCTAAACAAGGCAATCAAATCATCTGTTTTAGTCAGGCGAGCACATTGTTTTTATGGCTTCCTATAAAACCAGAATGTCAGATGTGCATGACATTATTAGTCAAAGTATTTAAACTGGTATCGCAGTGAAGTGCTTTGTTAGTTGATGGAAATAAATAATGAAATAAAACAAGAGAAAACACTTTTCTAAAATGCACCTTGGGCCATTCTTAATTTTCTCTAGCTGACTAACAGGAATTTTACTGTCAAAGCACTGTGACACAATTTTATAAGTATTCCTCTCGAAATCAGAGTCTGGTTAGCAGGACTTTGAAGAGACAATAATGCAGTGTGTTCCCTGCATAATAATGAACCCTCTTGAAGATTCATACAGCCATTGGGTCTTCCTAATCTTTTTGAACTGGTTTGGTCTCAGATTATCGTACCAGGAAAACTGTTTGTGGTCAATACTTAACAGCATCTCTCTACCTTTCATTGTGATCTGCATTAGATTGTGTAGGAGCACTGCCAGAAAAAAATTACATATTTCTACACTGTTTCATAGAGATTCCATGCTGTCATAGGATTTGCTTTTGAAAGACCAAAGGTCTGTGTGGTATGCTTTTAAAGGAAACTCTACAGACTTCAGGATTAGAAAAGTTTATATATTACTAGTAAATGTATTTCAAGAGTAGTGTTATATGGGTTTTGAGCTAATTGAGCTAATGCCTAAACCATTACTTATAGATATATGTAGCATAATATAGATTATTATTTATAAAGCACTGAAGTATTATGAAGTGTTATATGTTTTATACCCATTTATCAAGTGTGCACTGTGACAACCTTATTTGCATTCCTTTGTTAGTAACTATTCTTGGTACCTTTTAAAATTAATATTGCAAGTGAAAATATTTGAGGTGTTTCAGGATTGTTAAGGAAGAAGAAAACAGTTGATTTGAAATTGCATGCAGGTGTTTCAAAACTGTGCTTCTCTGCCTCCAGGTTGTAGAGAAAGGGGTCTTTGGGAGTGCCCTTTGAAGAAGCTGTGCATCAAACACACTATGATCTGTGATGGTTTTCCAGACTGCCCTGACATGATGGATGAAAAGAACTGCTGTAAGGGCTTATGCAGTTTGTTAGTCCCATCAAGGGCTGATCACATTTTGGGGATCTTGGGGTGCAACATAAATGAAAGTTAAAAGGTTTTCTAGAGACAAAAAGGCTTAGTCATTCTCTCAGTTTCCTTTTCAGTTTTCCTATGGCACCAATTTATCTCTTTCCTCATCTTGTGTCCTCTGTTGTTCACATCCTTGGATCCTTGCTGTCTCCTTGGTCACTCCAGTCCTCTCTCTTTTTTCCTGTCTCTCCCTCCTCCTTCTTGTGTCTTCGTGCTTCTTTTCTTTATTCCTTATGGCTTCTTGACTCCTTTTCCCAACTTTTCTCAACTTCATTCCATATAGGTATAGCTGCTCACTGCTTTTTTTTTTTCTTGATTTCCTCGCAATTTTCCTTCTGATCTGTTCTTCAGTAAATTTCGTATGTCTCGCTGCTTTATTTGATTTCTCTTCCCCTTGAGATTTCTTAGATTCTGTCTCCCCACTTGGCTCCACAGGCTTCTTCTACAATCCAAACTGTGATAAGTATCAGAGATACAAAACTTGGCATGGTACACTGACAGTATGGACATACTGTCCATGCACACAGTGTAAGACAGCTCACGGTGCTGACAGTGTGCAATGGCCCCCTGGTCCCCTGTGGGAGCTGCCCTGTGTTCTGTTTCCACTACCCAGCTGACTAGTGGGATGGGAAGAGGTGGAAGACTTGGGAACGGCCGCTGCTTTGCAGGTTCCCACCCTGCCTGCGAACCTGGGAGCGGGTGCTGTGAGTTGTTAGCTTCACTTTCATGAATATATTAGTGGTATTCTGAATTCTCCTGGGGACATGCCTACACACCAGGTTTTCTGAAGACAAGGAACTAGAAAAGACATACTGGGTGACACTCAGCCTGCACAAGAAAGAAGAGATGCTTGGTAAACTTGCTTGAAAGCTGAAATTTTAGTTCTCTGGGCAATCCTGTTTTTTCAGCATGTTTGCTGGGACTGTAGGGTATAATTTTACAATTTAAAAAAGTTGCTCCGGAGTCTCTGGAGTTCTGTTGGCAGGGACAGTATGGTAGGTACATTTTATGTGCAATGTGGAGCATATGAATATATTTGCAAAAATGATTGGCAGCCTGCATATATCTCTAGATCTAACTTTGTTTCTTTTGGGGAAGAGGCAGCTCACAGAATGCTTGTTAATCTGTTTTTCATTGTGAAGATTATACCATTTGACTTCCAAGCTGTCTGTATGCTGTAATCTAAAAAAAGGAAGATGATATTAAAGTGATTTGCTCATGATCACACATTAAGGTAACAGCAGAGAAAAGATTCTCGAAGGGCTTAGGTTAGGGTAGTTTATAGTTATCAGACTATATTTCCTCTCTGCTTTTGTGTCAGGGCTTGAATATTCCAAAATGGCAGCAAAGTTTCCTCAGCTGAGGGCTTCCAGCTTTTGAAATATGCTTTCTCTGGAAGGCAGAGTTAGAGAGCTTTTTCTAGTTTTGCATGCTTTATTCCAGAGACAGACAGATCACTTATGTCAGAGTAGGCAGCACTGCCTGCTCTATCTGTATGGTTTTCACTGTGGAGTATATTTTTTGCACTAGTGTTGCGCATTTGTATGGCAGTATAGATGCTATACAACAGCCAGATGTAGACAACTGAACGCAGCTTCCTTCTACGCATTCTCTCTCTCTGCACCCTCCCCCAGCTCTCAAAATTCCCTAATGAAGGGGTTTATAGAAGCTGGAAGAGAATTGTGTTAGCGAGGAGGGTACTGTAATGCTACACACCTGCCTTTTGGGAGGGGGTTTGTTATGGTGGGAGGAAGGCTACAAGTCACTTGCCAATAGAAGCTCTTGTGGTTCCTGCACTGGACAGAGATTCGGGAAATCCCTATCTAATTCTCCCAGCTGGCAACGAACTGTGAATTGGAGCATGTCTACCTGTACCTTAGTTCCCCATCACTAAAGTGGAGATAAAAATAATTCCATGATTTTAAATAGCAAAGAGGATCCCAACATTAATGTAGAATTGCTGTGGATGAAAGGAAATACATATGCATTACAGTAAAATAATTTTTTTCAAAGAACATGAAGAAATAAACAGATTTGGATGAGTCTCCTAAAAAGCATGGAACACAGTATTTTCACTTAAAGCTTCTGAGATACTTAGACAGGTTTCCTATGACAAGACTAGAAATGATACTAAGTAATCACAGATCTTACCATTTCCAGACACCCTTCCTTCCCTCTGAGTTGTGATGCCCTCTGCCACTGCCTGGCAGCAACCACCTTCTGCCTGAGTGACGTCCATCCTGAATTTTCTTGCAAAACTGTCTCACTTTCTTGCTCGCTCCATAAATCTGCTCTGTGCCTACCTTCACCCTCCTTCTCATTTTTTTTAGTTTCAGTGTCAACTTCCCATTGATCATTTCCTTCTCCGAGTGAAACATGGTTTTGTCCTTGCAGCATTTTGTGAAGAGAGTGAACTTGAATGTGCCAACCATGAATGTGTGCCACGTGAGCTCTGGTGTGATGGGCAAGCAGACTGCAGTGACAGCTCAGATGAATGGGACTGTGGTAAGTTTACACCATGGTGCCCTCTGCCTGGAAGTGATGTTTGGGTGATGACAGTAATCGCTGGTGATTTGATTTAGAATACAATTGCAGTGGTGGAGACATGCTCCCTTTATTACCAAAGGGAGACTGGGTTGAGGTTGGGAAAGCATGCAAGAAAGTGGGCAAAAGAGAAAGGAAAGGCTCAATGTGAAGTGTCACGGTGCAAAGATATAAGTGACATGGCAGGGAACTTCTAAAATGTGTAGATGCTGTGTAAAATCTGGAAAGCGTTGTGGATAGAAGAGAGAGTAGGAAGACGTTCAGGTGTAGAATTTATTTAGGCAAAACTTCTAAGCCCTGATTCTGTACTTGTGAAAATCAGTGTGAAATTCCCACTGACTGCAATGGTGCAGGTTCAGAGCTTTTCAGAAGAAAATAGTCCTACTAGGCCCCTTCGCACTGGCTGAAGACCTGCAGAATGATGTAACCTGCTATTGCTATCTATGTTCCAATTAGGCCTCATGCTTTTATGTGTTGTTAAAGTAAAACTCTCTAAGTATTATTCTTTAAATAAAAATGAAGGTGGGTTTAAAAAAAATTGCACTGAAAAGAAGCAGGTTGGAAAGCAGCTGAGATTTCACTGAGTTAACATGTATTTCTGTACATGACAGTAATTTATATTACTAAGTTTTGAGATGCTTTGTATGTAATTTTAAATATAGGAAAAAGGTGTACAGTGGCTTACAGAAGCAAATATTGTATTCATATTGAAGTAGATTGTATAAATATTTTAAAACATTTAACACTGTATGAACATTAATAAACAACAGCATTTAAT
This sequence comes from Buteo buteo, assembly GCF_964188355.1. Lineage (NCBI taxonomy): Eukaryota > Metazoa > Chordata > Aves > Accipitriformes > Accipitridae > Buteo > Buteo buteo. Next base: position 29,176,374 of record NC_134171.1, on the reverse strand, counting down.
AAAACCTATGCAACAGAGAACTGTTCCAGAAATGCATATTTGAAAAGGAGTAATCTAGGATTAATACATACCTTTCTCATGGGGAGAGAAGCAAAACCACATTCAGCATATAGGAAAAATGCATAATGCTTGGCTATGTTAAGATTAGTACTATCAAAGCAAAAGTCAGAGGAACAGTTTAACTAAAACCAGTATGTATTTGGGGAGGAAATGCACACAACCCAACATATTTTAAGGGATCCTAGAAAGGGAGGGATGTAAATTTCCATTTTGGGCCATTTTGAGAAGCTTTTTGTGTGTGATAAAAGCAGTTCACACACATGTATACGTGGATTAAGAGAGAAGCAATGGTCATGATCTTTCTTGTAAACAGTAGTTGTTTTTTCTTACTCTAATTACACCCACATATTGTTATGACGGGAACAGTGCATATTACTGAGAGTCAAATGATGGCATCACTCTTATGTCAAGCAGCATTCATCCCACAAATTACTTTAGTGATTTCAGTTGGACTATTTGTGGGTCAAAACATCATTTAACAAGATTAAAGCTATCAGAAACCCATGTGAGCCTGTGCTGGTGAGTCACGAGTATTCTGGTTTATTCTAATCCTCAAGATGCCTTTGTTGTTTAGTGTCTCATCCTGTTCAATGTTAGCAAGGTTCTGATAACCATGGTTGCCTTGGTTTTAAATTACATAGCTAAGGAATGTACATATATAGCTATTGAGCATATAAAATCAGCAAAAGTGGTAAGTTGTTCTTCTTTTTCTTTGCAGTTACCCTGTCTAAAAACATGAGTTCCTTGACGTTCCTGACCATTCACAGGTCAGCTGCTGATAACCATGTTTGTGCTGATGAGTGGCAAGAAAATTTAAGCCAACTGGCCTGCAATCAGATGGGTTTAGGGTAAGGTCAGTAGTTTGTAGCATTGATGAATTTTTTAGGACAATTGGAGTGCTGGAGTTAGATGTGAATGATCATTGATTACTGCAGTGTTAGAGCTAGTGTGGAAATGGTTCACAGAGAAAAGAGGTAATGAAATTTTGTAAACTACGTCAGGAGCAAAAGCTCACTAAAATATAGGCACTTTCACCACTTTATAAATATTACGTGATTGTTATTAAAGAGTGTGTTGAGAAGTTAATGATGCCTTGCCAAGCCTCAATATTTGAACTTGCAGTTATTGCTGAGGCTTAGAATTGTTTGGCAATGTGATACTCTGTGTCTTCCTCAAGAATTAAAGCAGACTTGTCTTAGGAAACACAGGAAAATTTCTCTGCATTTATTTGCACTCTGCGGTAAGTACTGTGAACGAGGCAAGCAGATATATTTAACTTGGCTATCTCTGAACAATGAATTGTTGAAGACAGAGCTTTCTCTGTGGGACTCAGAAAAAAAAAAATAGCCTCTATGCATATTTCTCATTGCATGCACATTGAAGTAATAGGTGCTTTATGGAATAGTTGATGCAAAATATAACTGTTGGATAAAAGCCAAGTTCATCTGCTCTGATATCCAAAGCTGTCTTGTACTAGGAAAAGACAAGCCTGATGGTATAGAAGGATATCTCTTGTCAGTGTTGATCCCCAAACTGGATTAAGAAGTGTCTTTTCTGTCTGCCTTTTACCACTACATATACTGACATGCAATCTTGTTCTTTGTACCTTTCTCAAAAACCACATGAGGATAAAGACCCTGGGTTACAGTGTCTGCACTTAACCTACTCTGTATTGCCTTGCACTGCATGGATGCTTGACATCAGTTCTAACATATGCCCTGAATCCAATTCCACCTGTACTGTATGGACTGCCTGCCATTCTCACACACAACAATTCTGTACTCTTCTAGCTAGTTTAGTATATCTAAATAATACTGACATTATCTTTATGCTTTAACTTTATATAACATGCTAATAAGCTTAAACTCCTTTGATACCTTCAAAAATAAAGTTGCTTTTACAACTACTTTATTGTCTAAGAACAAACGGGTGGTCCTAACACTAAGAATAATTTTCTTAATATTTCAGCCTCATAGTCCTAACATAAGATTTGCTTAACTTTCCTATGATGCTTGCTGCTAGGAAAATGAAAAGGTATTAAATTATCACAAAACCTCTGATTCCTGCCTTTTTTCAGAGATGTGCTATACTGAAATTAGCATGAGTAGAAACTTACACCTTCCTGCTTCTTCACTGAGGCTTGCTAACAGATGTTATCAATCCTGTCACTTTTAAGAAATGTGTGAGACACAAATAATTCTTAAATCTCACAAATCCATTTTCTAACAGGGGAAGATAGCCTACAAATCAATTTTTATACAAATTCTTTTTTGTAATGACAGGTGATAGTGTGATGGACAGTGGGAAATTCCAGTTCAAATCTGAAGTCTACAACTTCAGTCTGACTAATACTGATTTCTAATTCTTCCTGGCAGTATGTCAGAGTGGTGTGGTCTTTCCTTTCTCAATGCCTGATTTTGTCAATCACCTGAAGCTTGATTTTCTTAGCTATTCTCCAAGTTTTGTGAAGTGGCATTGTAAAAAATACAGTAAATTAGCTTTGAAGAAGATCTACAAGAAAAAACATTCAAAAAGGAGTAATACGAGTTAATATAATTATTTAATTGTTTTGTTAACATTGCATAGGGTTTCAGTGGAAAATGTCACAGAGGGTAACATTTTTTCAGGTATTCCCAATGGAAAATACTTCATTTTACTCCTTCAGAAAATTAAAGCTGTGAATATAGAAACTCTGTCCATATTATAGCACACTGCAGAAACCCCAGTTTTGTGGCTATGCAGACTTCTTTAATAATGACTTATGATGATACCTGATTTTGATTTAAGTTATCTTGTTTACTTTTAGAAAAAAATAGTGCACATGAGATATCGAAGTTGAGACTTCTTAATACCAGGAATTACAGTGAATGGTAGCATATGGTATTTTTATTTTCTATGAAGCTCTGCAAACTGTTTGTCATAACTGTGTCCAGTGCTTTCCCAAATGACAACTCCCAATTGCTATATAATGTGGTAATGTTTAAAATATGAAAGCAATGTCTTTCTAACAGCTTGTAGATATTTTTAATTCTTCAACCTAAATTAATCTGAAAAGAATGAAGAGAATTAAATGACAGTGGTTAAAGCTAGGTTAATTTAGCTGATAGTAGTAACGCATTTTACAGAATATCAGTCTGTCTTTTGGGGAGATACAAGCATTGTGTCTGAAACAACATTAAAGGTAATTCTGTTCCGCCTATTGCACAAAATTCAAGCTGTTTTCCTGGCTGTTGGCCAATTCTAATTCCACAGATGATGCATTTCTTCAGTTTTTCACAGCACAGCATATGCAATGTGTTGTGTGGTGCATGATGCAATGTCACAGAAAACTGTGCAAGTTCCAAGCATTTTCTGAAAGGCTTTGGACTAATGGTGGCTGTTTCTCAAGTTATGCAATGTGTGTTCTTAGCAGTTCTTATGTTTTCCTCTAGTGCAAAAAGAATGTTAGTTACAAAGTAGACTTCTGTTTATAATGTTAAGAGCCCGATGGGAACTGTTTGTCCAAGTCTTAGGTTTCATCGTTTACAGCCAGAGGGGACTATCAGATCACCTGATAGGATTGCGTGTTCATCTCAGGACAGATAATTTTGTTCAGAGACCTCTGACTTAAGTCTCAAGTTTAAATACAGTAAAGCATGTCTCTGGCAATTATGTTTCCTGCTAAAACAGGTAGAGAACGGAGCAGCAATGGCCATCAGTGTCTCAGATCAAGGATTAGCTATATCCTGGTGTGTGCTGCAGAGGTTATGCTGCTGCAGAGGGGCACACTGTGCAGGTTCACAACATTATGTTAGAAGACCATAGATTCATCTTGACATTTAGTTGAAGAAATCCATTTTCATATACTCTGAAGTCCACATTTTTTGTGATGGAACAGTGATCATAAACCCTTGGTCTGCTCAAATCTGAAATCTGACAAAAACAGACGTTAGTGGAGTTGTTCTGTTACTCTATGGCAATGTAGTGGAATAGTTTGTCTTTCTTTCCTGGACTAGGATGAGATAACAAATGTAATAATGACAAACTTCAACAGCTTGTACCCAGCAGAGTACAGGGGAATTTTAGCTGATCTGCTTGTTCTGGCCTAGCAGTATCAGCACGAAATCACAGCTGTTTACCACATCACTCGTTTATAAAAATCTACAGTAAGCTTTGCTACCTCCTGCTGCTGCTCCCTTTCTTGGAGGCTGTGCCACTTGTGATCCACTGAAACGGGTAGCTCCTTTTCCTTCTTTCCTCTGCCATAGCATCTACTGTGCATATATTTGTGGAAGGGAAAGGCCGATCTCTTGTTGCTGCCTGGCCTTTCGTCTCTCCTAATACTTTCTCACTTCCTCTGTCCCTTTGGTTCAAAGTTCTTTAATAATATTTGCCAGCTGAGCAGTCAAGCTGCTGGAGCAATAATCTTTTGTTCTCACATGAATTATTATGCTTTCTAATTACTTTCTAACTATTTCTGCAACAGAAGTAACAAAAGTTTAGTTTAATGTCTTATTTGCTTAAAAACATCACAGAAACAAAAAATGGAATACTTCTATCCTACCCCCATTAGAAATTTGACCTTCTGAATTTAACTTACTTTATTTTCTCCAAGAATAAAGATGACATTTAGTAAATCGAATTCCATGCCAGAGATTAAGTATTTGAACTCATTAATTCAATCTGGATTTCTAGACCCACTCAACGGAATGTAAAATATGCTTGACCTACCTTGAATATATTGAATATATTCAGTCCATGGCTGCAGTGTGTTCTATTAAATCTTTAGAGGATTTAGCAAAATAGCAAATTCTTCAGATTACATTAAATTTACTGAAAATAACATTACAAGCTGTGGTAGATGTGGAAGACTGTTTTAGTAATTTTGAGCAACCATAAAACAGTTAAAATATGTAGACTTTAACCAATGTATTAGGGTTGTATTAGATTAAATCTGATAGATTATGTCTCATCTTTCATGCACATATGTAGTTTAAAATATAATTAATTAGGTAAGAATTTTTGAAGAAATTTCAACCTAATAATTCCTTGCAAATTGTGACAATTGCTTCAAATAGGCATTAAGCATATGGTCACTTACCTCATATAACACTTTTTAGCTCCATCATTGGGCAACTGGCTGTAGGTGGCCCCGCTTAACCAAGAGCGGTTGGACCAGATGACCTCCAGAGGTCCCTTTCAACCTCAACCATTCTGTGATTCTGTGATTGACTAAAAGAAATAGAAAGATACGTGAATACTGCCAACCAAAGGAACATTCTTATTCTAATGATTGATCACAAATCCTTTTTCAAACTATCTTTTTTCACAGCTTGTACAAATGGCATTATAAAACCCATTTTTTCTTTTCCTAAGGGCCTCCAAAACAAATTTACTCAGTTTAACACTAAACAGATATTAAATCCGTCAGTCCTGAAAATTCACTTTGGAATCTGCAAGTTGAAGCGTTTTTTCTGGCTAATGTGTTATTACCAGTAGAACTATGGGAACATTTCTTAGTGAATAATAATTCTGTAAAGGACAATGTTGAACAAAAATAACAGCAAATTTTGTTCTAATTCAGTGAATAGTTTCAGCAGGGGAAGAAAGGTTGAAAACTCAAGTTATTTTGTTTCAACTTTTTAAAATTAAACACTTAAAATTTTATTTCAAAACAATATTTTTCTCTGAAATGTGTCCTTCATCTTTTTAAAATCAAAAGCTAATTAACCTTAAATGAAGGACTTTACATTTAATTTGAATTAAGACTTCCAGCAAAGAAAATCTATATTTTAATTGAAGTTTTAAATTTAGATGGCCCCAAATGGTCTTTTTTTAAGTTTAGCTACAAAATCATACTGTATGAATCCTGTAATTTAGACGCTCAAATGACAGAGTGTCATGGTTTAACCCCAGCCAGCAACTAAGCACCACCCAGCCGCTCGCTCACTCCCTGCCACAGTGGGATGGGTGAGACAGTCAAAAGAGGAAAAGTGAGAAAACTCATGGGTTGTGATAAAGACAATTTAGTAAGTAAAGCAAAAGCTGTGCACGCAGGAACAGCAAACCAAGGAATTAATTCATACATCCCATGGGCAGGCAGGTGTTCAGCCATCTCTAGGAAAGCAGGGCTCCATCACGCATAATGGTTACTTGGGAAGACAAAATGCCATCACTCCGAACGTCCTCCCCTTCCTTCTTCTTCCCCCAGCTTTATATGCTGAGCATGACATCAAATGGTCTGGAATATCCCTTTGGTCAGTTGGGGTCAGCTGTCCTGGCTGTGACCCCTCCTGACCCTGCTCGCTGGTGGGGTGGGGTGAGAAGCAGAAAAGGCCTTGGCTCTGTGTGAGCACTGCTCAACAATAACGAAAACATCCCTGCGTCATTGCTGTTTTCAGCACAAATCCAAAACATAGCCCCATACTAGCTACTATGAAGAGAATTAACTCTATCCCTGCCCAAACCAGCACGCAGACAAAAAGCAAGCATATAAAATTTTTTTCAGTGTAATTACATGTTAACTCATTCTTGATAGGGTTGAGTAGTCTGTCAGTTAGGACATAAGACTGTAGGCATTTTGAAACCTGGAAACATCACAGTGATCGCCTACTTTCTACCAAAAAATTTAAAAACTATTTAATCATACATGTTTTTGTTTTCTGTCAGTGCTGTGGATCTTTTAAATTTCTATTTTCTAAGTATGTTTTAACATTAAAATTTCAGATTTCTCTGATTTCAATGTTGTTAAAAATCAAGGTTTTGTTCTTTTACTCCATATTCTATGGCACAGCCATGGCTTTATAGAATTCTGCTGAAGACCAAGAAACATCTTAACCAGTAAGTAAGTACAGACAGGAAACAGATGCTGTTCCAGCTCTGAAATAGGCCTAATTTGTTTTATATTAGTGTCCAGACACAAGTTATTCATTACCTTCTGGCATAACACAAGGCTCCCTTTTTCAGCCCTGCTGTCACATGAGGCTTAAAACAATGGAATTAGAGAAGCTGAACAGAGGAATGTTACTGTTACTTTGAAGGCAGAAGGAATGCGGTTTATGGATTTTTATTCTAAACTTGCAATTTAATAAATTTGAGAGAGTTCCACAAAGGAATAGGGAGAACAAGGTATTAAAAGCATTGCTGTACAGAAGTATCCCAAATTATGTGACTTTTAATGATGAACAGAATGTTAACTTCATAACCTAAAATCAGTCCCTGCCTTCTATTCTTTTTGTCATTATGATTTAGTGTGCAAGTCATAATGTTCCCTGTGTTTCACTATAAACTGCACTATAACCTTTGACTGTTGTGCACAGGGATCAGCAGGTAGCAGGCTAGAATGCTTTGAAAACTATTTCGTTAATATTTCCATTGTACAAGTTATGTCATGAAATAACCCTAAATATTACTTTTCCCCATTGTGAGCACATTTATAATGTAGAAGACAGACTGGGGTTTATTTTTCTTTTTTAATTCTAAAAATCCCTCTCTTAAACACACATAAGGGAATCCATACTTGAAATTAAATGTATTAAAGGAATATGCTAATTTTTAAATTGAAATTTGAAAAATTAGGAAAATCCAAGTTGGAATTTCCACTTGGGTAGACATAATTAAATTGTCTTGCCTTTCTGGTTTTATGAGTGACTGTTTTTGTAGAATCATTGAATAACTTGTTTTGAAATTGCCTTAGATTAAAGGAAACTTCTTAGATTAAATAAATTAGAGATGTTGGAATTATATGTGCCCTTTGATGTTCATTAGATCTAGCAGACATCTTTCTGTGAAGCAGCAAGACTAACTTGGCTGAGGCACAAGCTGTACAGTGACCTGAAACTGGAAGTGGAATTCTAGAGAGAGTGGAGGTGTAATTCAAACTTACAAGAACTGGTATAGAACAAGAGCATAAGTATCTGGAGAAAGAATTAGAAAAGCCAGGGAAATTAAACAAAAAAAGCAAAGCAAACTAACCAACCAACCAAAACAAAAAAACAAAGAAACCTCAGCAAAACATATTATGTTTCTAAGATGGCAAAGACTTAAGAATTAGGGTAGAGTAAGAAAATAATAGGTTATACACTGCTCTTCAAAGTAGCTAATTTCGCTGAAATTAATCCAAGAGCATTTAAGATTTATGGTTATGGCAGGTCTCCATTATGGCTGCCAATAATGGTAGCCAGTAGTTTTGAGAAGTGTGGAGAATGACTACATAAGGCTGAAAACTGTTAGGTATGCCACTTTTCATTAGAAAGGGAAAAAGAGGAAGATGCAGAGATTTACAGCTAGTTGCCTAGCTTCAATTATCAAGAAATAATTACAGAAGTATAAGGTCTTAATGACAGACAGAATATATTTATCAATAACAAACCATGTCAGATTCCCTTAATTTATTCCTTGAAAAGGCACTGACACTGTGGATAGGGAAGAAACAGTAGATGTGATATATTTTTAACTTTCATGCTATGTGAAATGACTTTTGAAATAAGTAGGGAGATATGGATGAAGATGAAATGATACAAAACTGTTGATGATTCATTGTCAAACTATAAAGATGTATTGGTGGGGGGCTAGACACATCCCAGTGTGTCTGGGGTGATATTCAGTGTTGTCGTGACTCATTCAGATGATAGAATGGAGAGCACGCTTAATAATTTCTTATTCAGCATCATGCTGGGAGGATCTGAAAGCATTTTGGAGGATGGGATTAGAATTCAAAATTTTTTTGACAGACTGGAGAATTGGCCTAAACTAACTAGGAGTATTTATGTGTAATCCCTCTGGTGTATACAGTTTGTGTTAGATTTTGACTAGATGGGGAGAGTTCAGAATAGGTCAGCAGGAATGACCACGGATCTAGAAAGCATGGTCTGTGAAGAAAGGTTGAAAACTCTGGGTGGTCAGTCAGGGGGAGGGAGGTATAGGACCCTTCAAATATGTAAAAGGCTGCTGCAAAGAGGCAAGGAATAAACTGTTCTCCATTTCCAGTGGAAATAAGGCAGAAGTAATGAGCTTCAATGACAGGTAGGAAGATTTAAAACAAACATTAGAAAAAAATTGCTGACTGTAAATCCTGAAATGTATTGCCTGGAAATGCTCAGGATTCTCCATCATTAGAGATTTTTACAAACAGGGCAGACAAAAATCTGTCAGAGAGAATTTAGATACAGTTGATCTTATTTTGGATTAGGGGAATGGATCAGATGGCCTCATAAGATTCCTTTTGGCTGATTTTTTCATAGTTAATTGTTTTGGTTAACTGTTTAGTGAAAGAAAACCTCATGGAAGGATTTTTTTCATAGGTCCTAATCCCATTTCATTCTTGAAAACAGTGCAGAGCACCTCATGAAAATCTAGGTGAAAGACATACTTTTACCACTAAGCTTGGTATTTCTATCACTTCAAATGGGCAAAAAATCATAAAACATTGCTGTTTATTGTGCGTATATTATAAATTTACTTAACTACGGCACTTTTGATATGGTCTTGGAGAAGTCCATAGACTGAGACTACAGGCACCCTAAAGTGTATTCATTGAGTGTTATGTTTGAGTAGTTTCTGCTCAGAAGCTCTAGCATAGTTCTTTTGGATATAAAGATTTACTGCAGGTATTTAATATGAGACACATGAGACGACAGTTAAATTTTTGTGGTCTATTCAGTAATAGATTCTTAGAAACCCATAGGTTTTAAAATAATATTTCAGTACTTAAATGGTTCCATCCAAATAGCACCATGAGATGTTATAAAGTCATGTGGATTCAGGTAGGATTTGGAAGTTATCTTGAAAGCCTGGTAGAGGATCTGGTCCAAAGATCACCACTCAAAAGGCGTGCATTATTGTTGCCATGGTATGAATGTCTCATGCTTGCAGATATCACTAACAAACTTACTTAAGTGATGTAGATATTTCAGTGACTGTACTGTAATGTTAAAAGATGCTCTTATGCGTGAAAAATCTGTTCTAGCTGTTAGCCTTTTCTAAGATTAAGCTCTTCAGCATAGGTACTGGTCACTACAGCTTCTTTGTACTGTGCAACAGAATCATAAAATCCCCATTGTAACAGACATCTAGAGAACATCTAGTCCATCTCCCACTTGAAGCAGGACTATTGCCAAAATGAGATCAGTTCAACCACTGCTCTGTTTAGCCAAGTCTTGAAAACCTTGATGGACTGAGACTCCACAGTCTCTGTTCCAGGGCTGCTCCACCTTCCTAGTGAAAAACTATTTCCTTTTCATCTGCTATGAATCTCCAAAGCTACAACTTTAGGCCATCCCCTGGTTTTACCATGCAGCACTATTGAGAGAAGTTTGATTCCATCACCTTTTAACTCATCTTCAAGTAGCTGCAGGTTGCTATTGAATGGTCCCTTAGCTTTCGCTTCACAAGAGTAAACAAGTCCAATTCCCTCAAACCTCTCCTTATGCGTCAGTGCCAGAGGCCCATAAAAAACTTGAAAGCCATCTGCATGACCGTCTCCAGTTATGAATATCCTCTTAAACTGAGGCACCTCTAAACTGCACATTGTGTTCCAGGTATATATGGTTTCAGTCAACAAATACAGTTTCAGTTTTGCTTAGTGTTGCAATAGAGGTAATAATCAAAAGCATTAGTCTAAAATCAACACTGAGTTTCTGAACAAAGCTGTTCTGTTATATGCAAACCAAAGTGGGGTGGGGGGGATGGCAAAGAAGTGAAAGAACCTTCTGAAAGTGTTTCATAAAAAAGGTTATTTGGCTTGCCTGAAATCTTGAAAGATACTACATATGGCCACACATGTGACTTGTGTGCAGATTGACTTAATTTAGGTCAACTTTGGCAGGCCACTAAAATAAAAAATTGGCAAGAAAGCTCATTTCGAACTGAAGGATGTAGATTGATGTTTTAAAGTAATTAGCAGCTACAGCCTTGTTGTTGGAGTCTGTAAGAAACTCAGTGAAGCAAAATATTCTTGTGAAGAAATTATACACCATGAGTTGGCACGGCTCTGTCCATTGAAAGATCCTTTTTCCCTTTTGTTTAGAGTGTGTCCACAGAAGAAAGTGTGTGTTACAGCTCCAAGAGAGGCCAAGTATGGCCTGCTGTGTTTCTGGAGCACAGGATGGGTCTGGCTAAAATGAGTCCCCATTGCTCTACCTCCCTCCTTTTCTCTGAGTGCTTTACAGTCCCCGGTGCAATGCATACTCCTGGCATAGCAGCCCCTCCCTGGGCACTGAAAGTCTCAGACCCAGAAGCTCACACCAGCCAAGTCCTTACTCCTCTTCAAACATTTTTAGCTCGTTTTCTCTCAGGCTCTGGCAATTCCCGGTATGGTCTGATCTCTACACAAATGCTAACCATTGTCTCCAGCTTTCTTCAGCTAGAAATGAGGCTCCTAGGTCCCTTTTATTCTGGCTATTTCTAATTAAAATAGATGAAAGGAGACAAGTGGTGGCCCTTGCCTATCTGAAAAAAAAATATTGTATAAACATCATCAAGGGGGGAATGCTCTATAAATATTTATAGAAGGCATTCTAAAGACATAAATTAGGGCATACTGGTTTTGAGTGTATTATTATCAAGCTGTGGCCGCCAAGGAAAAAAGGCATAGCCATAATTTAACTTTACTAAATATAATACCTTTTATTAATAATTATTAAATTTCATACAGGCTTAAGTGCCTTGCAAGTTGCTCCCCTGGTTTAGAAGTACGTATCTGCTTAATGATGATTATAGCATCACAAGCTGTAATTCAGAACTGCAGGTTTCAGCAAAATAATCTGGTATTTGGGATAACAGATTTGGATCCATCAGATGGCATGGTATTTGCACCTTTTTGAGTTACATATTTTATAGATCAGACACTGTTTACAGCTACATAAAATATCACTGTACACAGTTATGAAATGGTGAACATAATTGTTCAGAAAATCATAAGGCAGAATGTAATCTTAAGTAAAAAAAGTTTGTGTATGTTTGGCAGGAAAAAGTGGGAAATAAGCAAATGATGGAAATGAAGAGAGGAGAGTTTTAAGTGTTTGCTATAAGCAGGCGCTGAGGAAGAAAGCTCTCTTTGCAGAAAAAACCAGCTTTCTCTAAATGAGTTAAAAACACGGTCTTTAAAAATGCTTGTGTTATCTACCTGCACATTCTAGGTAGTAGATGATGGAATGATATTTGCTTAAGGTGCCTAGAAAAGGTTCTGAAAAATAAGTCATGTAACAGGCAGGATCCAGGGCCATGACCTCAGAGCCTAGTTAATTCTGCCAGCACTGTTGAAAAGATTTCCATATGGTTGCACTGACAACTTTACCATAAAACAGAATTATTTGATCTTTGTTAATTTATGCAATCAAGTGGGTAAAGGATGCTGCACTTTTGTAAATATTTAAAAAGAAGTATAGTTAATACTGAAAATAGGACTTAAACTAATAACCTGACTGGCATTCCAAGGTACTGCCATGAGAGATTGGGTTCAGAGGCAAGTTTTATGACACATCACAGTTTTTCTGAACTTTTCTCATTCTTTTTTCCTTGGACTAGTATTTAGAATTTGGCCTTTGACCAGTGTTCAGGAGAGCAGTCCTTGAAAGTTCTTGTCATTGACAGGGATTGATGGCTAATCATGGATGGTTCTGTGCTGGAAAGTTGCATGACTTTTGTAAAGGCATTTACAAAATACACTCTTTTTTTCCATTTAGCAGTTGAGATCTTCAGTGGCTTGATTCTGTCAAGCAATAACTAAACTGAGGAAATGGCTATATGAAAATATATCCTGGTGAACCATTCTAACTTACTTTCATATTCCTGTTAATTTGCTGCAGAAGGACAGGTTTGACATCGTCACCCATGTTTTGTTCTGTTTGACAAAGCAGACAGCTTTGACTTAGAGATACTGTCAGGTATTATTAACAAGACCCAGACTGCTCTTTACTGTTAAATTTCAATGGATTTGCAAAGATAGGAATGAAAGAAAGTATTTTTCTTTTACCTCTTCTACATAGAAAGATTTTTTTTTTGTATTTTTGGAGACAAGAAACTGTAGAACCAGTATGTCAATGTATGCACTACAGTAAATCCCACCAGAAGGCTTTTGGTGTTCCTGATTTCAATTCTGGGTCCTGTCAGAAAATGCAACATAAGTGACAGTAATATGTTAGCCAGCCTGGCTTCTTGGGGTGATTTCACTCGCTTAACTATGATTCTGCCAAATGTGTCTTTGACAAAACATTCAGCTGTATATCTTTGGAGCAAACAGGAGGCATTAGGGCCTCTTCACCTTCATAATTGTAACACAGAAACCTACTGGAAGGTCTATGAGTGTCTTTCATTTGTTTCAGAGGACCATCCAAAACGGAAATTGTAATAGAGAATGAGGAAATGCAGCATCAAAAGTGGCTGAATCTGCACTCAGACTGGAAGAATAAAAATGCATCCACTTTACATGCACTTCTAGTGAATGGGTAAGTAAAAGGTAAATGAGATTTATTTCACTGCTGTGGGTAGTCACTTATCAATGGCGGATGGCAAACTCCCTTTGGTAAGCTCTTTTTTTCCAAGGTATCTGTGTATAAATCTCAGCGCATACTCATGTGAGTTGTTAAGATACAGTCTGTAATGATTTTAGTGTCTGCTACAACTGTAGTCTCTTTTGAGTCCACCATGTGAATCCTCAGGGGCCCATTCTGCTAGACTAACAGCATTTGAGTGACATAGAGGTGATGCCCTTGAAGCACGGGACCAGACAGCTTCATTAAATCCCTGCTGACCAAGAAAGTCCAGTAAGTAGTATATTAGCAAAACCTGCAGCAAAATCTTACAATCCTCTGCAGCCTGTGTAGTTTTGGATTCATACATTTGGAGCACCCACAGCTTCTTTAGCAGAAGCTATATCCACTTACAGTAGTTTTCCTTAGCAGCTTTTCTGGCTTCAGATGATGGTATATTCTTTCTAATTAACTTGACTAAACAGGTCATTGGTAATGAGAAGCCAGGATCTCATAGTTGAGACATTCAAAGTGTGACTTAGAGACTGAAGAGCCAATGAACTCAAACATCCAGGACAAAACTAGGAGAGCCACCTAATCCCCATCTGCAACTGCATTCTTCAAAAAGCAGATGCATTGTGTCCCTGTTCTCTTTCAAATGCCTAGGAGATTTCAGAACATCCTTCTTCCATAGAAATTCCTTCTGTTTTACAAGGAAAGACTCTCTTGGCTAAATGCAGAGGTACGTGTGTGAAGAGACAAATCTGAGGAATACACCTACTTTTCTTTTGCTTGGCTCCATTATTCTCTGTAGTCAAACTTTTCTGTAATGGCAGAATACTAAAAAGATTGTGTCTGCAAGTGCCTTCTTTTGCTTTCCTACATCTCAGCTTTGTACTAGTTCTGGTTTACATCAGTATTTTCCCCATTCATTTAAGTTCATTTTTATTTTTTCATCTAGAAGGGTTGTTACAAGTTGGTGCCTGATACTTGACAATTTTCTTTTTAACTCTTTTCTTTTCCTTTCTCACTGTCTCTTTCCACTAGCTTAATGGTATCTAAATGCTTTTCTCCAGGGTAATAAAAGAATAAACACCTTGGGTTGTGACCAGATGCAAAGGCAGGTTCACAATCGTATTCTGTTCAGTCACTGAAGTACAAAGCAGAAATGTCAAGGTACTTTTTGCCATGTTTGAAATTGGTCTGCTAGGAAGTATGTGTGAAGGGACGGATTTGGAGCCTCTGAGTTACAAGATCTAGTAGCAAGAGATCTAGTTTCACGCAAAGTACAAGTTAAAGGAGAGAAAACATCATTAATGAGGATTATTGATAAAGCTATTGCAGAGATGAAAGTTACCTGTAGGAACAGATGTTTCAGTCTCCCTGAATGCAGAAAATGAGTAACAAGAAGTGAGAAGCTAAGGCCATGCATGAAGAGTGAGGCTGGTTTTGGTTTGGCTGCAACAGGCATCCTGTCTAGATGGCTCTCACTGGCTGTGCATGCACTGCAGATCAGGTGCACCCCATATTGATCTCCCAGACATCCCACTGGAGGACCTGCAGGCCTGCCTCACTTCACACGTGCCTGGCTTGCTTTCTAGTATAAAGCAAATTGGACGGGGGACAATATGCATTTAGTCTCTTCCCTACATGAAGCCAAGACAAGGCTCAGGAGCTGGGAAGTGCTTCTGAGCCCTGCAGTCTAGGTGTATTCATCTGAATCAACTTCAGCACGTAAAACATCAGTGCTGTGGAGTATGTTGTATGTTTAAAGGAGCTGTTGGACTCCTGGACTACCAGGAACTTGGACAAGAACTAACAAATGGACCACTAGCTTCATAAAGTTTTAATAAGAGGCAATGGCACAGTACAGGCTATGCACACAGAAAAGCTCTTCTAGAGCTGGCTATTTGATAAGTCAAAGAAATGAGTGTGAAACATGAGCGTGGCTGGTCTCAGTTATATTCTGTATTTTTTTTTTTATGGAGCGCAAATACCCCTCAAAATTGTGCACAGAATTTTCTTTCCTGAAATTGGTTGTCTGTCTCTAGAAACAGAGTTTTATGGTCTGTGTTTTCAGGAACAGAAAGTAGACTAATTTGAACAGTATATGAACGGGGTATATGCAATGTAAGGGACAGAGGTCTGGTTAAATCACAGATTCAAGCTAATCCGGTGAGCTTGCTGGCACTCTGTTGTTGTGCCCACATTAGTATCTATGACTTAAAATCAAATACAGCCTCTTTTTAGGTGGTTGCAGTTTTAAAGATACTGCCTACCTACTGAGATTACAGCCTTCAAAGAATTACCTGGGAAACAGCTAACCTGTGTATCCAGTCTAATTTAGCTCTGCATCTGTCTCAGGAAAGCATGTATATGGTAGGAATGAAAAAGTGGTGGAAATAAAAAGGCAGCCAGCTAGTTGAGCAACAATGCTCACTGTTTTAACAAGGATCTCCCTTCCTTTGACAAAGAATCACTTCTTTCCTCTCTCATCTGAAAATTTTCAATGGAAATGGTAATTTTTTGTTGTTTTAATACTTACTTTTGCAAACTTCCTGGATTTTTTCAAAACACCCAAGCTTTTAGGGCATGAACATCATCTGTTACCAAAGGTATTTCAAAGAAAATTCTATCCTTCAGCTGTAAGGAAGAGGAGAATAGCAATATCTGTCCTGTCAGGTGCCATAAATTAAGACTTGAGAAACTGTACCTCCCAGCTGACCTCAGAGCTGGATCAGTGCCCAGAGAGCAAGGTAGTCTGCCAAATATGTAGAACCCACTCATGAAATGCATTGTAAAGCTGAACTAATATTTTGAATTATCTCCAGGCAGATGCTGGAAACCATGTATGATCTGGCATAAGAAGTTCCTTGTGTTTCTTTTTAACATTTGGGGGAATTTTTAACAGCTGGTTCATGAATACAATACCTGTGCTGATTTGCAAATTACCAAAAATTACATCAATTAATTGAGATTTCCACCATGTTCTTGTTTCAATATTTAGACAGATGTGTCGAAGCAGAAGCAAAGTGGCTCTCTTTTGCACTAAAGAAGGTAAGAGAGAAATGTATATAAAACAAAGATGTTTTTCAAGATGTGTTAAATTACATTAACAAATGCAGATGTTTAGTGCAGATTCATTCTGAAATTTGACTAGACTTCTGCAACATCCAGTTTTGCATTGTTGGTTTTTTTTCCCCTACTCTATTCAGTTTCATCAGCTTTTCTTATTTTTTGACTATGAGGCTGTGTATTGCGGTAGCCCAGTCCTGCTCCCACAAAATAAATTTTGTCAGCAGTCAGGTTCTAGAAATTCATTTGGTAAAACTTCCTACTGAAAATATCCTTTACCACCAGAGTGGTTAGCAGGCTATCTGCTTGGGAGTTCAAGCTGTAATCTGTTTAGTTGTGAAGCTCAAGGGGACAGAAGAACCTGAAGTAGAAAGCTACAAACCAAGTCTGGAAGCATAGCAGATTGTGCAAGTTTAAGTGGTTTGAAAATGCAGAAATGTTCTACAGACAAGGAGAATTTTGCTGAAGAACACTTAAATTATGAATTAGCTTGACACAGGGAAAACTAATCACAAAGCATGACCTAAATTTGGGAAACTAATCAAAACATTTACTACTCTTATCAGAAGAAAAACCAAAACCCTCATAGGAACCTGTCAAAAGTGTTTGCTTCTGACATATGTTCCTTTAAGTACACTTAAAACACTTTGCCCTCTGAAGTTAAGTGAACACAGTAAGAATTACAAGTCACAAATAACCATTGCTACAATTTATTTCTTCACCACTAAATTCCCACGGATATATGCAATGGCAGCTTACCCTCCTTTGGGAGGCTGCTGCAGAAACTGGTGGTGTTCTTCTGTTCTCTAAATCAGACTGAGTATAAACAGGAAAAATAATGTCTGCCATCTTACAAATCCAGAATATAAAGTGAAACGAAAGTGAGGGGCTAACTATTTCAGAAAAGTAACTATCTAGCAGATGGGAGTCTGGTATAATTTCCAGTAGAAATAAAAGTAGATATAAAGTAGAACGGACAGATTACTGGAATGTCTTCAGATCTTCAAATATTCTCCCTTAATAATTTCCACAGGCAAAGCAAGCTTGGTGCCATGTAGCTGAGTAAACAGTGTGACATTCACCTCACGCCTGGCTTAAGAAAAGCCTTATTATTGCTGAGCAGCTTTTCCAGAAGCAGTTCTTAGGGACAGGACAAAGTAGCCCAAACACGCTGCTAGCTGGCAGAAAGACAAGGACGCAAACCCAGGACATCTTCCCAAGGGCAGCCTGGTAACTCCTGAGAGAAAGGAAGTCAGGATCCCAGACTTAGCTTGGTTAATATTTCAGGCTGAGCCGGTGAAAGTTAGTATCAGGAGAGCAAATCCCGATATAAAGGAAGGATGAAAACGGCTCAGTGTGTTTGCTATGACTGTGGTGGTGTTGATGACTTGATTTACTGTCTTGTTCAGTATAATTTCATGACTCTTATTAGTACCGTTCTGTGCCCAGTTTTCTTGCAGAAGGTCTTGTATGCACTGCCTTTGTGGTAATGATTAACTGCCTTCTGCATCTGTTCCTCACTAGACTGCGGCCGTCGCCCAGCTGCTCGCATGAACAAGAGGATCCTTGGTGGTAGGACCAGTCGCCCAGGCCGATGGCCGTGGCAGTGCTCCCTGCAGAGTGAGCCAAGTGGACACATCTGTGGCTGTGTTTTGATTGCGAAGAGATGGGTCTTGACAGTAGCACACTGCTTTGAAGGGTGAGAGGGTTCAAACAGTTTTACTGTTCATAAAAACTTGCACATGAGAATTACCAAGTACTTCCCCCTTTACCAAACACACTGGGGGTGGGTGATGACCTTTGCAGAATGGCACATCACAGAGGCCTGGTTTTAAGAGGCTAAAAAAGAAAGTAAGTGGTGTAAAATGGCATCAGCTTAGGCTTTCACATGCTTTATTATTCATTGGGGGTGGCTCTACTGATGAAAGCTAAATGAAGATGCCCTGACTTTCAGCAGGAAACAGGAAGAGGAAGAAGACCAAAACACTAATCCTATAGCTGTCATACAACTGCCATAGATTAAAAAAAATCATTCTGGACACCAGCATAGAAATGACTCTGGAAAAGTGCTGTGGCCATCAGTAAAAATAAAACCTGAGTATTTACTCACAGTGCAACTGACATATTGAAGTCGCTGCCTTTTGTAATTATACAGACTCCACTCCTTTATTAGGATTGCAATCATTAAAAAGTCAGTATCTGAGGCCCTGTGGTGGATGGACAGTCTGAAGTGCAGAGGAAGTTTACATGTCTTAGGAATTGTCTTGGTCATTGTCAGCTTTTTGGTGCTAACAAACATTTGTTTTTAAATTGGGTTTCCAAAGATAATTGAAATACGTGTTTTCTGCTGTAGTTAGCAAGTACTTTTCTGCTACACAGCTGTCATCGATGCTTAATCCTGCTTTAAACTGGTACTTGCTCACTGGAAATTATTTTAGACTGCACTAAGCACCTTTCTGTTCAAGCCAGCAGAAATTCTGTGGTAAGCAAGTATCTCTTGACTGGTATTTCTTTATAACATTAATCATTCCCTTTTTCAGTAATAATTTCATCTTTTTATTTCTGAAACACTGAGTTCTTTGTTATTTGTTGGGGGTTTTTTTCTTTTTTTTTTTTTTTCTTTTTTTTCCCCTGGCTTTTTGTGGAACTTGTGGTAAGGACAAAGTTTGTGGCTTTTGTGTCCGAGCCAGAAGGCGTCAGGCAGGTGATAGTGTGCGCATCTCAAGGTGTGAGGCTATTAATTGAAATGCTAAAGGAAGTGACACTGGAGAGACCTCAGTTCTGACTATCACATCACATCAAGCCCTGAGGACGTTCAAGAACTGATTCCATTCAGAGAGAAGAAAAGTAATAACCAGAAACTTCGAAGAGTAACCTAGATAACCTTCCTTCTAAATTAGCAAAGTGCTAAACCTGAATAATACAAACAAGAATATTGTATTTATCAGATTTTTGGGTCCTGCACAAGGAATTTTTCTTCTTTCCCCATCTGCTTTTAAGTAAAGCTAAGCAGTATCTGGAATATTTCTTTACCTTTGGAAGAACGTTTTCTGGTGATCTAAAATAAAGGGTGGGATTTAGAGGTAGATCCTTCAGCAATATGGGACTGCTACTGAATTTCATGGGTAAGAGATGCCTCTCATTAGTGAAAGATAAGCACAAAAGCTGTGAAATTTATAAAGTAAAAATTCTCCCATTTTTGTCAAATGCAGAAACACTGCCACTACACTTTGGAGCCGTTCATTTATGCCTCATTCAGGGCTATGTGAGCTCAGAGTATTATGTGTAAAAGGTCTCTTTTGCATTTGTATTCTGAATGCCTTAAAGTACTAAGATATTTTGGTTTAATAATTCATTGAGGAGTTTTATGAACTTTTTTCTCTACTGCCTCTCTGAACAGAAGTGAGGGTATGTTCCCAGTGGCCTGAAATCTTTAAATTCTTCATTTGTATAGCTTGATACAGCAACAGCAAGATGATTCTTGATCCCACAAAGCTTTCTTGATAAAAGTATTTAAAAATTTACCAAACCAACCAGATAAGCCAACAATTAAAACAGATTTTAAAGTGCTCTAGTGCTTTAGACAAAATGCTCCATTTTGTGAGGTATTTTTTGAAGTTCATGTGACGTATGGGATACAAAACATGAGAACCATCTAACAATAATGCAGCAGAAAATATTAATGCAAATAGTCGTATGAATACTTGTGGAGGGCATAAATGGAAAGAGCTACGTTAAACAGCGTGTCCTTTGCTAGTTTTATTAGACTAGTCCCCAGAGTTTTGCCAAGATTGTTTTGAAATGCGTTACACCAAAGCATCCAAGACATTAAGGTTTTTTTCTTGACTGTAGGACAATACATTCTGGCTGTGACTGCTCATTGCTTTGAGCAATGCTTTTTTGCAGTGTTCATAAACACAATAGCTTATGAATATTCTTAGCACTTAATCCTGTAACTTTATGGAAAAACTCACAAATTGATCATGATGGTAAAATGATCATTATAGTCTGAAACACCAGAATTTTCATGCAACTCAAGATAAAAATAGCCTTTATTTAGGAATCAACTCTCTTTCCAAATTACAGAAATTACAATCCTGTTGAGTATTGTGAAAAAGCTGAATTTTTGCATGCTTTGATTTACACTGCTTTGATTAAGTTTCAGTCTTGTCAAATGTTCTTAGTTACATGGAATGGTCTTTCATCAGTTGTGAAAAATGCTCACTTTTTTGAGGGTTTTTAGAATTACAGACTAATTAGGAACCCGTGACTTCTCATGTGGCTCAACAGACACTAGTTCAGTCTTCCCACTTGTATCACATGCATCATTTTTCTAGTGATCTTGGATATTTACCAGAAGAATCTTAAACAACTGTAAGAGTCAAAGTAACCTTTGATTTTAGGCATACAAAGTATGCTTGGCACAGACTGAATGCCAAATAAATAAGGGGCTTTTCCCATGGCTATCATGAAAGATTTAGTTTTCATGATAGAATTGCTTTTTGGAGACTCCTTTGGGATTTCAGTTAGACTTACTGCTGTCAGGAGCATACTACTGAACAATAGTCACCCCAGAGAAATTTGTACACGCCTACCAGTGAGCATGTGAGCACCTAAAACTTGGGCAGGATCCAAGGGCTCATTCTGAGAGCCTTTGGTACTTAATACAGCAACTAATAGGTGGTTACGTATCTTCTGAAGGTGTGCGCTTTAATTCGTTTGGTAACATGCAGGAAGGAAATGGAAAGCATTGTCTTTTGTTGCTCAGCTCGTAGCTGTACGTAGTGATGCTTAAGTGTTTGGTTTTTCTTGTAGCATTTGCATGCGCAATGCTTTGCAAAGCGCACTGTGCAAAAAAATCAGCCAGAAAGAAATTCTCAGGTATTTCAGCTCAAGAGAATCCTCTTGATTGAAATTTCCCATTTTCCCTTTTTTACACAGGAGAGAAAATGCAGCTGTTTGGCAAGTAGTGTTTGGGATTAGCAATCTTGATCATCCATCAGGCTTCATGCAGACCCGACTAGTGAAGACCATTATCCTTCATCCACGCTACAACAGAGCAGTTGTAGACTATGATATCAGCATTGTGGAACTAGACAAGGATATCAACGAGACAAGCTATGTAAGACCTGTCTGTTTGCCCAGCAAGGACCAGTTGGTTCGGCCAGATACCTACTGCTACATCACAGGCTGGGGACACATGGGCAACAAAAGTAAGATGAATACTTCTGGGACTCTTGGAAAAACATGTTAACCTTCTACTGAGTTAATCAAATAAGTGATCCCATTACAAAGCTTTATCCATTTATGCTATTACGGGACATTATTAAATACTAGGGAACTGTAACTATTCATGGAAGGACCTACATGTGTCTAGAGCCTAGCTTTTTCCAAATCTGCAGCCTGAATTTATGCTCCTTAATCCTTATTTAGACAAGTGGCTTGTTTTTCAAAATTGTTGAGGATCTAGAAACTCGTATCAAGAAAGACACCTGAATTGGTTTTCATTTTACTGGTTTAGGTTGTATTCAGAACTGTATTGAGAAGGTATCAGATCATTGGGGCGGGGCGGGCAAGATTCAGTGAAAGCGGAAGGCACTGAAAGTATTAGCATACAGGCTGCACGAACCTTTTCTTTAATCAACACTGTGTGTCACAATTTGGACTTGTGACACGATTTATTCCCTCCACACATAAGCACAAGTGTTGTTTTTGTCGCTCTGAACAGAAGGTGTGTTTTCTTGTGCTGGGACCACTGCAATCCTTGGGTTCCATGACAAGAACAGTTGTGTTATGTAAATATTTGTTTAGACAAAACAATTCTGTATGCATCATATGCAAATTATCCTGGACCCAACCCTGTTAATGCTCTAGCTATTGTGTTTCTCCCTTCGCTATTATAGTAATTGCTAGGGAAAGCCGTCGTTCTGTACACTGGAGAAGAAAATTTTCCTTTGAGTATTGCTTCAGGTACGACTTCACCTCTAGTGGCCAGGTCAGACATGTGGCAAAAATTAAATTGCACATGTGAGGGATAGGCTCGTTACTAGCAGCTCTACTCATCTAAAAGTATCTTTTATGTAATAGCAGGACACCCCCCCACCACCCCCCCCCCAATGCTTTTGCACCACTGGTAAGTGGAAGATTCTTTGTTCTCTAATGTGGTTTCAGCATTGGTTTTAAAGGTTTTGTGTCATGAAGCATCAAAAACGATCATGGTTACACAGTATTTAGTACTTCATGCCCTAGGTTGAACCACTTTCCTTAGAAGTTCAGCTTGGTCAGCTGTTTAGACTAGGAAGAAGTCCTTTATTGTCTCCTGAATGCGCTAAAATAATTTCAAAACCCTTTGAATTCTGATTCCCTCTAAGATACACTAAGTCCAAATTACCCAAACATAACTCAAAATGGCCGTGATTATACCAAGCTTTACCATTAGAGACACTGAGAAACAGGGAGATCCTGCCATGGAACAGTGAGTCAAACCTCTCCTCCACCTCCTTCACATTACTGTTCTCCAGGCAGTCCTGCCCCCATCTTCAAAGTCCCACACCTTATCACAGAAAGGTGCTCTCCCCCTCAGTCTGTCAGTGCGAATGCATGTTACATGGCAAGTGTCACACCAGTCCCCATGTGCCTGGTCCTTCTCCAGAATGCAACACGTACACTCCTGGCTCAGGAGCATGACAGTCATGAATCCTGCAATGCAGCACTGCAGAAACCCACCTGCTTTCACCTTAGCTTTGTGCGAAAGGGGGATTCTTCTCTCCTTACATTTTATATATGTATATATATATAAAAGTAATATTTGTTTTCTATCCTAATGGAAATATTTCTCATATCTCAAAGAGGCATCATAGCTAAGTATTTGCGTGTTTGTGTGCATATAGTTTAATGCGTAATTCTGTTTTTCAGTGCCTTTCAAGCTTCAAGAAGGAGAGGTTCGCATCATTCCCTTAGAACAATGCCAGTCATACTTTGACATGAAAACCATCACCAGCAGAATGCTGTGTGCTGGCTATGAGTCTGGCACTGTGGACTCTTGCATGGTAGGTCTCTCTCTAAGGAGAAACTCAGACAGACTTGCTTTTAGAAATCAAAGTACTATGATGTTTATTAGGTATAGCATACTTCATCTCCTATAGGAATGACAACAGTTACTTACATATTTTAACCCCACTTTTATTATTATTGGTGTAATCAACTTCAGTTTATGATAATGAAATGCTTCTTGAAGACTTTAAGGTTTATCTGTATTGGTTAACAATTGATTTTTTTTTTTTAATTTGTACGAGCCTTTTGCAGGCAATTTTTTTGTACAAATATGACAGGGAATAAATGCTGGTAATGCTGTATGCTGCTACATTGTTCGGCAGAGCAGCCCCTTTTTACAGCTGAATTACTTATTAAAAGCAAATCGCTGTAGGAACTGAGACATAGCTTTAACCCTATGACTGCCGGCCACGGGTAGCCCCTATAGATAGTTTTTTTTCTTTCATGTTGCAGGGTGACAGTGGAGGACCGCTTGTGTGTGAGCAACCTGCAGGACGCTGGACTTTGTTTGGTTTAACATCTTGGGGCTCTGTCTGCTTTTCCAAGGTTTTGGGACCTGGAGTTTACAGTAATGTGTCACATTTTATTGAGTGGATTGAAAGACAAATATACATCCACACCTTTCTGCTAAACTAACTCCAGATGGTAAGAATTGTGCTGACAGACAAAAGAAAAAAGGAATCAGCACTTCAACGCTGAAGATTTTGCAATCCAGAAACTCTGTGAAAAGGAGTTTCAAGCTCTGTCTATTCTTGTTGTAGAGCTATGGAATATGCAGTGTATGTTAACGGTAAACCCTCCGCTGGTGAACATACTTTGGGGTAGAATTAATAATCCTTTTGACTTTTCTTTTAACTGTGTTGTGGTGCTATTCCAAACACAGCAAAAGGCGTAAAAGAAAAGAATCAGCCACTTTCTGCCTTTCAGCTATTCAAACTAAGCAGTAGCACAGACTAGAAAAACCTTTTTAGATAACCTGTTTTAATACCACTCAATTAGTAGCATATGCATTTTCATTCACTTGTTGTCATGAGGAATGAACTTGGTGCATTCAGACGGCACTGACAGGACCTATATTCACAAGGGCAACACCAGGCATGGCCACACCATGTGCTGGAGGGCGTGGGAGAGATCAACCAGTTTGTACATCCATGTGGCACAGAGTACATCAAAGTACACGTGCAGATCTCCAAAGGTGCGCGGCGGTGTGCTCCTGGTGTGCCTGAGCTAACACAGTCTGTCCCTCAGGGTGGCTAACTTGCATGGGCATAACCCTGTACCGTCCTGACTCCGCAGCTGCTGATCCCAGAGCTAGCCTGGGTATCTCTGCAGGGTGATGGAGGGACCAGTAGGCCAACAGCCCTATAACTACCACTTGAGGCACCCAAGACCAAAAACTTAGTTGTTCAGACACTTTGGACAGTTTCTACCATGTAATTTTCTGAAGCTTCCAATGTCTTAATGTGTCCAGGAAACACCCATGTCTTGACAGCACTACATTGACTAGCACATTTATCAAACCTATGGCCCACGGGCTTTTTTCCCTATTTTGAATACTATGTTCAGCCTATAAAGTGTGCATTGACCATCTCCAGCCCTCTAAACATGTAACAGGGTTGGCAACGGCACTGCAGCAGTTCCTCTGCCTACAGTCAGCCACATCCCAAATACTGGGAAACTGGGTATTTTTGGATAGGTGTCTTCTAGTATCTTGCATTGAAAGTTCCATTTTGCTTAGCAAGATTTAAACAATTGGGAGAAAGAAATCTGAATGATAGACAACTTGGATTCCAGCTTCCATTCAAATGAATATTAGAAATATGTTAGGCAAAGTACAACAGCTTCATCAGCAAAGGCTCAAAGAGCTCTGCTCAAGTGCTTGGTAGCCCGACAGCGGAGTGGTCTGTGCAGAAGGTAGGAGGCTAAGCCTTGACTCCAAGAGAATCCGGTTAAAAAAAAAAATTATAATGCAGCTTGGCACCTCTTTATGGTGCTAGAGGGGAGGTGTGTCTTATCAGCTGCTGTAGGTGCCATCCTGCGCAGCTCACAGCTTTTGGGAGGCCAGAGCAGGAGGAGTCAGGAACCCGAGGATTACAGGATGAATTTCACCAGGGAGCAATGCAGTTAAAAATTTGTGTGTTTTCAGCGCCGTGCCTGGTCCCCTGTGAATCCAGCCTAAGGCGTATAATTACCCTCTCTGCTACCTCTGGCATGCTCTCATGACAACAGGGCAGGACCTTGACAATAAGATGACTGCCATATGTGGAAACATGCATTAAAAGAGCTAACTAAGGGACATTTCAGGTACTATTAATCATGTTACAACTAATCTACATAGATCTGACTATTGCTTTAGTGAAAGTTTATCTCTTATTTCCATATCTTCTCCTTTAACATGCCTAATGTTAGACGTACTAGACAGCGCTCTAGACACCATTATTAATATTCAATATTTATGTTACAGATTCTGAAACTCTATTTAAGTGAGTATTGTATCACTGTTTCATGCTCAGAAAGAAAACCCTTCTAGGCTTTGCTAGGTTTGGGTTGGTTTGTTTTTTTTTTTATATATTAAAGATTTCATTTTTACTATAACCTATAAATGCTCTTCTTCCCCCAGCTATAAATGAGAGAAAGCAGCTGTGGCCATGTTTTACCAGTGCAAGCAGATTACAGATGAAGCAGGTTATTGATGCCCTTGCCTCAAAGATATGGAAGCTGGAGCTCTCAGTCCCCCACTTCAGCTTTTCTCTGGGGCCAGGATCTCCACAGTTGTAGGGTGGCACTGTTCAAAGTCCCGAAGCCAATTATGAAAAGTTACCGGAGTAGGGGGCCCAGGGGCTGTCAGAGCCAGCCCACCCCGCCGTCCATCCGACGTGTCTGGTGACAGGCAGGTTTCAGTGAGGTCTGTTTTCCAGAAGTAAAAAC
Source organism: Buteo buteo (assembly GCF_964188355.1). Classification (NCBI taxonomy): domain Eukaryota; kingdom Metazoa; phylum Chordata; class Aves; order Accipitriformes; family Accipitridae; genus Buteo; species Buteo buteo. The sequence goes on along the minus strand of NC_134171.1, from coordinate 29,149,810 downwards.
AAAGAGGTGCTGTTGTAAAATGAACAGCCCAGTCTAATGTTACTCTACCAGATGAAGTGGTTAGCAGCTTTGAATTTTGTAAAGCACTGGCGTACATATAATCATTTAATATAGATATTAGCATTACCAAATGATATGTAATTACACATTTTAATTAACTGGGTTTGGCCTGCCACCAGTTTCCAAGCAGTCCCTCCCAGGAAACGAGGGAGAGTCCTGCTTAAACATATGGTCCAGCCCCCTCCTGTATGGGATCAGTCCTGAAAGAAATTACAGGCTGAGCCCTATCCTAAACGGCTTTAGGAGGGAGCAGTTGGGTCTTTTCCTTCCCCACAACTGTCTGACACAACATTCCATGTAAAGAGGAAATTTGTAATTTTATAAATGTATTTTTATACTGCCTTTTTTATGTGTGCACAAGAAATAGGCAAACATACTCCTCCTTCTACTGTATTGAGCCTTTCCCTGTGTGCTGACATAACAGCTATGATCACAATTAATGCTGTTTCTCTTACAAGTTTAGCCTCACTGTAAGGTAACAATTATTGGTTTTACTTCTACCACAGCTGTAGCTCCAAATGGAAGCAATGTCACACAGTCAAGCAGATGTATTTGTTTCTAGCTGTACTAATAAAAATTTACAATAATTTTCCAAGTAACTTCTCTGTTGAAAATGTGTTTTAATGTTTAGAGAGAGAGACTCAATGACAATATGGAGGTGTGAAGTTACAAGTTTAGCAATAATGCCTAAAAATAGCCTTAAAAAGGTACATGCATACGCTTATCTAGCTTTTTTAAGCAGCCCTGTTAGCACTACAACACTTGTGCAGGTTCTGGCACTACCAGCACTGTACAATTTTTATTTTCTTCTGCATGTATACTTCAAGTGCAGAACATTGCCAAGAATACCACTGCCAACAACTACTTTGGATTGAAAAATCTGAAAAACTAAAGCTGCAATCAACTTTCTCTGTTCTATGGCTTTCCTCAGGAATACAATTAGTTTGAAATAACCATCTCCTTTTAACTGGTATGCAGCATTTCAACAACATGTACACATGCTGAAATCAAAATAGTAAGCATGCAAAAAAATTAAAATACTTAAAATTTGCCTTTTCACTGCAGTCAACAGTAAGGTATGCAGGACCATGAGGGCAAGAGTAACATAACCAGAATAAAACACGAACAAATAATACAAAAAACCATACTGAAATTCAGCTATGAGAACGTTCTTAACAATCACCTTCAGAACTTGTCCATTAGCCTCTGCAGAGAGCAAGGGCTGGTCTGATCAGCAGCAGAGCCAGGGCTGGCGGGAGCAGTGGGTGCTCTGCATTAGCTGATCCTCAGCCTCGTGCTGCAGCCAGCAGGGCTGAGGGAAAAACCACAGCTTGGGTTAAACATTCAGCTCAAACGGTGCCACAGGTACAGACCAAAGCTCACTGTGCTGCAAAACACTCACTCAGTAACAGCTGTGGCTGACTGCCACCTGCAAATGTTTAGCACAGGTGCAGCTGCCATGAAAAAGATAATTTAAAAAATCATATTTTTTTCTGTAAATCAAATATTGCACCTCAAAAAGTGAGTTAAAGCTGCTCTAAGTGTAGCTACAAAGTTTGGGGGAGTTGAAGGTGGTTTGTTTTAAACTGACAAAAGTGTAAATGCTGTGCTTTCCTTCATGACATCTGGAAGGCACCTGTGAGATGATCTTAAAAAGCTGGTTTTCAAAATGGAAAAGCCAGGTCATGCTGTGCCTGAGTGCAGAAGCAAGAAGGGGATTGTGACTTCTCTAATGCTAAAAAAATAAAGGAAACACTCAACTGTTGAGAAGCAAAGGGAGAGTGATTTGCTTGCACCCTTCATTTGGCACCACTTTAGATATGGCCAATTAACATTTTGAAGCTTTTATTAAAGACTCACTACCCTCATCTCCCCTTCAGTGAAAAATAGCAACTGATCACAGCAGATAGCCATTAGTTATATCTGCTGTTTGTACACCAAAAAAAAAAAAAAAAAAAAAGAAAACTGGGTTTTACACAATGGATAATTTTATCACTTAGACTGTTTGTCAAAGTCCTCTAAAAGAACACAACCTCTAGTGGACAATTTTAAGCAACACATACCATCAGTGAAACAACACACCAAGAAAAAAATAAAATGTGTTATTTTGTACCACTTCAAAAGTACTTACAATCTCGGCACAGAGGAACTTTTAAAAGGACCTAAAGTTTCAAGGCAACCCACAGGCCTGGCACTTCTGAGATGCAGATGAAATCATCCTTCATCCAATTTAAGAATCCATCCTGAAAGCCTCACCACACTAAGCAGCGAGTAGTGGGGTGACAAGGCTCATAAAAAGCCACATAACAGCAATTTAAGTGTCCCAGCGGCATGCAGCTGGCCCCAGGTCTAGCAGGTGACTGCCGCTCATGTTTCTTTGTGTAGTTATTTTGATGCCATGGCTTACAGTCACAGAAGATTTTGGAAGATCTTGCTCTGAATGCTTACAGCTTTTGTGTGATACACATCTGAACTCCTGAGACTAAATGATCAGCTGCTACCTACCAAATCTGCTAAGTTCTGCTCCTGCAGCAGAGCAACAGGAGGGCAGGTCACAGGCCAGTGTTGCCCCCCAAAGTCCTTTACAGTGGCAGGAAGGGGAGAGAGCTGAGCCCTGCACTCCCTCAGGTCACCGCAGCAAGTCCCAGAGCTCCTCCGCGAGAGCTCAACGCACCTCAGTCATAGAACCATAGAACAGAATAATCTCTTCTCTGTGACCGCAAGTGAAGAGAGCCCATAGATTTAAGGTGCAAAAGAAACAATCAGGTGAGACAATAGAAACAAAACCAATATTTGACTTTGAGGGCAGGAAAGCACTGGCCCGGCCAGCTTCTCTGGAGCTGTTTACAGTAGGAGAACATCTGCTGGGAATGATAAGGGTAAAAGCCAAGCCTGTCTTGGGCTGCGGAGCAGAGCAGATGACTTCACTGGGTTGCAGCAAGTCTGTTCCTGTATGATTCTGCCCTTGTACCAGCTAATCTCCCTGCACAACCTGCTGGGCGTTTTGCATCTTCTTCTTGGACACTCTGCAGTTCCCATGGCATGTACAGAAAGCTGAGATGTTCCAACTGGGACACCTGGAGTCTACTCTTGGCAAGGTGCCCCTGCAGCAAGAAGGATGCTACAGACAAACATCTGAAAATCGTAACTGCAAACCAACATGCTCAACATGATCTCTTAGAATTTGAATGTCTGCCATCACTTCAAAGGTCCCTACTAACCTTATGTTAGAACTTCCCCAAAATATTTTGTCATATGTTGAACCAAATTAGAAAAAAATATTTGCAGAAATGGCTGTCATCACTGGCTCCTTCCACTGTTTTTCTTCTACAGGCTAAACAAAAAGGATATTTTTCTCCTCACTAACACTACGGATGGAGTCAGCCCTAATTACATTCTACCTTTCAAAAACAGAACCGTTTTAAACTTTTGGTAACATGTGGTGACCTGCATTTGGATGAACTTAGCATGCCCTCAATATCTGCCCTGCATAGCAGCCTCTCAGACCTCACAGCGTTTGTTTAAATTCTTTCAGAGATCTTAAAAGACGTGGAATATGTAATGTTGATCATTCACATGGAAAGCTCATGGTTCAATTAAAAAGCAGAGCCCTTGCCCCAAACATGGTGCCTAAAAATAAACACACAGATCTTGGCAATTTGAAGACAGAAAGTCTTAGAGAAAGAACCAAAAAAACCCATGGGCTCAATACTGATTAATTCATTAGCAGCTACAGTTTGAGGAAACTGTTTATTTCAACAGGTGCTAGTGGATACAAACAATTTCCTAAGCTCCTCCATAAATTGACCATGTAACTTTTTGGAGAGGGAAGTAAAAAGGAGGCAATATTTTAGACAGTCTGGAACCCAGAAGTAGACACATGCACCTCAGCCAGCTTTTGTGCAGCGCGCAGAGCAGCAGGAAACTGGCAGAGGCAGGACATCTCCAAGACAGATGAGCAACAGATCTCAAATTTGGGACATGCAATGGGTTATACCTTCTTCTGAGCAGCCTTTAGAGATACTTAAGCTGTTTATTATAAAAGTCTGGAGGAATGTAAAAATACCTGAGAGTGAAGAAGAGTAATGTCATCAGCTAGAAGCTGCTATTAATAGGAGAAGACCTGAAGACAAACTGGAGCTACCCACTGCCACTGGCAGACAATTCTGCAGTGCAGGCATGAGGTAGAGTTTAGCGAAAACTCAGGTAGTCAACATCTGAGTTGGGTGAGGGGGAAAAGAAGTCCAGTCAGTGGTGAATGACATGAAACGGCACATGGAGACAAAAAGGAGGGATGTGGCAGGAGGATGAACTGTCGTGGAGAACAGAAGGCTGCACTAGGATTTGCTTTTTGTGGAAGAGGAAGGTGAGGGAGACACGTAACACATGTCTCATCTAGTCCGCTCTTCTGATGGTTAAAATTGTGTTTGGCCAGCACTGAGATGGCCCATGCAATAGCCTGCTGAACAAACTGGACCACGATGGTTAAAACAACTACTGTACACACATACCGGAGGAGTCTTGCAACAAGCCAAGTAACACTACGTCCCACCCCTTCTGCTTACTTCAGCAAGTGGTGAATCCCAGGGAATGCTAGGATTTTAGGACAGCAGTACAAGGGATGAGGTTGGCTTACCTGAACTGGATCCTGCAAATCCATATTCATGCAATGTCCTGTCCATAACACCATGGGGTATTATGCAATGTTGTATACAAGAAATAAGCACTATGCAAAGTCTACTGTGTGAAAAAATATAAAAAACCCAGCCATTTAGATCTTGAACCTCTTAAGAAATTACTGAAAAGCTTTATAAACAAAAAAGCCTTTAAGGAAATGTGTGCATCATCTTCCTTGGCTGAAAAAACCAAAACCACAATGCAGCATAAATCAGCAGTTACTACTCTTGGGTTTTAAACAGCATTCCGACTTTGTAAAATGCATTAAAGCATCTTCTTCACACAAAACAGAATTCAAACCTGCTTTGTGTGCTAGAGAAACAGCACTGCTGCCCTCTTCAGAAGCACACATAGAGACTTTGGCACATGAGTTATTACTACCAAACGTGTCTGAATTAGTATCCTTTGCTGAATTCAGAAATATGTTTTTTTCAGAGTTCAAGCCATTTGTAGTCCCAGACTCATCCTGAATGTCTGGTAAGAAGGAGGTGTCCTCTACTAACCCATGTCTTGAACAGGCCTGAAGAGGTGCTTTAGATGTTGGCAAAACACTGGCAATGCTTTCTTCCTCTGATACAGCACCTGTGGCTGAGCTGGAAGACCCAGAAGTAGCCTGGAACTCCACTTGACAGTTTACAATGGAGTCATCTTTCCATCTCTTAATTGCTTCCCTCTGCTTCTCGGGGGTGAGTCTGTCAAGGTGCTTGGCTCTCAACACCGGAGACAGAAACAATGTTCCTTGGAGAACTCTCAACAAATATCTACAAAATAAACAGTTTCAAATAAGCTGTTTAGAAGCAGACTCAAGACTGTTTCCAGGAACACTGAAGGAAACCAAACACCATTCAAGTAACCCTGAGGCTGCAGCAGCCTCTGAAAGAGTTTTTGCAGGTGCCGTTTTGTGAACATGAACTGTAAGGCCAGCAACTGCACCAGAACATGTTTTAAAACTGGCATTTTCAAAGACAGATATTGATATCAGGTGCTTCCATTTTTCTGTCCTGAACATGGTCCTCCCACAGACTAGTTGCTGTAGCAATGCGCACTTGCAAGTTCAATGAAGGGCCAGGGTCCCAGCTGCACTGAAAGTGGAGCTTTCTGCATATAGTGTCAGGCCCCAGAAAAAAGCATCAAAATCAGTGCACAGTTTAGAGTTTCCCTGGCACTTCAGTGCAGATATAAGGAGTTAAGAGATATTGTGGAAAAAATTAGGCCTAGAAAAATTCATGCTTCCAAGTGAGAAGCTGTTTATCATTGCTGTTTTGTACTGATAATATAGCACTAATACAGCCCTGGAAAGCTGGGAAGAGTAGGCAGAGCATCATTCTAAAATTCTTAACTTTTGCAGGAGCCAGAGAATTCACCAGAAGCAAGAAAGAACATGAAAGCAAAGGCCAAAGAAAGCAAGCATCACATGCAGTAAGAGGAATATGGAGTACAAATGATGTTCCAGAATTAAACTCTAGGAATAATTCATATTAGAACTGACTTAACTGGCAACTTAGGTTGGGCAAAAGTTTTAATCGTAGATTTTTGCAGTGAATTTTCAGTCAACAGGGCATCCAACATCTGTCCCTCTGTAGGAGAGCTGCTCCTTAAAAACTCCAGTGAAAGCCCCAATCTCACTCCCTCAGGCTAGGTGTAGAGCACCCTTTAGGTTCACAGTCCCCGCTGAGTGGTGGCTTTTCAGCGCCTTACAAAGGATTACATCAGAAGTAAGCAAGGAGAAAAAAACATATGTGTGACAGCAGTGGTTCCGTAACAGGCACTTCTGCTTCAAATCACTGAGGTGGAAAAGCTTGAATTAGCCACAACAGCTATAAATATTCTGAGGTATTGGCACAGGGAGAGTGCAAAAGACTCAAAAGAATTTCACTGGTAAGGCTAAATACTTTGCATTTAATTCACCATGAAAAACACTGTCATCTTCAAAACTGAACACCTGTATGTTGGAAGCAGTCACCAAGCTGCAAGCCTTCTTCTACCTAGGCTCTTTACAGCCTTACCAAAAGGTCCTAGAACAGCATTTATCAATTTATTTGTTGTGTAAGGAAGATCTACTGTGTGTGAAAGAAAAGGCTCTGCTGTCACCATCTGATGGAAAGCTGAGAGCAGGGATGGGGAGGGAAGAGCGTACATGTTGCTTGCACCTCATGGTTTGTCCTGCTGAATTGAAGTATGAACCAAAGCTACCAGTTATGATCTCCAGTGAGTGCAGCAAAACCCTGACTGTTATGCTTAAGACACAGATTGGGATGCGTTCAAAGGGGACTCAAATACTTAGTGACTATTGCAGGCACCTACAGCCACAGCTCTGCCAGCTTTCCTATTGGTGGCATTGCCAACTCATGCAGCCTGTACTGCAGCACTTGACCCAGAAAGTGTGCTCAGACTGTGCCTAATGATATAAAATGATGTCAGGTGAGGAGGAAACAGCAGTTAGTCTCCTCAACACTTCTCTCAGTATCTGTCTGTGCAATTCAGTTTCAGGTCCCACTCTTTCTGAAATTATATAAGAGGGAAAGAAAGAGACATTACAGCAGCAGAATGAGTAAATGAGCACTGGAGGCACTTCGCTAATAGGCTGCAGACTTGATTTCATGTTCAGCCAGTGAAAGAAAGATGGCTGTGGCTACTAAATAGAGCTAGGCTGAGAGTTTGATGAAGTCTCTTTCACTGATTTTCACACAGTTTTTCTCTGTTGGCTCACTCAGTTGTCTCACTGCTCAGCGTGCTGGTGTCCAGGACCTCCACCCAACACTCCTGCCTTTCCAGGGTGAATGAGTTATTGAACTTGAGAGTTAGCACTTCTTCAGTGAGGCAAAACACTTAAACATTAGGCACGATAAAAACACAACTCAGGACCCCTTGTAAATCTAATCAGCGTGTTTCCACCCCACAAAGAAGCCTATGCATGCATTCTTCATTCTAAATATTCTTATATATATATTCATGACATAAATTTCAAACAGAAAATGGTTTCACAAATAATCACAGACTAAGCACAGTACTTCTACATATAGTACATGTTCAACTTTGATCACTAATTTAACTGATTTGTATATAAATTATGAATTCTGTGGTTAAAGAGATTACTGGTTTTTTCCCTCCAAAGACAATATTTAATATAATATAAAAAATTTAATGTAATATAAATCACAAAAGGAATTTTTTATTTACTGAAATTTACTTTGAGAACATGTCACTAAAGAGCTGTCCTCACATGGCTTGGTCTGGTAGAGTTACAAAATTTTCTTTACACTGGGGGTCATGGGGCAAGGAAGACCTCTATCTAGAGAGATTTATAGCATCACTGACTCCAAGAAAACTAATTTTGCTAACAACAGTAATCTGCAATTATTAAACAGAAACGCACCTGGGTAGCAGAGCAACACAAGTAGTCAGGAGGCAAACTAAGTAAAATACTGGGTCTGTCATATGCTTTTCCATGATCCAATAAGGATTTGATGGGGGGTTGTGGGTTTTACAGGTTGCCCCAAATGCCAGAGTGAAGACGAAGTATAACAGGATGCTGCCAACTATAACTACTGTATGTATCCAAGTCTGTAATTCAAAAAAGGAAAAAAATCAGATTTAAGCTGTAAACAGAAAGACCTGTAACACCTGTATGTGTGTACACATGCATTTATGAACGTGCACACACTTCCTACAGTTCATAGGTAACCCAGCCATTGAATTTTTTTTTTATTGTACTAAATGCATAGCTTTTGATTCCTGTGTGAATGACATTTTTCATGACCACCTCATCCACTGACAACACAGAAAGCCTTCTCAAGCAAATGGAGGCAAGATCTTCATATGACACCACCCTTACACATTTTCCTTGAGACATTGATTAACTGTTTCTGTGATTTTGTACCTAAATGGCTATAATAGTTACTATGGAAACAACACTGTCACTGGTCTGACAGCTTGCCAATATTCAAAAATGCCAAATAAAACCCATTTAAGTAATGTTTTCCTATTCAGAGCATGGATACACACATGCTACCCATATAGTCTCAATAAAGACATTTTTATCACTGCTGCAACTTGAAATTTCATCCATTATGAAAAAATCCTAAAAAATATTTTTCAAAAAAAGACAGAGAAAAAATAAAACCCATTAATCTGTGTCCTTCTACTGTAAATATTATTTTATTTTCTTTAAAATTATAAAAAATAGCCAAGTATTACCCTTGTATGGGCTGTAAATTTATCCAAGCTAATGCTTTAGCTTGCCCAGACTTAATTAAAAACTGGACTAGCATTTCTGTAGCGTATCGGTTCTCTAGTTCTGGCACCAAAATATACCTCTGAATTGTTTATACTGGCCACAGAGTAGATCATCAGTTCCAAGCATTCAAAATCAACAGTTCACATTGTTGTCTTTGAGATGCAAGCTTTGGGAACTAACGAAGGCTCAGTAGATCACTGGTTGGTTCTACCATTTGCAAAACTAAACTGACATCCCCAAAACCACCATATCCTAATGAGGCAGGATCCTTTTGCTATTTACAAATAATTCTGAGGCCAAATTTTGTTAATTTTAGTCATATGAGTAATTCTATTGGCTCCAATGACAGCTGCAGCAGGAGAGCTCACATGGTGACATAAAATATTTAGGTTTTGGCCCTTTTATACTTACTCTGTTTTGTATATGAAGCTCTTCCATTTAATTTTAATGAAAGCTGTATGCACATACTCTGTTAGGAATATACTCTTTTGGAAACAAAGTACTCACCACAGACTTGCACTCAATGAGAAGGTGAAACAGTATTATGAAGAGCGCTGCTGTGTTTATAGGATTTCCAAAAGAAAAAATGTCTATGTCTGAGCCACAGTAAGTCTGTAAAGGAAGACAGTGGTCAGCGTAATATATTCTTTATGTATAGTCCTAATACACAAAATGGCATGAACAGTTTCAATACCATACATATTTGCATGCACACAGTTCCGCTCAGTTCCAATGATGATCCTGTTAGTACACAATTATATATGAGGAAGTAAAATCAAGCACTTCATTTTATTCTCTAATTTGCCTGGGTTTTTAGTATGTCAAAATATATAAATGTATTTCATACCCAGCACTTACAAAGTAAGGGACAAAAAAGCAAACGAGACTTTGGTAAAAAGCATCCAGCAACGTTATCCAGAAAGGTGAAGGCAAGTAAGCCTGTAAGAAAAAAAGATAATGGCATTGAAACAAATTGAACAAATTGCTGCATCCTTAATTAGTATTAATTTGGATTTGGGGAAAGATTATCTGCAGAAGTAATTCCAGTTAGTTTCCCAATGAAGAGGCATCTTTTGTGTGTTATGATAATAAGAATAAAGAGCTCACTCCACACATGTACTTAACTGTTAGTATTTAAATCAGCAGCCAGATCTAGGAACTCTGATCTTACAGCTGTTTCTGCCTGAACAGTCCTACCAGAGCCTTACCTAACTGAGTACTAAGGAAGGGAAAGGGCTAGGGGACAGTGAATTAGCCTAGCAGCTTACCATCACTGAATGCCACGTCCCCCTTTCTTCTATCTCCACTCCCTTCTCTTTGGTACACGTGCTTCTGCCTCTTAATTTGTGCTGGTTGACTCATCTGTGCGGACCAGACTCCACTGTGAGCTAACTTAACTCACTAGAGTGTGAGAAATCAATTCACTTTTCTGCTGGAGTAGCATGTTGCTGTTTTAGTGAATGAAATCAGCTCCTGGAATGATCTGATGGGACAACCCAGCTGGCACAAAGAAGGTAGTTTAACTATGTGGGTGAAAACGGAATGGGAAGAAAAGAAGGGACAAGAGGAGAAGGAATAAGCCTTCCTCGCTCAGTGGCAGCAAACTGCTATGACAGCTCAACCGCTTATAAAACCAGTTCCATGTGCCCTGGCTCAGATCCCATTCCTTCAGGCACTAAATTGAGACACACAGGTGAGCAGTCTAGCCACCCAGGACTTCCTCTACAAGTACTGGAGAGAGATGCGTTTCTCCAAAAAGCCATTCAGCCCTTTCAAGAAGTGAACGGCTCTGTGGAGGTGGTGTAGGAAACTTACATTCTTATTTGCCTGTCAGGGAAGTGCTTTAAATTACTAAAGATGAATCCAAGTTACTGTCCATTTTTATAGCTTATACAGAGCTGTACACTTGTGATGTCATGGTGCAATATTGTGATACTACATCTTTTAAAGCATTTCTCTTTCTTCTGTACTGCACTTAATTTGAAACAATTATTTCAGTGTGCTTCCATGCAAGAAAGGAAATGGTATACTACTTAATAACTCCAACCACAGATCAAGGCAATGTTATGCTAGACAAAAGAGGAAAAACTCTGATAAAAAGGGAAAAAAAAAAGGGAGGAAGGAGAAAAACTATTGTGTAATGCAGTAATTCTGATTATGTTGCCTCAAAACCTTCATCTCAGCTCAGATCACTGTACATATCCTGAAGATCAAAATAAAGGGCAGAATCCTGAGGCCTTCTAACCTTTACTTATTCAAAAGTCTCTGTGACTGACAAAGTGCAGACTACAGAGGCTCAGATTGGTATCAAAAGAGTACTTAGTTTTGCAAAAGTATCATAAACCAAGCAACATAAAATATTTACCTGTATGTAAAAAGAAATGTAAAGTCCATGAACAAACAAAATAAATTTTCCCCTCACTGTATATCCTTCTTTCCCTTCTAAACCAGACCTAGACTTCTGTCAGTTTATACAGATGAGACTGTGCAACTAGTACACAACATGTTGTAGCTCATTTTTGTTAACAGTATTTTTTAGAATAGAACAAAACAGAACAGAATAGAATATTCCAGTTGGGAGGGACCTACAATGATCATCTAGTCCAACTGCCTGACCAATTCAGGGCTGACCACAAGTTAAAGCATTTTGTTAAGGGCATTGTCCAAATGCCTCTTAAACACTGACAGGCTTGGGGCATTGACCACCTCTCTAGGAAGCCTGTTCCAGTGCTTGACCACCCTCTCTGTAATGAAAGGCTTCCTAATGTCAAATCTGTTATTGAAAGGCTATGATCATAAAGAAAATGGTGAGGTTTAGATGACTCATATGCTCAGTGTTTCCTCTCTCTGGGTTACTAGTATCTATTCTGTCTCGGGCTCAGTATGTCACTGCCTTCAATTGCTATAATAAAAATATTATTTTAATTAAGTGTTAAACTAAAAAAAAAAAAGATAAAGTTAAAATTTTGCTAGAATTCATGCTAAGCAAAGCAGAAACCAGGAAAAAGCTTACTGATTTATGTAATTCTGATTCAGAAACTACCCCCTACTCCCTGTGGCTTTCTGTGCTAAATGTTTGGACAGAATTTACTTATAGAGCAGATATGACGTATAGTGTTTTCAGATGGGAGAAAACTGCCACCAGCACATTCCAGAACATACCCGTAAGAGGAAAAGAACCCTGAATGACAGAACTTTCTTGAGGATTATTTGAAAGGAATCTGCTCTGGTTCTTGTCCATTCCTCATTAATTTGCAGCTGAGACCCTTATATGACAGTAAAAAGCCAGTATCTAGTGCCCTTATCTTTAAAAGTTAAGCCCAGATGCTCAAAAGAAACCCATTTTGAGCAAGTATTTTGACAGCTGAGGCAGTGAATGAAGTGAACATGCTGGTAATGATATTTATCTAGCACATTGTTTCACCTGAAGTCCTTAATTTCTCTTATCATCTAAATGTCTGATAAGATTGGGTGTATGGCTGAAAAGAACCTAAAAAAAACTTTTGAAAAAACAGCTTTTATTTGTGCACATACATTTGTGCACAGGCCTATAGAGAAAGGCCTATTTCTCTAACAGAGAAAGTGGTTTTAAGCTTCAAGTTTGCCTGATGTGAACCATGAAGGAAAGAAACACAGAAATGGCTTAAAAGCTGACCATTTCAATTTGCTTCAGGTCAAGAATTCCGTAACCTACCACAGATTTCTGGCTTGTCATGTACAGCTGTGGGAGCTGCATGAGTATCTCCGCAGGCACATCTTTGTCTAAGACACCATAAACGATGGGTGGCACCGATGTAAAAAGGAGATTGAAAAGAATCAAGATCCAATAGTCAGTCATTGATGTGCCTGAAAACCCACAGAAGAACTGGTACCAGAACAGGAGGTTCACATAGGCCTGAAAAGTCAAAGACGACATGACAAAATGTTACCCATGGACAAGTGTTTTTAAAGCCAGGAGGAAAACAGGCAGATCTTAGGTCTGGTTACAGTAATCTGTGGAAAATTAAGTATAAATGCTGTGGAGTTCATGCCACACTTTGAAACTATATGTCTCTGCAGACATAAATGGGAAACTGAATTGTTTGACATATGCTTTTTATGTCTTTTTGAACCCATTCACAATAGAAACTAAAGAAGAATACAAAGCCCCATTAAACCCTTCAGCGCTCTCAAATACGTAAACTGTGATTTCCCTGGGATGGGACAGCTACATACCACATTCTTGTAGAAGAAGTAAAGCACCATGTTGGTAAGTCTGGTGTAACACCAGTGACCATGGACAAGCAGCAGCTTCTTGAGGTGTCTAAACTGAGAGATTGCAAAGTCACTTGCCATCACAGCCTGCAACACATGTGAAGGAAAGGACATGTTAGTATCCAAACTGTTAAAGATAAGCTTCAGATACTGCCAAGTGAGCAACCTACCTGCTGTTGGAAATTCTTATTTTAAGATTTTTTATACATAGTTCTTACAGTCTTACCCTTACTCAGATCTGAGCCCCCCCATACAACGTTTTACACTAACACACACAGCTCAGTCCAACACAACATAGGCAGGAACATGGCTGTCTATTATTATCACACAACCGCACAGATATGACTGATGGTTAGGCTACTTGCTTCCTGGCAGGACATGAGTAATAAGGAGTTTGGTGACAGGCAGCAAGCTCTGTTGTTTGGAGTTTGAACTCCTGCAGCATTCAGCTTCCAAGCGCTCCTGCAAGAGTGCTGAGGCCTGGGTGTCAGGTCAGGCTGCAAACTCTTGCCTGTGTATGGTAATGGACTGTGGAGCCACTGGGCCTCCAGAGTAAACTCTGAACCAATTTAAAATGGAGTCTGATGTCATTTGCAGCTGTCTTTGTATACACTACCTGCATGCCTTCTTGGCCTGATATTCCCACACCAGTGTCAGCCACCTGGATCATACTGACATCATTGGCACCATCACCTACAGAAAAAAGAAAAGAGGAAAAAATCAAAACTAACCTCTTTTATTTGGAATGCAACCTGGAGGCAGCTTTGCCGGCTATCACATCGCCATGGAGGTGGCAGGAAAAGACAAATATACAAGAACACCAGAGAGTTCAGAGAAAAACATTTTTATGGCCAGCAGTGCAGCCTATGAAAAATCCTACAGAAAGCAAGATTAATAACTGGAAGGCCTGACTGAACCTAGCTATATTCTCCAAATGGATATTAGCTGTTCCTTCTGTCAGAATTTAGTTGGTATGCTGGAACAGAAAATATGGGTGTTTGAAATCACAGTGAGTCATCTCCCCTATCCCTCCCTATTTTGGAGGGTTGTGATGGAGAATGACAAAGAAAATCCCCTTACTTGCTCCTTTGGACATGTTACATAACACTGTGCATGACTGCTGCTCTTGTTGCTTTACATCACCATGAATAAGTTTATGGACTAGATTTGCTAGGTCAGAAGACTAACATCATTTTCTGCCAGAGACAACTATGATTCAAAGGATTATCTTCCTTGTAAAGTAAATTTTGTGACAGAAATTAACAAAAATATAGAAGAGAAGAAACAGGTTTCTACTTCTTTTCAGAGAAGATAACCACAGGACTCACCTACAGCTAATGTCATTGCCTTTAGCTTATTTCGCACCAGTCTGACCACAATACTCTTCTGCAGTGGTGTGGCTTGGCAGCAGACTACAGCCCGACATTTTTCTGTGAGTTCCAAGAAAATACTCTGTAGGCTGTCATGAAGGACATGCTCTAAAGTCCTTCCATCAATAACCAGGCCTGCACTGAACCCTGGAGCTTGGGTGGAGGGACTTGCAGAAACACTCCCAAGTTTCTGACTGGTTTTTTTGCTGGCAGAAGTATTCTTCTGGATCCCTTCTAAAATTTTGCTCATCACCAAGGCACAGGCATCCTAATTAAAGACAAGAGAAAGGCAACTTATTAAATACTGCTTGTGTTCTGGCTCCCTTTTCAATTTATAACATACATATGGAGAAAAGGCCAAATGCTGCCCTTGTGTAGCATTTTCACTTGAATCCAGAAAGGCTCAAACATGAGGCTGAATAACCCTTTAAAATCACAAAGGATGCAGTCTGTTGTTAATAAAAGGGCCTGTGATTTAACTTTGCTTAAGTAGATTGGCTTGGGTATTGTACTAGAAGGGAAAAAACTGAAGCAAATCAGAAAATGTTCATAGACTAGCAGAAAAACCAACCATTAAGGATTCTGTAATATAAATGCAGCTTTTATAGAAGACTTTTGCTCTCTACATTTCTTTTGTCTGGCATGCAAAGCCAAAAGTGCATTTCAAATCAGATTATAGATGAGCTGCAATGAATTACTGAAGAACTGGCCTTGTGGAATTTTTTACTTTGTCAGAATCAATATAAGATGCCCAAAAGATTCTTGGTATCAATATATGTCATGCATGTGCTATATAGAAGAAAATACATATTCTTTAATCTTCTCATGACTTTACTTTGAAATGCAACAGTATCAAATCCTGTGTATTTTTTATTTCAAAGCCCAGTTAGAGGGAGGATGAGCACTTCTGCAAAAGGGGCTCAGTTCTCACTGTTAAGTAAGACACTTGTTCACCAGTAGGAAAAAAGGAAGAAAAAAGTGTTAGCAAAAATCAAACCCCAAGCTTTCCTCAACTACAACTGGACTAAAAATCCTTTCTTTTTCACTTTATTTTCCCCAGAGTTACCACTTGCCACACAATCTTCTACGGCAGATACAAATTGAATTTCTAAAGTAACATATAAGCAGAAAGAAAAAGAAAAAGGAAAGGTCTTAGAAAAATCCTCCAGTCCTTTAGAGAAGTCTCAGATTTCATGGCTCTCCTCTGAGGAGAGACATATGATATGTTGGCTTTACCAGCTACAGTTAGTAATGTCTCTCTTAAGAAACCCAAAATTGAGAAAAATCAAGATTTGAAAAACGGCTGGTTATAAGCATCCACAAGAAGACATAACAATCAAGTAGGATTAAACCTGCCACCCAAACCAGCAGCATTCTTAACCACTCTTTATCACATGACTCAATTACTGAGTGGTGGGGAGAAGGTGGGCTTTTTCTCTGACAAAATTGTTGGCAGATTAGTTTTCTTGAATAGTGTGCAATGTACTTTAATGCGACAACTCTTTGTACATTTATGCAAGGCAAGCAGGGCTGAGGGAATATACCACACAAAGCAGCACAAAACTGAATTCAATAGAATTTGCATAACAATAATTCTTACATTACTAATATGCTGTAACTTACAGCCATTTGAAATCTCTAATAACATGTGAAGCATGTCAACTCTCCAACCTACTGCGTGGATTGTCTGGCTTGTAGTTCACAAACAAGTTTCACCATGTCTGGTGCACACAGGCGACTCATGGGGGTTACAAAATCAACCCAGCCTTGGATTGCCTTGAGGCCCTGTGTCTCTGCTGAGACGACTCACAGGGAGCTGTGTAGATAGCTTAGCCCTGGGTGGTCTGATAAACTAAACAGGGCGGTGGCTGTGCCATTCAAAGAACCAAAACCTGAACTGAGCCTTGAAATCCCTTAACAAATAGTATGCCCAGAGTCTCAATCCAACCACTATTCAGTTGCCTGAGGAAGCAAGGTAAAAAAAAAACCAAAACCTGGAGGGTTTCAGCTTCAGTTTCAAATGACAACCTTGTGTATTCAAACAATCACAGACCAACAAAGGAAAGATAAGGGGAAACTCCACTCAGATATACATAGACCATTTAGGCATATATCATAATCCACTCAGACATAGTCATACACACCATTCCACAAGTCAGGGGATAAAACCTCTAAGATTCAGGTTGGAAATGGGTTGGCTTGCGAAGGAAACCCTGCCCCCCCCCCCATTGATCAGGATGCCGGTCAAGGTAACTTCCCTGGGATTGAGAGCCCTTACCTGGAGGGGTAAGTGAATATTGTTTATGCTTTAAGTTTGTAAATGCAGTTGTGGTTGTCTGTGAATCGCTTGTGGTTGTAATAATGTACTACTCTTGCCTTAAAAAATTGCAATAGTGCATTCCTCCATTGTATCTGTAAAACCTGCAATAGTGGCGTGTTAAGTCTGTAAGTGAAGTTCAAATAAATCATTTGCTTGAACCTTGCAGTTAAGTACTTTTCTGTCTGTGAGAGACTGAAAGAGTTAATGTCTCAAACATTGTGGTGGGGCAAGTTCTGCTTAAAGACAAACCCTACACAGCAAGGAACCCAGGTGAAAAGCCCATCACCTCAGATGTCAGCAACAGGAGAGGGAGGGCGTGCTGCAGGGTGCACAGCTCCCTGTTCTGATGAGCTGTTCTGATACAAAGATCAAACAATGGCCATGTCTGCAGGGAAGGAGAAGTTACTCCACAAATGACCCCCAAGCCCAAAGGCTCACAAACTGCTCATTAACCTGTTTGGGTGCCTGCCCGAAAGGGGGCAAGGATGATAAAAGGACACAAACTGAAGCCCCAGGTGCGCAAGCCCACCGGAACTGGACCCCTTGGCTGACTGGACCTCTCGGTCGACTGAACCGATGCCGGACCTAGGACCGGTGAAATCTTTCTCTCTTCCTTTTTCTCTCTCTGTCTTCTTCTCTCTTTCCTTTTCCACAATCCCTATACCTCATCCATTTCAAGATATAAAACGTTAACCAAGTCTGAGACTAAGAGTAGATCCAGCCGCCCCTGGGCCCTTCTCTGAGGAGGAGTCTAGAAAGCAAGGGGGTCTGCTCTGAACCTCGTGACTCAACGGGAGGGATCTTCTTATCCCCTGAATTGATGTATATGGTTACACGGTTTACAGAAGTAGTCTTATGCCAATTCCTGTTGTGAGAAACCCCGCCACCTACTATCACGCCTCCCCAGTTCAGTTTGCTTCTGTCATAAATAAAATCTTTAACTGATTGTTTGGTGTCATTTCACCTTAATTTAGCCTGAGGGAATTTCGAATTAAACACCACTTCCTGGTCTGTCCAGTCTGGGTTGCGATACCTCACACCTACCACAAAGAAAAATTAAGCAGTCTATTCAATTAAAATAATTAATCATTATTTAGGGACTGTAAATAAAGAAACAGATGTTACATACACATAAAAGATTTCATATTTGACCTGCAAGGAAGCAAACTGTCAGTTTTCCAGTATTTTCATCTTCCAATAAATCATGCTGTCTTTGGTTGGTTGGGAAAGCAGAGATCATTTTATTTTTCCGTATTGCCCTGTGATATAGCCTGACTGAATTTTTCAGCAGAGAAAAAAAAATTTTTTTGAAGAAAAGTATAGTTTTCCACTCACCCTACTCTGTGATTTGAGAGTGAAGATTCTGTCATCTGGTTCCAGCAGTTTACAAGCATAGGCAATGTTGACAGCTGTCTCTCTCTTGTCACCTGTCAGCATCCATATTTTTATTCCCGCTTTCCGTAACGCCTGTATTGTGTCTGGAACACCCTCCTGCAGGCGATCTTCAATGCCAGTGGCACCTTAATTTAGACAAGCAGAAGGATTAGTGCTGCTGTATTTCCAAAACCAAAACGCTGCAAGAGTGACAGAACAAGATGGTCCTCTGTGTGTATCCATATCCCAAAACAGACACCCTACTGGGACATGCTTGGGAATTCCTCCCTTCCACACCTTTGTGTCCCAGAGCCCCTCACATGTGACATTGTTGACACATACCCTCGTGTCCTGGTTTCAGCTGGGATAGTTAATTTTATTCCTAGTAGCTGGTACAGTGCTGTGTTTTGGATTTAGTGTGAGAATAATGCTGATAACACACCAATGTTTTAGTTGTTGCTAAGCAGCGCTTATCCTAAGTTAAGGATTTTTCGTGCTCTGCCAGCGAGGAGGTGCACGAGAAGCTGGGAGGGAGCATGGCCAGGACAGCTGACCCGAACTAGCTAAAGGGCTATTCCATAGCATAGAACATCATGCTCAGTATATAAACTGGGGGGAGTCGGCCGGGAGGGGCAGATCACTGCTCAGGCATCAGTCAGTGGGTGGTGAGCAACTGCATTGTGCATCACTTGTCTTTTCTTGGGTTTTATTTCTCTCTCTTTTTGTTATGTTCCTTTTCATTACTACTATTATTATTATTTTAGTTACTAAACTGTTCTTATCTCAACCCACAAATTTTACTTTTTTTTCCAATTCTCCGCATCCCACTGGGAGCAGGGAGGAGTGAGCCAGCAGCTGTGTGGTACTTAGTTGCTGGCTGGGGTTAAAGACAACACCTCATTACAGCCTCAGGGGCCTTCAATTCTTCACAAGACCTTTTTAAGCCAACTTTTCTCATTCTCACAGTTGTTTCATCCCATAGTGGCTGTGGGACACAGACCACCAAGCTTCTCATGACAAATATACGCCATTATTCCCACTCCCTCCTACCTCAGAATACCCCAAACCTTCTTTCATGTATCACCTCGATGCTTCCTATCTCAAGGTCCACTTCTCAACTCTGCTCCAGGTGGAATTCTCTGTACCTCTTGTCCCAAGCCCTCACCTTTTTCACACCAAAATCCCCTCTTCTTATATCATATTTTTGCACACTGCTGCAAAAACCTGCCATTCATCATCAGGTTTCTCAACCACTCATCGCTGTGGTACCTCCTGTCCCAGGTCTTTTCAATTCATAGCACTGAACTCTGTTTTGCCCATCCTCCTGCCCACACTGCCAACCTTGACATACTCCCCCACAGGGAGGAAGCACTGGCTCTAACACACACCCCTTAGTGGTTATAGAAACACTTTCAGAAAAAAAATACAGAGACTTTAACAGAGATACCCTCTTTTCTGGTGTGCACAATAGGCAGACCTATGTCCCTAAAACCAGCTTACAAAACCTTCTGTTCTGGTAATAGTAAGGCAACACAACATCAGCATGAAGCAGAACCATCTCTGAAAAGCTGCAGTGCCAGTGACTTACTACGGTAGAGGACATTTTCATGGCTTTTTCACAATACAAAGGGTACTAAATCATAACCAGGAGACATGGTTTGGCTTGTGGGATTCTCAGGCTAAGAAAGTTTCTCAGAAAGAAACTTCAGCCAGTTGCAGCTAGGTTCATTCTGAAAAACAAACAATAAAATTCAAACCAAAGTTTTCCCTCCTAGCATGATTCTAGTGTGTGACTCTAGCCAGCAATTTGTGCATAAAGCACTGACTGTCATATGGGGATGGATAAGAGCCAAAAGGTCTGGCAAATTTCTTATGCTACTGCAATTTCTTCAGTAAGTAACTGCCAACAGGGCACACAGCTCATGGCCCCTGGTCACCGGGAGGACAAAAACATCCAGGTCCTTGCTCTGCACTCTGCCTGCGTTTTGATGCAAGTCAACAAAAGAGGCAGGAAGGAAGATGCTGGGATCTATTTGATGCAAGCTTCTTTGAGACACTGCCACGCATTGTAGGAAGAGAGGAAAATGTTGTTTTAACTTGGGCACTCTATACACTTAACACTCCCCTTCTGAGGTACTTGATCACTTCATAATCCAACAGAAGCCAGCTTCAATACATATACTGCTGAGATCCAAATCTGTGCTTAGTTAAGTACTGCACATTAGGACTATTCTTTCCAGAAATAGATTTCCATTCAAATACAGGCCTAAGGCTTTATATATAGCCATATCAATTTTATACCTGCCTATGCAGTCGACTACAAACCATTGCTGTCCTCCATGATCCTGGCAATACTGAGATGATTTGAATTTTTGCTTGTTGTTCTGTGAGGACAAAGTCTTCGTTTCTCAGTCCTAAGAGGACAGTCAGAGTTACAGCTGCAGCTACACCAGGTAAGGTTTATTAAGAAAGCAAAGGAAGGCTCAGAGAAGAAGAATGAGAAGTGCTATAAGTAGTTCTACCCTGCAGATCACAATGTATATATGTCCCAGGCAGGGGTAACTAAGCTAATAGAGGTACTGAAAGCAAGCACCTTGGCAGTATGAAGCTATTTACCCTTCTTATTCTCACTCCCTTTAATGTTAGGGCCAACCCATATTGTTTACTGTCCCACCAGAGACACAAGACAAAGAAGTGCCTTGGCCAACAGGACAGCAGGTCTCCACAGGAACTAGACTTCCCTCTGCTGACTCTAGTGCAAAGTGTACCTGTATAGCACATCATCCCTTAAAACTACAGCAGCTAGCAGCACTGCTATGGCTTCTCTCGAGAAGCATGCCAGCAATCCCAGAATTCCTTTTAGTATCAAGGTTTATGGCATTTGCCCTGAGCAGATGTGGCACAAAATGAGGGAAGCAACACCTTTCCACACAATAGGATCTGCCTTTCTTCAGCTTCTAGCATGAGCTGCCTTTACCACCAAAGCCAGGTGTTTGCACTTTGTTTTCCAAATGTTATTTGCTGGGCAGTCCTCTAGAACTATTACTCCAGACTGCCTGCAGTTTACCTTTTACACATCTACACCAAACATTTTTCATTTTGTTTTGGCCTCCCCATTTCTGCACAGCTGAATGACCATCAGAGGAAAGGCTCCTGCAGAAGCATGCCTCACTTCTTACCTACATGTTATTACAGGAGGACATAGCACAAGCATACCTGCTGTGCCACAAATGCAACAGCGATGGAAAACATGCCCAGAAGTGGGATCCCTGTGAACATTTGCCCAGGCAGGCTTGTGATTTTTTATTATCATTTCATGTGCTTGTTATGATAACACTTAAAAACTCTAGTGAGCACAAAAAAAAGAAACCCAATTAAAAAAAGAAAAAAAAAAATCAGTAAAACTTTACAAACAACAGAAGAGCACTTGCTGTCTTCAGTGTGTTTTACAACTAGTACAAACTTACCAGCAAGATTTATGAAAATTCAGGAGTCACAATAAATTCTAGATCTGTAGGAAGCTGTGTGTTACACAAACTGAGTTTAGCACAGCTCTCTGCAGGTAAATTCCAATTATAAACATCATAAGCAGTTTCCTGGGAGTTACAGCATTTTCTACCTACCAAGCAAAGTTAGTTCGGTCTCAAGCCTGACGGCAGATTCAAACAGCAGTGCCTCCCTATTGTCAATACTGGTTTCCGCTAAAAAACGATGATTTAACCACTCTGCATATTCTGCATCACTCATCACCTACAGAGGGAGAGAAGACATACAGCATGTATCTACACTGTGTTTTCAAAGGCGCCTCAAAAGTGTCCTCACAGTTACTTCTGCTGTCCACACACTTAACCTAGAAGCACAGTCCCTGGCAGTGCATTACTTATGTGCCCCAACATGTCCATGGAATTAGTACGATGTTCATAGTGTTAGATTACTTTCCCAGGCTTCACAAGCCAGATTAGTCACTAGCATCCTGCAGGTTCCTGGAGCTGCCTGACAGATTTCCATTTAGATGGAAGGTAGGCAGGCCAGTAAGCGTAGTATACTCTCCCTACCACTCTTTAATTGCAGCATTGACACAGCCACAGTATCACTGCACAGCTGTATACAGCTTGATGACTGTACAGCTACACAGCATGTACTTTCACCTTCCATAAGCCTTTGTAAAGAGGTTTCTTGCCTGTTTCAATCCCTACGGAATTTTACTTCTGAGCAGCTTTGAATTTAAAATGGAATCTCAAAACATCACTTAAGTTTTGCATCCAGAGCTTGTAACACTGCAAACTGTTTGTGAAACCCAATAAACCAGGTCTGACTTAATTTGTTTTCTGTGTCTGTAATTCCAACCAGGGTAAGTTTCACACAAGCAGACCTGCTCAGGACTCTTGAAGAAAAATCAGGCTATTTGACCACCCCTGTTTTAGAATTAGGCTATTAAGCTGCTTGGCATCCTGAACTGACAGCAACTATGGCAATCTAATGGAAGTCAAGAATTTATTTGGGTCAACTTACAAATCCCTCCTGAAAGAACATAAGGATAAACAAAATGTGGCAATGGAAGCATCTGTTCAGAAGCGGTGATGTCTACTCCACTGGTGATACCACTCAGGCTGGTCACAGACTGTAAACATTCTTAAAAATATATAATAAAAGGAATACCTTCTTAGCAATACACAGAGTGCGCAGTCCTCTTCTGGCATAGTCATCCAAATGCTTCTGAGTTCTCTCTTTAATCTTCTTTTGTTCCATTTCTGAATTATTAGTACCTACTATCACACAAAAAGCAAAGAAAGCAAATTAAATATGCACTCTTAGGCTAATTGTAGCAGAAAATTTTGAAGGTCTAAATATGTTTTAAAAATACCAAAATGT
The DNA here is from genome assembly GCF_964188355.1 of Buteo buteo. Classification (NCBI taxonomy): domain Eukaryota; kingdom Metazoa; phylum Chordata; class Aves; order Accipitriformes; family Accipitridae; genus Buteo; species Buteo buteo. The sequence continues at coordinate 29,126,646 of NC_134171.1, read as the reverse complement.
TAACAGGTTTTATTTTAACTATGAACATATCTTCATGTTTGCACAATGTACTGTGGCTATACCTACAGTGAGCATGCACTGCGCCTGTCTGCGCAAGCAGTGAGGGGGAACACATCTGGTACTGATACATCTTTGGATGCCACTAGTATATCAAATTGTTTTCCTAAAATAAATTGATTTTCTAAAATGAACTGGGCCACAGACACCCAAGCAGCTTTACTTTCACTAGTCTAGTGGGAGGGAGCTAAAAGGGCAGTTGCAGAAAAGCTTATTTAAAAATAACTGTTAAGGGATGGACTAGTTGGACAGGCATTCAACCCACCTAACTTTGGACACGTAGAAGTTAGGATCCAAGTTTAACTTGACAATCAAAGTAAGGAGAGGCACCTCCAGACATAAAATTACCCCCCTAGTAAGACAACAGATTTTGGAGGTACTGTTTCTGCCCCATGGCCTACAGAAGCTTTTTGTCTAGACCTTAGATGGCTAATGTTGGGTGAGTTAAAATCCACCCTTGGAACTGGAAATATCCCTCTTCCTCACTGAGACCAGCCAGCCATGGAACATACAAACCAAACTCCCTTTTGCAGAAAGCAAGCCTTTAAAAATAATTCCTTTATGTTACTTTCCAAACCATTAAAAAAATCCCCTCAGAACATCTTCTGAACTTAAATATATTTAGGTATTTATTTCTAACATACATAGATAATACTTTCTCTTTACTGCCTTCAGTGAAAAATCATTGACTGTTCGCTACCGCCTATGAACAGTTAGTGCTTAAAAAACATGGTGCAGCCCTCCTGTGGCAGATTCAAAATACATTTACCCCCGAACAACAGGGGCCAGCAGGAGGCACCCCACAACTTTACAGATATTATTATTACACCTAGAAACACAGAAATAGTCAGTAGTCAAAGGGAAAAAAATCTCAAAAAGCATTGATAGGTGACATCTGCCAGCGATACCTCTCTCCAACAGGTCAGAAACACTAACACAGGTAAAGGCTAGAAAGTATCTCATTTTAATAAACATCTCTCACTGTGTAGCAGAAGCCAACTATTCAAGTACATGACCCTACTTTATAACTGGAAACACTTCAGTTGGCTCCAAAGGGTCTGCTTAGACACCACTAAATCCTTTGAATAACAGCTGCTTCCCTCTTCTCAGTTTCCACACCAGCACAACCATATCTAGGGTGACAAGCAATACTATCTTTCTGGGTTCCCTATAAGGAACTATTCACATATAATAGTTCTGCTTGGTTACTTGTCTCTTCTCATGAATCAAGCCCTCTGTTCAACTGTTCTGAAGAATGACAAAGGTGAGCAAAGAATTAGAAGTTCTATACATACCTTCAGATGCAGTTCTCAACAAATCCATCATGACTGAGTCTGCACCTTTTGTGTACACCAGCACTTTGTTGGAGACGGGATGCCGAACCACCACTGACATCCTTTTCCGCACTGAATCAAAAGGCAGGATGTGCAAAAGCTGAAATGTTAAAGATCCCAGACCTGCAAAGTCCACAGTTACTTGATCTGGAGTCCTAGACTGTAAAATACATTTATAAGCCCTAGCAGCATGAACCAAGGCAGCTTCATCTGGACTCTCAGCTTCATAACGTAGTTTAGGTAAGGGAGACAATTCAATAGATGATGCAGCATTATTGTGTTCACAGCCAGCAGCTACATTCACTGTATCTAGTTCTTGAGGCACCTGGGAATCTTCTGGGCTGTCAGTATTGTGACGCTCAGCAGCCCTTTGAGCAGCTCCATCCAAGGCAGGTGAAGACAGTTTCATTCTGAAAATAGACAGTTTGCTCACAAAACTATTGGGGCTTTCAGACGATGACTCTTTTACACTTGGAAGTGGGGAGGAACTTAGTCTCCGGACTGACAATCTCTGGAACATCTGCCTGATTTCCTCAAGTGATTTAATAGGCATCCTACCCAGTGAAGACTGTCTCATCTGGAACAGAACAGTTAGAGAAAGCATTTATGTTAAATTCTTTATATTTTATTAAAGAAGGACAGCTTACAAACTATGTATGTTTCTTAACAACTGTAGTATTTTAAAATTTACCATGAGTTTGATTGCTTGTATAAAAGATGGCCAGCACAGTTAAACATATAACCATATGAGTACACTAAACAGCTTCTGTAAGAGCTTCATTATTCAAACCAAAAGAATTGTAAAAATACTTCAGATCTGAAAACTGTATGCATTCCAAGTTTGATTCATGATTCCACAGAATCATAGAATCATTTAGGTCGGAAAAGACCTTTAAGACCATCAAGTCCAACCATCAACCATGCCCACTAAACCATGTCCTGACGTGCCTTGTCTACGCGCTTTTTGAATGCCTCCAGGGATGGTGAGTTCACCACTTCCCTGGGCAGCCTGTTTCAATGCCTGACAACCCTTTCAGTAAAGAAGTTTTTCCTAATATCCAATCTAAACCTCGCCTGGCACAATTTGAGGCAATTTCCTCTCATCCTATCTCCAGCCACCTGACAGAAAAGACCAGCACCCACCTCACTACAACCTCCTTTCAGATGGTTATAGAGAGCGATAAGGTCTCCCCTCAGTCTCCTCTTCTCCAGGCTAAACAGCCCCAGCTCCCTCAGCCGCTCCTCATAAGACTTGTGCTCCAGGCCCCTCACCAACTTGGTTGCCCTTCTCTGGACACGCTCCAGCACCTCAATGTCTTTCCTGTAGTGAGGGGCCCAAAACTGAACACAGGACTCGAGGTGCGGCCTCACCAGTGCCCAGTACAGGGGAACAACCACCTCCCTGCTCCTGCTGGCCACACTATTTCTGATACAGGCCGGGATGCCGTTGCCCTTCTTGGCCACCTGGGCACACTGCTGGCTCATGTTCAGCCGGCTGTCAACCAGCACGCCCAGGTCTTTCTCTGCCGGGCAGCTTTCCAGCCACTCTTCCCCAACCCTGTAGAGCCGCATGGGGTTGTTGTGACCCCAGTGCAGGACCCAGCACTTGGCCTTGTTGAACCTCGTACGATTGGCCTCAGCCCATCGATCCAGCCTGTCCAGATCCCTCTGTAGAGCCTTCCTACCCTCGAGCAGATCAACACTCCTGCCCAACTTGGGGTCATCTGCAAACTTACTGAGGGTGCACTAGATCCCCTTGTCCAGATCATTGATAAAGATATTAAACAGAACTGGCCCCAACACCGAGCCCTGGGGAACACCACTTGTGACTGGCCGTCAACTGGATTTAACTCCATTCACCACAACACTCTGGGCTCATCCAGCCAGCCAGTTTTTTACCTAGCAAAGAGTACACTTGTATAAGCCATGAGCTGCCAGCTTCTCAAGGAGTATGCCATGAGAGACAGTGTCGTCAAAGGCCTTGCTGAAGTCAAGGTAGACAACATCCACAGCCTTTCCCTCATCCACGAGGCAGGTCGCCTGGTCATAGAAGGAGATCAGGTTGGTCAAGCAGGACCTGCCTTTCATGAACACATGCTGGCTGGGCCTGATCCCTGGGTTGTCCTGCACATGCCATGTGAGTGCACTCAAGACGAACTGGTCCATAATCTTCCCCGGTACCGAGGTCAGGCTGACAGGCCTGTAGTTTCCCAGATCCTCCCTCTGACCCTTCTTGTAAATGGGAGTCACACTGGCAAGCCTCCAGTCGTCTGGGACCTCCCCTGTTGACCAGGATTGCTGATAAATGATGAAGAGTGGCTTGGCAAGCTCCTCCGCTAGCTCCCTCAGTACTTTTGGATGGATCCCATCTGGTCCCATAGACTTGTGAGTGTCCTGACGGCATAGTAGGTCACTAACTATTTCCTCCTGGATTAAGGGGGGTATATTCTGCTCTCCATCCTTGCCTTCTAGCTCAGGGGGCAGAGGACCCTGAGGATAACTGATCTCACTATTAAAGACTGAGGCAAAGAAGGCATTAAGTACCTCAGCCTTTTCCTCATCTCTGGTGGCAATGTTCCCCTCTGTATCCAATAAAGGATAGATATTCTCCTTGGCTCTCTTTTTATTGTTAGTATATTTGTAAAAACATTTTTTGTTGTCTCTTACAATAGTGGCCAGATTGAGTTCTAGCTGAGCTTTTGCCTTTCTAATTTCCACTCTGCATGACCTAACAAGATCTCTGTACTCTTCTTGAGTTGCCTGCCCTTTCTTCCAAAGATAGTAAACTCTCCTTTTTTTCTTGAGTCCTAGCAAAAGTTCCCTGTCCATGCAATACTTCTCTTTAGAACTGTTTTAGTGATGGAACAGTGTGACATGACTTTTAAAAGTTGTGGCAAATGCAAATAAACACTTTAATTCTTGTTTTGTATTAGCAAGATACTTGTGAAGAGTAAACCAACTCCATACCCCTCACAGTAACTAGCTGCAAGTACTATTAAACATACAGTACCTTATCAATACTTTTTAAATGCCCAAATTTAAAACAAAAGACAGCTCCCATCTGATCAATGTTACAAAATAATTGGCTTACTGTTATTCAGAACAGTTAGGCAGCTAATAGCTTACAAACAAGGAACAAGGCATGCAAGGTTGACATTCATTTCTCATTACTGGTGAAGAGTTAAGAACGAGTTATCACTAGGAAGCATGTTCTCCTTTGCCACTGAAAAGCATAAAGTAAGGACAAACTCTGGCTTCAGTTCTACCGAAACTGCACACAAGTTGTAATGTGTCTCCATTCAGCACCATGGAAATAGAGATTAGGAACATCCTTTCATTGCCTCTCTCTAAGGCAACACAAACCTTCCATTGTCTTGAGCCAATTGCCATTCCCTAATTGTGAACTGAGAGACCTCATGCCGCATTGACCCTCCCAACCTACCTATTAGTGACCTGGAGATCTCCTCCCCTGCTAGCAAATCATCCAAAAATATTATTCTCAAAAAAAGGAGAATCTTGACTGTGTATTTTTCTACATCACCTTTAAGGAATGGCTGATTAGTAACTATGAACACAGCTGCCCCATCCACACATGGACCTGTAGGCTGCCTACTATGCTTTCTGGGAATGCCTGAAGCAGACTAAAATACTAGGCTTATTTATACATAGGAGGTACTTTATACTCCACAGGATACCTTTTGGGAATGTCTTCAGCCATGGTTTTAGGTTCACTGCCTAGATGGACACCAAAATCTAGTCCTGCACGTCACAAACATTTTTTTCAAAAGACAAAAAATGAAAATCACCAGGGGATGGGGGGAAGGAAATCAAAGTTGAACTTGGAAACTATCCTGCAACACAGTCAAAATTGGTTAAAAAATGGGGTTATGAAAATCCCATCCTGACAAAAAAAAAAATTTTTGAAAAAAATAGTAGTATGTTTAAATAAATGTTAGTTTGAGTGCTCTGAAAACAACATGTGGTCTGAGGAAGACTTAAACACACTCCAGACCATTAAACCAGGACAGTCTAGCAAATGCACTGTACATTCACGGTGAGACCACTTTATGTCATACTGCAAAGCATTTTTTCTTCAGATTATTACACGTATGAAACTTGGTCTTCCATACCCTTGCTGAAACTCTATTTGAATAGTCAGGGAACAGGTAAGAGCATTCTCAGTACCAATCTGGAAGTCTTCTGAGATTATTCTTATCTTTCAGACAACAATAACCTATTTGTAAAGGTAACCTGAGTGTTAGGGTACTCTTAAAGGAAGCCATACACACACCTGGAAAAAGATAACTAGAATATAGAAAAAAAACACAATTGCAATTTAATCGCAAAATTTGTCTTGTAAAAGTTATGAACAAGTCTATACACAGAAGCAAAAATATTGAAGCCAAGTTTTTCTGCATTGGAAAAACATTACCAGCACTATATTACACACTAACTCATTGCGCTCTGTGGCTTTACAGTAACTCCCTTCTTTCTAACAGGACAAACCAATAGAAGAGAAAAGGATCATTTTTTAAATGTCAGTTATTTGTTTTTTCCTTTAATAATCAAACCAAAGGGAGCTCATTTATTTATGAATATGGCCAAATAGCCAAAAAATAAGGCCTTCTTACCTTCTGACGTGGCTGATTGGGGACTGAAACTACAACAGTATTACAGATTGCCAGAGCAAGAAAGAAGTCAGTGATGTATGTTGTCTCCAAAGATAACTTGCTGCTAGCTTCTTCTTCTGATTGTTGATAGGAACGAGAAGAAATTTGACTGAACTTCTCCAGCAGTTGTGTGTCTGGTACAACATCTGTTTCCTATTGATGAAATGAACAAAACTGTCCATTAGGATATAAGCTTAATCTCAGTCCCTGGAGGTTAAATCAGTTACAGATGAATGAAGTGTAGAAGTTCATGCAACTTCCTTCCTGTCAGATGCTGAGTTGGTTACACTAGGAAATAGAGGAACACTCTGGTGTCTTCACTGCCTTGTGCTAGCCCACTGAAAATGGCAAAATTCATGCCCAGATGGGTAAACAGTAGAGCCTTAGTTCATAGACACTTCAACAGAGATTAAATATGATGAATGCTATTTAGACAGCTTCAGGTACAGAAGCAGAGTTTTTACCTCTTGTAACCTCCAATAAATATTGGTCATGTAGATATTTCCTACTAAAAAGAAAAGAAAATGCTAGAAACCTCTTATAAAAAAGAACAAACTGTTATTAAGATGAAACTGGTCATTTTAGCTGGAGTGATCATGGACTCACAGCAGCAAGAACCAAAGCATACACCTTTGTGACCCAATGAACATCTGCAATGTCAGCTGCAAATGGGATGCAGCCAAGCAATCATGGGAAGCTCTGTTTTTGATGGAATAGAGAAAGGGTTTCTTAAATGACAAGCACTCTGACCAAATGGGGCTAAAAAGATATTCCTTCATGAGTTACTTCAGAAATTTAGCATCAAAACCAACAGCTTTTACTTACAATGGGGCTGCTGAAAGCAACGTGTCCTGAGTGGGGAACATCACCTTCTCCATCTTCCCTTACTAATGCAGGGTAACTACCAGACAACTGATTCAAAGACCTTCTGTTCAAAGGTTTATTCACAGCTTTGCAGTCGTGCCCCCGCCATTTTGACCTATGGGTCAAAAAGCCACACTGATGATCAGCTGAATCCTCATCCTCTGAATCCATCTCTTGATAGGATTCCAACCTCTTTGCTGTGGAAAGGGAAACAACATTACTGTTCCATGAGCAAAACCAGATCTGTTTAAACACTGCCTGGAAGTTCAGGAAACAAAATTCTGAAGTAAGGAATTTAGTATATAGTTAAGAATAACCCACCATTTATGAAAAATAAAACCCATAACAAGCCATCACACTGACGTCCTGTTTGGGACACTGCACTTGAAGAGCAACACTCAACTAGAGTGAATCCAGAAGAGGGAGCAAGAATGGTCAGGGTTCTAGACAACATGAGCCGTATGGAAACAGTAAAATAAGCTGGAGTTAGCCTCCAGAAGGGCACATTGATAGGAGCCAAATAACAGTTTTGAAGTACACGAAGGGCACTTGCATAGAGTTTTCTATGCACACTGTGGGTAACAGAAGACACAATGGTCCCATATTGTGGCAGGACAGATACAGGCTAGGTATCAGCAAAACTTTGTCAGAGATGTGACATACTAGAACAGAATGCCTGAGAAAGCAGTGAATTGGACATCACTGGAGGTCCTGAAGAAACAAAAATATATTCATAAAGAATGACAGCAACAACTCTGCCTTAGGCCAGAGAAAGAGGACCACATCACCTCCTGATATGTTTTCTAGCCTAATCATTTTATGATGGATCAGGACTGTATGCCAGTGGTTTGACATGTACAGCTTCTTGCAGGAACTCATTGAAACTGTGTTTCTTATCATTTCTGTATTGGACACCCCCTCACACACACATACATATTTTCTGAGTATTTAACTGAAAAGCAGGTTTCAATTATAAAACTTTGTACTGACATGTCTAACACCTTTGCACCAAGGATATAAATGCAATTCTGCGCCCCACAAATCTAGCTAGGAAGATCAGAGCTGTAAAGAACCTCTGTAACAAATGGAAACACACCTATGCTATTCATGCACTTGTTAAGAACATAGCCAAGTGTTTGCACTGGTGTTCTGGGACAGTGACCACATGCAAGAGGTTGCAATCTCAACCCAGACAGCACTGGATCACCGTACACTATTCAGCTTTCACTTTTTACCTGTCACTGTGAAAATAGCGAGCAATGAGCATACACTAGCAGTTCAATGTCTGCATCCAAAGACAGCATGGAAAAACTGTTCTGAGAGCTGCGCATCGCCTATTTATTTCATTAAAGTGTGAATACAAACAATGGCATCCTAGGAAAAAAAAATTAACATACAGACATCTCCTGCAACATCACTGATTCCCTATTTTTTTCTTATTTAAAGTGGCAGCTACTGTATAGGAAAGAAGTGAAAAATGCGATATTATTCTGGTTTATGTGAACAGGAAACCTATCCACAGTTCAGAGTCCCCAGCTCTGGTGCTCAAAAAGAGATGGAAATAGGTTTATGATGTCACTTTTGAGTCCTCTTTCTCCTAACCAAAGCACAGGAGCTTAGCTATGTTCAGGAAATGAGCTACTGGATTTGCTAGCATGTTAAGTTCTCCTTATTTCTTGTTGTCTTCTCTTTCTGCAACATAAATGAAAGCCTCCTGCTTCTCATCCTGCCATTCTGGTGAGCCCAAGGAAAGCAGGGCGACCAGAGCTTACACCTTCCTTGGCATGCTATCTCCCTGATGTCAACATGTATTTATTAAAATAGTTCTTTTAAAAAAAAGATAGGTGGGAACATAACAAACTGTGGCTCTCCACAACTGCCAAATAGAATACCCACATGTGGTAATGATGGGTAGGGATATGATGCTTTTACCAGAAAGCAGCAACAGTGACTTAGTACGTGTTTGTAGAGGCAGGTTTGGACAACACATGCCCATTCCGCTATGCTTCCAGACTGTTGAGAAGCCCGCATACTCTGTCTGAAGTAACATATGTGGCACCTCTTACAACACCGCACTGCTCTGCTGCCAAGGTCCAAGAGGCACATGTTACTTTAGACAGAACACTGCATGGGGGGCACCTGTATGGAGGATTATACTGAATCACAGTCATTGCTGTTGTGTGCTTCCCTCCTCTGCATCCCTTTATCCTGGACAATACAGATATAAATACAGAAATATATGTACAGGCTTTTGTATGCAAAAAGACTACTATCTTGCACTGCAACTCTTACTATATGTAGCAGAAGCTTTGCAAATAGCAGCTTTATGCAACTGAACAAATGTAAAAGGACTAAAACACAGGACCTCCAACATTTTTCAAACTGATTTTCAGGGCTCACATAATTTCTAGATTTGTTAGGAAGAAGCACATGCTTACCCTCCAGGTAAAAGACAGGGCACAGCAGGAAGTAATTATAAACATAATTAACACACTAATAGTTTTGGAAGATAACTCTAAGTGAACTACTAGCAGAAGCACTGGTAGACATACTTTCCCTGGCACAACGAGACCTGGGTCAGCCACAACTACATCATTTGCACCACTCCTTGGTTTACACTTTGCTGTTGTCATCCTTCCCAGTATAATTATGCAAAGCCAAAGAAACATCTGCGCACCTGCACCATAAAATTTTCAAAATATGTGCAGAAATTACAGTAAAAACAGTTTGTAACCATTTGCTCCTGTGACACAATAAAAGAAGGACTGAACTGATTCATTGCTGTGGCCAGCAGGGTGTGCCTTTTGCTCGCAGTTGTGAGCAGTTCTATCTGGCAGCAAAACCACCAAAATCACAAAGGGGAGATTTAACACACAGCTGTGCTTCACGTGTCCACTTGTTAGCACCTTACCTTTGATGTCATATGGAAAACTTGCATTGCCCATCAGTAAAATAGCAAATGTCTGCAGCCACTAGTACTTACATACAGTAAAGGTAATAAAAAATTTGTAGTTTTATCTATTGAATAAAATAGCTAATTGAATCAAAGACTTCATGACACTCTGCCCAGTTTTCTCTTGTGTCTGGATTTGTATCTTCTCTTGGCTCCCAGAAAGCTTCAGGTAGGCTCTCATGAAACCTATACTGAAAGATGTTACACTATTACACAATGAGGCAGCAACTATTCAGTATCGCTGCTTGTTGACTTTTGGTCTAAAAATAAACAGGTGTGTAAGATATAAGACACAACAGCCATTATTTCTGATGGAGATACTTATCTTTGCAGCCTTAACAGAGACATGTATACACATCTGCTTGACTTGTACCTTAACATTATTGTTAAAGCTCTGACTTCAGCATGTATCTTATTTGGGTTACTGTATCCTCAAGGGCAAAAGTATGTCAAATCGGAGCCTTAAGATACACTACATAAAGGTGGTACACTGCTATGGCAGTCAAAAGGTTGTCTGAACCCTAAAATGCTACGTAAGCATTTGCACTCTAGTTGGGAGAAAAAAAAAAAAGAAAATAAAAAGAGAGAGAGAAAAGACTAGATGAGCAATTTTCCAATGTTCTGGGTTCTGGACATTGCAAAGACAGAAGCAAAACACAGTTGGCATGACTTCTTCCAGAGCAAGTAAAGAATACTTTGTTTGTGGTATCAAATATGTTGGAACTTAACTAGCTGCAAAGATACAGCCTTCAAGTCTCTTAACACACTATATACGAAGGGATCCTAATAATTGGGAAGGATGCATGGCTATTAGTAGGATCAGTCTGAATTCATACCTTCTGTGATTGTGTATTGCCACACAAGTCCACCAGGCCCGTATCAAAACTTTCAGCTTCTCTGAGAAAAATGACCCATTGTGAACACAGGTTTAGTGTCTTACCATTTTCCTCATGGCAATACTCCTGTCCTGCAATGCTGCATCTCCGAAAAACCATCTTATTTTCAGTGAGGGTTCCAGTCTTGTCAGAGAAGATATACTGAATCTGGCCAAGGTCTTCAGCAATATTCAGTGCTCGACACTGAATTGTTGAGTCTGTTTTCTCATGGTAAAAATCAATGTCATTCTGTATTAAATAAATTTGTCCCAATTTGACAATTTCAATTGAAACATAGAGAGAAACTGGGATCAAGACCTACCAAAATAAAACATAGAGATTAAATAAAACCAAACTCTTTGGCCAGTTACAAACATGAAGTAGCTCCACTGAATTTGAAGAGTTACTTCAAGAAAATAAATGAGATCAGAATATGACTCACTTTCAAAGCAGACCAAAGTTACCTGTAATAAAATGATCATCGTCCAGAACATATTGAACCCTGCTAATGCTGGAGGAATCGATTTCCCATCTGGCTCGGGGATGTTAAAAAAAGGTATTTCCGAATATCTACTTAACCAAATTCCATGGCCTTGAAAACAAGAACAAGATAAAGTGAGCCAGTTGTATGTAAACTGTATCACAGTTCAGGGTCATGGTGTTAGCTGTTACACACTGCAGTTCTTTCTAAGCTTTTAAACTACCATTCCATCTCTTGAGTTTTTCCTCAACAGGAACCCCATTAAAATTAATTAAGTATCAATGCACACATGAATAAATACCTTACATGCATTTCTATCAACAGCATATCTATACAGCACATCTCAGAACTAAAGGAATACTAACTACACTTGATAAACACTTTTTTTCCCCCCCCCCAGAAACACCTCTGACAATTAATTGTATTATCCTTGCTCGTCCAGGTTTTAGTTAACCTGTGAACACCATGTCATCATTATTAAGTGTAGTCTGAAGAAGTTTTTTTAAACTTTTAAACACCTTTTTGATTTGTCATAAAAGTTAGCCTGTTTAGATTTACTCAAGCCCACTACTTACTTAATTCCTAAAAAGTTAAGTCCTTACAACTCTAGTCACACTAGGCCTCTCCCCACAATGCTGTACATGCATCTCATGCTACCTGAAAAATCCTAAGAGAAAGTAGGAGTTCTGCAGAGCAATTAGCGAAAGAAAAGAGAAATGAATCAGAGCAACAGGATCCAGACCTAAGAACTCGCATCAGGAATGTACTTCTTGACCACGCTCCGGATTAAACATGACAACATGAACTAAAACCTGGCAGCATCCCCAGCTGCTAGGGATTTACATTTTCCAAGACAGGTTGCTTAAATGATCAGCCCCAAATTATAACACTAAGCATTGTAGGCTGAGAGAGGAAAACAGCAGGAGTCTGCTGATTCTCACTTACCTATTGCACCAGTTAAACACATCAAAATTAGAAGCAGAACACACCAAAGAATATCAGTGTTCACTTTTCTTTCCAATTTACTGCGCTTGTAATGCGGGCCGCTGTTATTCAGCATGGCTTTGGTTTCATGACCTGTAACCAAAACACAAGCTGAAATTCTCCAATAGCAGGCATCAGAACCACAAATGCTTTATACTTCTAAAGCTCTGGGAAATGGGACATTTCTGTTAGCTAATATTTGAACAGAGATTATAAATATGAGCAAACTAACTGCTCCTACAATATATGAATTCTGTCCTAAAGAAAACTGAACAAGCTAAACTAAAATCTGTCATGTACACATTAACTTTTATACTGTCAATAATATTCCTTCTTATAGAAACAATGTTATCCTTGATGTTTTCTATATTATTTCTAGTATTTTCTATAAAATCCTGCACCTGCATTACAACTAGCTGGCTGGATACATCATATCGATTAGTTTAAAAACCTCTGCCCTTTGATATAGAACACTGAAGAACAGCACTAGCTTCAGTTTTGGACCAAAAAAAACTCCTAAGCAAGCCATGCATCTCCATGTCCACTTCAAAACCTGGGTTTACCATCACAACTAACAGATGAGGACAAGGACCTGTTCACATGGAACAGAGCTGACCTCCCCTGAATAATGACACATATCAGTTCTTTACATTGTTAAAACAGAAACAAACTTAATTCAGACATGCATTCTTAACATTTCTAGCTACTGCTGCCTCCTGCTGGATTCAAGCTTTTACTCTCCTAATTCCCCTTTGTACAATACTGTTTCTTAGGGCACACAACTCTTCTCTTGTTTGCAAGGCAATCTGTGAAAGCCAGGGTGGTTCACTAACCTGCATATACCACTATGCCTACAACAGCTTCTGTGTTTCTCACTGTGCATCCTCGGAGTAGTAAGTTCTCCTTGCTGAGGCCCACTCGATCCTTGTTTGAATGCTCGCTGGAAAAAAAGCACATTACTTCAGCTGTAGGACTCCAGAAATTACCAGTCAGGCTTTGCAAAACCATTAGAAAGCAGATTTCCCAAAGAAGCTGCTAGTCACTGACTGCCATTCTGACATTTCCGATTCGACTTTTCAAAAGAATGGCATAACATGCATGCAGATCACCTTTGAAAATCCAGGCATGTAGGCACTGTATTAAAATTTTCTTGTATTTACAAGCCTAGCACTTGCCAGCTGGCACATGAGAAGTAGGCACCGCTATTGAAAAGAGCTCAAGATAAACACTAGAAGTCTGAAAGCCTATGGCTTCTACTTGGAATGCCAACATCAGAAAAAATTCGATCAAAATATGAAACCCAATTTAAATATACTCTGAGCATCATTACTCCTGCGGCATACTTTCAGGGCAGGTAGGCACACTCTTTGTTAAGCTGTTTCCTCAGAGACTAAGATTTATATACATTTATTTTTCTTTTTATATTTCTAATGTGTCAGGGCCCACAGGGAAGCATATAGACATTGTAACTCTCAAAAACTGAAAATCAGTCACCCCATGAAATAGTATTCTGTTTTCCCACAGTCTACAGAAAATCATAAATCTCTAAGAAAAGACACGGATAGGCACATTGGTCAAAAGGAGTTTGATCAAGTCACTGATGGGTACACAAAACAAATCAAAGTAGGAGAGGAAGCCAGTCCTTCCCATTTCCAATTCTGAGCAATGCAGCTTGTTCAATTAGGCCGTGGTCCAGACCAAATACTGTAGATATCACGTTATTAAGAGCAGATTTGAAACAGCTATTTCAAATATGGAATACACAATTGCAAAACAGCCTGAACTAAGATGTTGAAAATATTCAATACAACATAAAAAGCACTAGTGGGCTTTCCCCATTCACAGTCAGCTGCTCAGAAAGCCCTATGAAACTCTATTTTTTGGGCTGCTCTCAGAAATGTAGTGGTGCAAACTGACTTCTATACATAGTGTCATTATTTTTTAAAGCAAACGTTACAAGCTCCTGAAAATTAGTAAGAGCACCAAAGCAAATGACAACAGTTTAAAGTGCCACCAAGCCTACTTACACAAAGCCTTGGAAGCGACTGAGGTCATTGTTAGGACTTTCACACTCTATTCTACTAGAAAATTTTTCTGGATCAATTTCAGAGACCTAAAGCCACAGAAAAAAACAAAATAAAACAAAACAAACCCCAAAAACAGAGAACTCAGACAAAACATGATAGAACTTAAAAACATCATCAATTCATAGGTTCAGGTATTACTATCTAACAATTTAGCTTCAAAACTGTAAGCTGCTGGTGGTGTTGATGGATCTGCTACCCAGTGTAAATCAGATTTACACAGCATGGAAGAACTTCCTAGTAAATATCAAACCCTGGCAAATATCTATTGAATTGCTGGTATTTTGAGAACACTGAAGAGGAGAAAATGGGGGGAAGAGTGACAAAGAAGAAAAAAAAATGCAATAAGAACATCTGAAAAGCAGAGATTTCCCACAGGTTTTTCCATGACAGAAAAAAAAAAAGGCACTATCTTCTGCAAGCAGAATTTCTTCCAAACAGCCATTGTTTCTGATACCATGACCAGGATGCTATCTGTGCTAAAACAAAGAAAGCAGGTAGATGTAATTGAATACATCTTCTACATAATTACAGGTCTCGGAGAAGGCTGCACTCCCACAATTGGATGACTTCACACTGGCAGAATAGTAACTGTGAGGTCAAAACACAATCCTGTAAGTAGTATTTGAAACTCAGAAGACAGAAGACATAATATTATTAACACGTACTTTGTTGACTTGATTAAAAAAAATTTTTTGCTATGTTTTGCTGTACTGATTTGTTGCACTGTATTAACCTCAAGTCAATATGTATTAACCTCAAGTCAATATGAACACAGCCTTAGACAGATAGATACCTTCAGTCTCTTTGTAAATTTAATTAACTATGAAAGACCTCTCCCTCCACTGACCTTTCTCATGTTTATTTGTACAGGAAGTACAACATTTCTGTAAAATGTTAGACAGTATAACTGATTCATGCTTTTCAAGCATTTCACACTGTACAATGATTACACAAAAAAAGAGCACAAAGAGAATAAGAACTACCTCCAAAAGGAAGTACAATAGCCAAAGCAGTTGATTTTTTTTCTTCTACAGCCTGGAAACCGTCTCCAGATATGTATTTCTGGTGAAAGCATCTTATTTTTTATGGACAACTAAACCATTTGACTTGGTCAAACAATTTGTAATAGCAGTGAATGTGTTAGTAGGAGCTTCTTGCAATATACCTTGAAATAACAACCACAGAAACTCGGGTTGTAATGTATAGTGGGCACAGAAGTTACGTCTACACTCTGCCAGTATAAAACAGAGGTGACAAAAACTATGTCCAAAACCAGGTATGTTGATATGGGCAGTCAGATCTTCCTGAACTATAAGTTTGTGGTCTATATTTCTTCATTATAATCTTAACTTTGACAAAGCAAATATTGAGAGTAGAAGATTTTGCACCTTATTTCTTGAGATGCTTTCCTATGTTTCTTGGCACAAAAGAGAAGATTTTCTATGGCAGAATTAAAATTACTTGGCTTTTGTGTAAAGGTCCCTAAAGACAGGGGACAATAAAGATGGGAACTGAGTAAGGTAGCTGGGAGTGATAGTCCCTGCATCACTCTCCCACTGGAATGTGGAAAGAGGCAGCTTCCCAAGGCCATGCCTGCTACTTTGGCTGTACTGTGTTCCAGACAAACTATATGGTTTGATAATATAGCATGGAAATGGAGTAGGTGCATAGCCAAGGTGAAAGAAAAGAGCTGGCAACTCCTTTCATCAACTTTGCTTCTTAGGCTGCCTGGAAGAAAAGGACAGCACTTTCCTCTCCACTAGGTTTGAGGATGCTGCAGCTAGGACTAGATTCAGTCATTGACCACCTAGGCTGAGAAAGAACTGATGAGCGCAGTCCTGTGGCCTCTCTTATAATGTGACAGAAAACATTCACTGCTCACAGTAACTTAGTGCTATTGGCATATTAGCTTCTCCACCTCAGTGAACCTGCGCTTGGTTCAGCTAACCATGAGATGTGGGAAAACAGATTAATCCCTTCTTAAAGGGAAGCAACATTTGAGTATCTTGAAAGCAGCAGAGCTATATCACTTTGTTCACTAAATAGCTCATTATCCTCAGGGAGCAGGTCCTCAGCTGTTTTGTGTATTTCTCTATGAATGCCAAGATGGTTGGAGACACTGTGTTCTGCGCCTTGTTACCCGCTGTTACCTAAGAAGCCTTGAGTTACTTTCCCAATTTCTTTCCTGTTGTCATTTAAGCATTAAAAAAAAAAAAGCTATTCTAAGTTGCCAAAAAATAAATTAGACTATAAGAGTTTCAGCTCCTGTTTCATGCTTTAATTTTTCCTTGCCTTCTCTTAAAGGAATCCTAAGTGCAAGAACAGGTGCCCCACTGATAACCTTTTTCATTGTGTTTCTACTTGCTCAGTCGCAAAGAAGCGGGACATAACACACCTGCAGATAGGTTAAGTCTTTCTAGTCCTTGTCTTCAGATGTTGTTTAATTTGATGTAGTTTACTGCTGTTCTTCTGAGCTTAAGAAATGGAGAGGTCAGGCAGTCAGCCTCTTATACAGCACTGCCAGTCTTATTCACCCTGAGTTTATAAGGACAAAGCCTCTGGCTGAAACTCAGCTGGCAGGGCACTAAAGGTCTGTGAAGTTGACCATGGCTCTACATTCAGAAACCAGGCAGTCCTGACAAGAAGATCCTACAATGAATGACTTTTTTTTTAAAGTAAGTCTTAAATGGTGAAGGAATTGTCACCTTTTTTGGACAGTATGACTCTTCTCAGCATTTTGGTGCAAGTTTTCTAGAAACAGAGAAAACTGTCTCTTTCTTGAGTGAGACTGAAGTCAGATCTTGGTAACAGGAGCTGGTATAAGATCAGGGCCACCTCAATATGATGTAAGCCTGTAGAACCATTTGAATTTTGCCTTTCATAATGATATGTATATACAGAAAGATCAAACAGTCCTTTCTGCCTTATTGTTTTAAGAATGCATGTGACTGTAAGGGGATAAGAAACAGCTTTGCTCCTGGATATCACATCATGCCTTTGGTATTCCCATACTTGCTAAGTAACAGGGGAGTCTTAATGCACAACAAGGTAATCCTCCTCACTTCCTCACCACTGCTGACAATTCAGAGGCAGGTCAGGTAATTTTATCTCCAGAGGACTGAACAGTCTGTTCTTATGGACAGCACAGAGTCTCCCTGCTGTTGTTATCAGCATGGTGTTTCAGCAGCAGAACTCAGTTTCAGGTGTGCTGCAGAAATGCCAGGAGTCTCTGTTCTTTTGACATCATTTTCTTTGTGCTGGCCTCCAGCATTTTGTCCACTAGGTATAATACTAAATAAAGTTTATTTGTCTGGTATTAAAGCAATGGCAGTCATCTCTTCAGTATCCGAAAAGGCTTTTATGAATTACTTATAAAGCCTTAACCATGTGACTTCCATGGTTGAAAAGCACAGATCTACCTATTTCCCACCACTGCTTGGTACATGTAAACTCTCCGAGACCCAGTGATGCTCAGTCTTGAAAAGGAGAGATGACTCAGTTAATACTTTTCACAGTAGGCTTGTAGCAGAAAAATTGTAAGAGTTCCAAAGGTTTTATAAATCCTTGAAGGACTAGAATTGGAGCTAAAAATACATTTGCAATATGAAAAAAACAGTGAAAGAGAGAAGATGGTATCTGCTCCTCTCTCTAGGTCTTTATACACCACAGAATTCCCTTCTAAAAAACTACAATTTCTTACCCATGACATGATACGCACGATAAATGACTTCTTGACATTTACCTGGATAGTTATTTTTACTGGCTTATATTACTTGAAATAGATCTCTCTTTCTTTGGGTTAAGTGAACGTGCAAAGATTTGCTCAAAAATAACTCAAGCAATGAATTAGAACTATGTTACCTAGCTGTTTTGTTTTCAGATGGGGATTGCTGTGCTATCAAGAATTAGGCAGTCTAGAGGGCTGGGTTGTTTTTTTAGTTGACCATCTGTCATGACAACTTTCTCACACCCCTAGAAATGCACAATTATCACCTGCTCTGAATATCCTCTCACCACCTGCCTCTGCTTTAGATTGGTTTCTCCATCAAGGCCTGCCGTTTCAATGTAACAGATCCCATCCAGGTCACTAGAATATAACAGCACCATGTCAGCAGGAATTATTTCATTACGTGAAAGCCGGATGAAGTCCCCAACATTGACATTTTTCCAGCATTCATCTATGTATTTCTTCTCCTTCCTGAAATACAGATAAAAACAGTAATTTTTATAAATGCATAAACTGAAAGCTTAGACAAACACACTGTAACTAGAAAATTACTCTAATAGTTAATTTATGCTTCCAAGTCTTTAAAATAAACTCTGATGAGATAGTCTATTAGCTTAAGGTGAATATAATTACAAAGAATCAGCTCTGGGGTCCAAGCCCTGTTTTTCTGGGAATTACATTTCAGGCACTCTCCCAGAATTATTTTAGCCCTATTTAAAATTCAGCCCACTTGCTTCTTGTATTTTCATTATTCCAAGAAAACAAACAGTGTTTTCAGATTTCTCTTTGGGTCACCACTTTTTCTTGCAATTATGCAGCCAAGAACAGCGTATCTTTTTCCCTTCTGACAGGGCCTTTCAAAAATGTCTGTCTCCCAAGATGATGAACAACTACCAGTAAGCAAAGAATATTCAGCAACCCCTTCACTGATGCTCTGAATATAAATACTTGGATTTACAGGCTTTTAAAATATGTTTTCCATTAATTTTGAACATAAGGTACCAAGATTCTATAATACCTAGGGAAGTCAATAAAAGCTCAGGCCCATCAGCATTGAGCTGAAATTCTTTATTAATATGAAATATCCAGGCATGACGTATGTAAGTTTGAACTGCTTTCAACTTTCTTTTTATAGCTGCTGTTCTGTCCTCAGATGAGATGAAGAATCTTCCTTTTATGTAATCACAGCAGTTTATTGCAAACACAATCAAGTTTAGAGTCGTGAATAGGATGGATGCACGGTAATAAGCAACAAGGAGTGCTTGATAAGCTAGCACACAGTAGTAGGCTCCTGCAACATGGGTGATGAAACACACCTACAGTTGCTGTTGCAAACACTGCACAGGTCTGGGTGCAGTACATTTTTGCACGAACTATTAATGCCCTCGGTGACTGCCTGGCTTTTCTGCCTTACACAGACTAACCCAAGAGGTATGTTTAAAGAGAGGAGCGTGCGCTCTCCACAGTCTTCTTTTCTCAGTCGTCTAGATTAGGGTATAGTCCAGGCTGTGCTAGGGCTGTCTTCCACGTTCTGCTTCCTTCCCTGCATCTCATTCTAAGCTGGCTGAGAAACAGACTCACACCAGCGAGTTGGGAAGTGCACCTAAGCTTCTACAGTGCAGACATAAGCTAACAAGCTTTACAACATGGCCATTGTGTGTAGACTGGCACTTATCTACTAGCTTTAATCAAAGTGCTAGCTGTGTAAAATGCTTCTGATAAATAGTAAAATAGAAATAGACACTTCTAATGACAAAGAAAATATCAGAAAAATATTCCCTGTATAAAGCTTTGCACCCATACCTTTCAGACCTGCGTTATCTGACAGTCCCCTTTTGAAAATGCTGGTCTACAAACAGAAGGCACAAAGCCCACACAATTAATCAGTGTACTGATGACAATTTCTCTAGTGAAGATAAGGTGGAGGTAGTTATATTGCTTTCAAACTGCAAACAAAGCAAAAACAGGAAGCAACAAAAGCTGACATAAAATTAAACCAATATCAGCCACATCTGCTTTCTCCTTAAGATGCTCATCACTAGTTTTCTACACAGATGGAAAACTGGCACAAAAGCAAGCATGTAAAACTTAATTAAAGCTTGTCATGGTTTAACCCCAGCCAGCAACTAAGCACCACGCAGCCGCTCACTCACTCCCCCCCACCCAGTGGGATGGGGGAGAAAAATCAGGAAAAGAAGTAAAACTCATGGGTTGAGATAAGAACGGTTTAATAGAACAGAAAAGAAGAAACTAATAATGATAATGATAACACTAATACAATGACAACAGCAATATTAAAAGGATTGGAATGTACAAATGATGCGCAGTGCAATTGCTCACCACCCACCGATTGACACCCAGCCAGTCCCTGAGCGGTGATTCCCTGCCCCCACCCCCCCCAGTTCCTAAACCAGACGTGATGTCCCACGGTATGGAATACCCCGTTGGCCAGTTTGGGTCAGGTGCCCTGGCTGTGTCCTGTGCCAGCTTCTTGTGCCCCTCCAGCTTTCTCGCTGGCTGGGCATGAGAAGCTGAAAAATCCTTGACTTTAGTCTAAACACTACTTAGCAACAACCGCAAACATCAGTGTTGTCAACATTCTTTGCATACTGAACTCAAAACATAGCACCTTACCAGCCACTAGGAAGACAATTAACTCTATCCCAGCTGAAACCAGGACAAAGCTACAGCCAGGCCTATCACAAGATGGATGGATTCAAACAACACTGCAGGAATTAACTTTTCATACCAGTATATTTCCTTGAAAATAAAAAAGTAAAGAGTTGAAGGAAAAATTTCTGAACTAAATTGACAAAAAACAACCTAATAATAGACGTAAACAGGAAAAGGGAAGGAAGATTTCCTGAAACAGGATGTGACTCTCAGCTACTGAAGGTATGACTTAAGCTTTGATAACTGCAAAGGTGCTGACAAAGTAAATCTATTCAGGAGATTAAGCAAGCTGAAAACTAGTGATTTTTTTTTGTTTGTTTAGAACTACACCCTCAGGTATTGAAAACTGCATCAGCATAACTTTTTGTGTAGGCCAATTTACCCTGCTATGAAGGCCAAGTGAGTCCATTTAGGGTACAACACCAACCGGAGCAGAATGCCCTATCGCTCCACAATGGCACCCTTTTACATCACCCTCCAAACAGGATGGAAAGGATATGAGAACCCAGAAGGGAGGTGGGAGAAAATTACCTCCACAGCCAACTTGAATCTAGAAGAGTTAGAGAAAGGATGGAAACAGAAAGGTAAGCAAGACAAAATAAGCTCATGAACAAAGCAAGCAATGGCATCACTAACGAAGTAAGAGAAAAATATCACGTCAAAAGTTGTCAATTTTTGCCACTGACTTCTACAGGAATTTTTCAAAGCAAACTGGAGCTTGCAAAACCATGGAAGTATTGGGAAATTAAAGATTTTGCAACAAAGCAACCCTTTGATTTACCCTGGAAGTAACTATTTACTAAAGATTAAAAAAAGAAGAAAAATGCTGGTACTCTCACATCTCTCTATTTTTTCTAACTACCACGTATTTAATGAAAAACTATGAAAACCTATTTGTCTGTGCTGCCAGTGTTAAGATCAGCCTTCAGGAGATAGCAAATATCATAGAATCATACAAACATTTAGGTTGGAAAGGACCTTTAAGATCATCGAGTCCAACCATAAACCTGACACTACCAAGTCCACCACTAAACCATGTCCCTAAGAACCACATCTACATGTCTTTTAAATACCTCCAGGGATGGTGACTCAACCATTTCCCTGGGCAGCCTGTTTCAATGCTTGACAACCCTTTCAGTAAAGAAATTTTTCCTAATGTCCAATCTAAACCTCGCCTGGCACAATTTGAGGCCTTTTCCTCTTGTCCTACTGCTTGTTACTTGGGTAAAGAGACCAGCACCCACCTCACTACAACCTCCTTTCAGATGGTTATAGAGAGCGATAAGGTCTCCCCTCAGCCTCCTTTTCTCCAGACTAAACAGCCCCAGCTCCCTCAGCCGCTCCTCATAAGACTTGTTCTCTAGACCCTTCACCGGCTTCGTTGCCCTTCTCCGGACACGCTCCAGCACCTCCATGTCTTTCCTGTAGTGAGGGGCCCAAAACTGAACACAGCACTCCAGGTGCGGCCTCACCAGTGCCCAGTACAGGGGAACAACCACCTCCCTGCTCCTGCTGGCCACACTATTTCTGATACAGGCCAGGATGCCGTTGGCCTTCTTGGCCACCTGGGCACACTGCTGGCTCATATTCAGCCGGCTGTTGACCAACACCCCCAGGTCTTTTTCCACCGGGCAGCTTTCCAGCCACTCTTCCCCAAGCCTGTAGCATTGCATGGGGTTGTTATGACCCAAGTGCAGGACCTGGCAATTAGCTTTTTTGAATCTCATACAGTTGGCCTTGGCCCATCAATCCAGCCTGTCCAGATCCCTCTGTAGAGCCTTCCTACCCTCAAGCAGATCAACACTCCTGCCCAACTTGGGGTCAGTTGCAAACTCACTGAGGGTGCACTTGATTCCCTTGTCCAGATCATTGATGAAGATATTAAACAGAACTGGCCCCAATACTGAGCCCTGGGGAACACCACTTGTGACAGGCCACCAACTGGATTTCACTGCATTCACCACAATTCTTTGAGCCCAGCCATACAGCCAGTTTTTTACCCAGCAGAGTACACCCTCCCAAGCCATATTTCTCTTTTAAATCACTACCTATTTAATAAACGTGGGACTGAAAGTGTATGATGCTTCTTTTTTCTTGATGCACCTGGACAAGTCCCACTTTCTTTTTGCCAGGCTGGAGTCTGGGAGAGGAAAGGAAAGCCAAAGGTAAGGAAGAATCTTGTAGAAAGGATTATTCTTTTCAGACCTCAATTCCATAAAGAAAAACTGGATATGAAATTATATCTGAATTTCAAATATATACAATGATTTGCATAAGCATGCATTTATAAAGAACAGTAATTATAACACATCTAGATGCAAGGCTTGGAATGAAACAAATATATTTGAGAGGTCTGCAGAAGAGGGAAGAGAAGAAAAATATATCAGCCAGCAAAGTTACCCATCCTGCTGCTGATGCAGGATGGATCATGTGCATATTCTTTACCCAATTCAGCAGAAAGTCAGACAAAAAGTTTAACTGTCTTTAGTAGTAGGTCAGTGGGGGCATAAATGGATTTTTCCATCATAATCACCTCATCACAGATCTAGACTGAAATGACACCAACAACATGATTTTAACAGATGCTCAAACAGAAGTGCCTTCATACTTTGTGATTCATGGCTATTTAAATAAGATCCTACTACTTTAAAATGGTAACTTGCTCAAAAGGCACAAGGACTTGATAACTAAGTATTAACATCATAGCAACGAATTATGAAATACAAAACATTAAGACATTTTATCATTTATTGATTATGTTTTATCACAAGGGAGGGATGACACAGAAAAAAACTCCCCAAACATTTTAAGCAACATTATTTTATTTTATCATGTTTTCAAGACAGAAATAAGCCTTCCTGGAAAAATCAGCTTCAGGCTCTGTGTATTTAAGGCCAAATACAATAACTCTGATCTATCAAATGGATACATTCCAGAACTCCAAAAAGTAGCAGGCTGAAAACTCTGAAACTATGGATGTCATACATTTGCTATAAGCAAGAGCAAATGGTGGGGGAGGGGGTGGGAGTGGGGGCAAAATCAGATTTGTCAAAAAAAGCACAGGAACTAGCATCTAGTTGCTCAGATAGATTTATGAAGGCACGGAGACTGGCACATTTTGTCATGGACAACAGAGCACCATGAAACTAGTTTCTGTTATGAACACTGTATAAATGCAAACCTCACAAGAGTTCCTGAAAATGCTTCATGCATATTATCTTCAGATACAAACAGGTGGCCTACCATCTTTCAAGCATGACAACTATTGCTTTGTTACTTTGAGATACCAAGAAAAGCCATTATATCGGGCAGTTGTCTCAGTAGCCAAGTAGGTATCAATATCTGACGTGTAAGTAAAATTATACAGATGGCATGCACAACTTCTCCAGATGAACAAATGCACAGTAAGAAAATAACTGGAAATTGTATTCAACATTAGCTAGTTCTTCATCATGTTTACAATTGATACGACTGTGCTTGATTAAATGCATGCACTGGAAGAATCATTACAATTTCTAAGGGATTCTTGTTAAACCAGAAATTACAAATCCTAATGTGAGATTAATGGAAGTTTAAGACAAATCAGCTCACACGTAGTGAACAATCATTTTTGTACCAGTAAGACTTAATTCTCCTGAACCATGCCTCCAAGCTTATTTTTAAAATCAGATTACACTATGTAAAATAATTCATGATAAAGAAACTTAGGGGGAAAAAAAAGTTACAAAAACTAAATACTTATAGGTACAAAAAGGAATTCTTACACATGACTAATATGGCCACTGATTGTTACACATTTTTGGTGACAGGGAAGGAATCAAGCCAGAAAAGAAAACAAGTTCAGAAATTAATGCTGCTTCATTGACATTGGTATGAGACTGCAAGTAAAACAGAGTTTTCAGGAATATGGGTATTGAATGCTTCAGCTTTCTGGCAATGAATTCTTTCAGGGTACATGACAATTTATAGCAGAAATAACCCTGCTTCTCCCTTAAGCCTTCTCTGCAGACATGAAAAAGAAAGAAAAGGTTTATCTTCTCTAATAGCCCAATTACTTACTTGTTTCAAGCTCAAATTTTTTATAGGTTCAATACAAAGTTTCTGGGAAAGCTGCTATATATATTCATGTTTGCAGAACAAAAAGCTGTTTGTTTTTCCTTTGATGATACAAAATGATAGTCCAGACTTTTTCTATGGTTATGAGCTAGCTCTGAAAATACCAATATAGAATGGTAAATGCCAGAAAGCTGGATATTACATCTTCTGAGTAATATCACAATATATTTAGTGGTTATGTAGTACCAGATTGCCAACCTGCTGCATGGGCTGATTAAGGTCATGTCTACAGTACAGAGTTTAGGGTTTGGCATAACCAGCTAGCATATTAAGATTTTAGAAATGTTTATTTTTGGTGTATTGCCTTCACTAGGAAAAGGTGTGTCTTTAATGAAAAGAGGGAGCTTTAAATGTGGTTTAGTATTACAGCAACTACCGTATGTTACTGCTCAGACCTTACTGAATTTGTTAAGATGTCTAACTGCCAATCAATCCTCTCCTACAAGTGCTAGTTATGATGGCTACTACAACACATGAAAAGTGACATTTTTCAAAATACTTGTTTCCCTGCATAACCACAGATCATGCAAGAAAGCAAAAGGGTTCACAATACTTCCTTTATCTTTGTATTTTACAGGCTTTGAATGAGTGTCAGAAGATCCTTTTGTGACAGGTAAAAAAGAAAAATTATGTGGGCACCACTGCTATGCACTAAAAGAAGTTTTTTGCCAGTTAATTTAGAATATGATCAGTTTGCCTTCCTGTCTTCTTATTATCCCTGCATAATAACTGCCTGTCAGCAAACCTCTCACTACTAGCACGCTCCACTCCAGACCTGCACCTACACACAGTCTGTAATACTGCAGTCCTGCACTGTGGAACAGATGCTAACATTTGTACCAAACTATGATGCACTCAAACAGAAAATGATCTCATTCTGTTTGGGGAAATGTTATTACATTATGAGTACATCCTGATACCATTAGTGAGCTGTACCAATATTGTGGTAAATTAGCAACCCTTGAATTTCCATGATACTTACAGTGATTTTAGAAGAAATAAAAATACATCTTTCAAAATAAATGCTATGTATGACAATGCTTAACTAGTCAAACTACCTTGGTTAATACAGTACAAACTCATGCATGAACACTCTTGCCTCAACCAAAGAATAATCTTTTTCAGCAAATTTTATACTAATTTGATATCCATTTAGCAAAACTGGTGAGCAAGACTCACCTGGACTAGTCCCTGAGCAACCTGATCTAATTAGACTTGCTTTGAGCAGGGGGTTGGACTAGATGACCTCCAGAGGTTCCTTCCAACATAAATTATTTTATGATCTCTAGGTATCCAGAAAGTAAACCAAAAGATTTATCAACAACTTTTTCATATATACTCATAATCAAATAATAACAATAAACCGGAAAGACTGTTCTGTCTTACCTGCTATATACTTTGGTTAGTAAGTTGTTTATCTGTTTATCCATTTTGTATTTTGAGTAATCTTCCAGACCATCTTTCACTGCAATAATTGTCAGAACCACTACTAGAGGTAGCATTGTAATTTCTTTTTGGAAGGCTTCCACCAGAGGAACCCAATTGAGGACAACTAGAAATAGGAAATACAAATTGGCAACTCTGAAACAAAGAGAAAACATAGGAGTTAGCTGTGCTAGCAGACAGTCATCCTTATTCCCCCACTGCATGCTATATAGACACTTAAGTTAGCAGTAATTTATCTTTTCTTCACCCCCAACTGCAATTTAAAAACTAAGTATCGAGAACTCTGTTTTCTCTCTCCAGTCAATAGATTACTTAGCTGCACAGTTGCTTAATATGCATGATCAGAAGATGCAGAAACCAAGAATTTTCCTGTATTTTCAAAACTGTCCTCCAGGCATATGTCTTCTAGTGAGGCTTTGGTGAACTTGCACTTTCTCAAATTGCCAGGTCTTTTAAACTTAATTTTATCACCTCCTGGGTGACATGACGTTTTTAAAAGGGACCCATCCTACAACCTCCCTGCATAACTTTACAAATCAGCAGTCCTCCAAGCAGAAGGAGGATAAAAATAAATTGGCAACAGAGGAAGAAATGAGGGAAGAGGAGAAACACATTTGCAGAAAATTAGATTAAAATCCTACTGCAGATTGCTGCGTGGCAGTGCTCCACAAGTAAAGAATATTTCAGTAATCCGAAGAACAGAGTTAGTGGAAATTACATCATTACTATGGATAAAAGGATAGCCCTATGCTGATGATACTCAAGAGACTATGGCCAAATAACAGAGATCTTTTCAAAAGTGACAAGCAGGTCAGGAGGAAGAATAATTTTTTAATACCCATCTATATAGTTACACACACATTTAAATAAAAGGATTCCACTTCAGAAGAGTTACCACAATCAAAAAGGAGTTCATTACCTGTGAAATTGTTCAAATAAGTTCCGTGGTAAAAAATTCAATAAAGTATACTTAGTAGTCCGTATTTTGTTGTTCATGTACAGTTTTGATACTTTTTCATACTCTTCCTTAAAATGTCCCAAACAGGGTATCACTGTCCTATGTTTGCCAGTAGTTTTTGATGACTGATAGCACTTGTTACTTGAGTTGCTGCTGCTACCTTCTCTGCCCTCTGTAGATATCAGTCGCTGCCAACGGTATCGGGCCCAGCGGATGGGATCTGCCATTGCACCCAAAACGCTTTATAGTCCAAGGAGCGTTCTCTATCTAGAAACACATTAAAACACAACAAGTTAAATAATAATTCTGTAAAGGCTTTTCAACTAAAAAGTCACAGTTACAGTTTTGAATAAGCCTAGGAAAAAAGTCACTTCCATGTTTTGATTTAAAAAAGCCCAACAGAAAGTAATAGTTATCTTTATTATGAGTTATGTGAGGTCTGGAACCCCTGCTTCAAAGGTTGAATTTACCAGAATTTCATCTACCCTTTCAGGATCCTAGAGTTTGATTACTCTGTTTAAAATGCACAGTATTTTTGTAATAGCACCTTTTGTGTGGCTCAACCCCAGCCAGCAACTAAGCACCACACAGCTGCTCGCTCACTCCTCCCAGCTCCCAGTGGGATGGGGAAGAGAAGTAAAACTCATGGGTTGAGATAAGAATGGTTTAATAACTAAAGTAAAAGAAAATACAACAACAACAGGAATATAACAAAAAAAGAGAGATAAATAGAACCCAAGAAAATACAAGTGATGCACAATGCAATTGCTCATCACCCACTGACCAATGCCCAAGCAGCAATCTGCCCCTCCTGGCCAATGCCCCCCAGTTTATATACTGAGCATGATGTTCTATGGTATGGAATAGCCCTTTGGCTAGTTCGGGTCAGCTGTCCTGGCTATGCTCCCTCCCAGCTTATTGTACACCTGCTTGCTGGCAGAGCATGGGAAACTAAAAAATCCTTAACTTAGGATAAGCACTACTTCACAACAACTAAAACATCGGTGTGTAATCAGCATTATTCTCACACTAAATCCAAACCACGCTGTACCAGCTACTACGAAGAAAACTCTATCCCAGCTTAAACCACGACAGCATGTCATGTAAGCAGCCCACCCACCAGTTTCGCATGCTGCAGTATGGTGAAAAAAGCAGACAAGCTGTTAATTCTGAAGAGAACAGCATTTTGAAAGGAATCCTTATCTCAGACACTGCAGTCCTTGCTCATGGTTCACAACCTTTATTAAATTCAGGAATCAAAAATATAGTAATAGGCATCTGAGTCGCATCTTGACAACACCAAACTATGTGGTGCAGTTGACACACTGGAGGGAAGAGATGCCATCCAGAGGGACTTTGACAGGCTTGAGAGGTGGGCCCCTGCAAACCTCATGAAGTTCAACAAGGCCAAGTGCAAAGTCCTGCACGTGGGTCAGGGCAATCCCAAGCACAAATACAGGCTGGGTGATGAGTGGATTGAGACCAGCCCTGAGGAGAAGGACTTGGGGGTGTTGGTTGATGAGAAGCTCAACATGACCCAGCAATGTGCATTCGCAGCCCAGAAAGCCAACCATATCCTGGGCTGCATCAAAAGAAGTATGAGCAGCAGGTCAAGGGAGGCAATTCTCCCCCTCTCCACTCTCATGAGACCCCACCTGGAGTACTGCATCCAGCTCTGGGGCCCCCAACATAAGAAGGACACAGACCTGTTGGAGCAAGTCCAGAGGAGGGCCACGAAGATGATGAGAGGGCTGGAGCACCTCTCCTATGAAGACAGGCTGAGAGAGTTGGGGTTGTTCAGCCTGGAGAAGAGAAGGCTCTGGGAAGACCTTATTGCAGCCTTCCAGTACCTAAAGGGGGCGTACAAGAAAGATGTAGAGGGACTTTTTACAAGGGCATGTAGATATGGGACATGAGGTAATGCCTTTAAACTGGAAGAGGGTAAATTTAGATTAGATGCAAGGAAGAAAATCTTCACTATAAGGGTGGTGAGGCACTGGCACAGGTTGCCCAGAGAGGTTGTGGATGCCCCATCCCTGAAGTGTTCAAGGTCAGGCTGGATGGGGCTTTGAGCAACCTGGTCTAGCGGAAGGTGTCCCTGCCCATCGCAGGGGGGTTGGAACTAGATGACCTTTAAGGTTCCTTCCAACCCAAACTATTCTATGATTCTATGAGTACAGCCTTAGACACAAAGTGAGAAATGGCCAGTGAAAGGCACTAAGTTGCTATCATGAACAAAAGAACTCTTCCTATTGAATTAGAAACAGGTTTGAGAATTTTTACCAGCTGGTAGAGGATGAATAAACTTCATGCCAACTCTTCTCCTCTATTCACCTTAGCTAAGCTCTAGCAATCTACCCAGGAATTTGTTTTCCAAAAGAAAGCCAAAGTTCATAGAGATAGGTGATACTTTATCAAACCACCCAATGCAGTCAGAAAAGGATTTTTACGCACAAACCATGCTTTAATAGAAGCTCAAAACTTCTGGTTTTTACAGTGAGTTTTTTTACAATTTACGAGGTTTTTTTACAATTAATAGTTGCTACATTTCTTGTACTACTTCTTCCATAGAACAGCTCATCTTATATTTTTTTATAACTTGTGTGAGCCCCAAATCATCAGTACAGCTACTTCTTGCTGCAGATTACTTTGCTTCCATCTGTATCTTACTATCTGCATGAATAATAGCAAAATTTTTTACTAAATCCTCTTCCTAAATTCCACACAAAAGCTGCCTCTAGAACTTGCTGGGTCTTTCTAAATGAAATTTCTTTACTACAGCAGTCATTAAACTAATCCTGATTTTTGCTTTGATCAACTCAGACTTTTATTCATGTGGTATCTTTTTCTCCGCCATTGACAAAAATGCCACTCTGTGCTGCTCAGATTCCTCCAAAATGTTGCTGTAAAAAGTTATTTTCCAAACTATCAATTTGACACCATTGTATCTTCTCTTACATATCTTCCTTGATTTTTCCTTTCTTCTATTACAATTGCAGAAATCTCGAAACATGGGCACAGTGTCCTCAGCAGGTCACCCAGCAATGAGGTAGTATTAATATATGTACATTAACCCACTCTGTTCTTAAAAAGAAGATTCTGCAAACTTCCTAAAAAGCCTGGTCCACTATGTCACTCCCGTTTAGCTAGAAAGCTTTCCCCTAATGTCTAAGTGGTGTCTTACTCTCATCAAATTAAGATGGTACATTTTTGTCCTATCATCACTAGATGTGGATAGTTATTGACTGTTACAATCTTAATGTCTTGGAAGACTGTTACCATGTACGTGAAACTCATGTTCCTATTTAGAAACCATGACCTGCATGTGAAGGGAGAAGAGGAACAAGGAGGGAGAAACAAACCTCTGTATAGCATCTGCTCTCAGCATGCCCCAGCAGTTCCCACACGAATTACTGTTCTCCCAAGGCCCTTCTGTAGTGCTTCCCCAGGCAACATAAGGGGTCAGTCTGAGAAAAAGAGACTTTCCTTTTTTCTCAGTGCTAAACCTTGTACTCCCAGTAACCATCAGACTACCAAAGGCATGCAACCGATGCACAGGAAGGCAGCTATGTCCAGAACTTCTCAGAGAAACACAAAGGAGGTTGTGAAGATTTTACAAAATATATGGCATCCTCTTATTTTCACAGCATGTGGCATCTTCATAGCCCTGCTCCCTCTAATCCTACTGCCTGGGGGACAGTCCCCAGAGGGACCTCCCTCTGCATAGAGGCTACTATCCTATTTTAGTCAGGGTCGGTCTTTCCTCTGGAGATAGAAACTGACATCTAGGAGCAGCTACTTTACAACAACGAACTACTTTTAAGGTATGGCTACCATAGAGTCAGACATACGAATATTGATCTGTACACATGTGAAAGCGATGCTTCAATTCATTTGCACTGAGTCTGAGAACAAGTCTAAAGCTTGGAAGGTAGCCAGGTCTTAAAAAATATTTAGGGACTGCAGAACATGCTGCTAGTGGAGTCCATACTTGGCTATGCAGATGTCTTCAATACACCTAGAGCTCCTAAAAACCAAATGGAACACCGACACATCTACATGAGTCAGGACTGAAGCAAAGAACAGAGTATTGAAAATTAAAGAATCTGAAAAGCTGACTGGCTGAAAAGAGGTACTTTCTTCTTTTGCAATCACAAATTTTGGCAGTTCAGCTCTTAAAAAAACCCCAAACTTCTAGATTTTGAACAGCATCCTTAAGGCTTGGCCATTTTGAGGAAACAACATTCATCCTTAACTGCCTCTGCTGTGACAAATCAGTAATTTCACAAACAGATCTTAGGTGATGAGTGGCCTTTTTAAAGAAATGTTTGCTTTAAATAACAACGTGCTGGATTATCAGGGAGAGTTTTAACTGATTTCTTTTTTGTCCTGTTAAATTTATCAGTCTCTTTCAAGCCTCCATCTTTAGCATGAATCATACAGGGTGTATAGATTAACCATACTTCTGCTTGAAACGATAGTTCTTTGCCCAAGTGCAGTAATCTGACTTATCTCTACATACTGTTACTATGTGCAACATCCTTGTAGAAAACTGAAGTAAGTAAACACCACAAAATTTCTCAAGATGCCATATGAGCCAGGTATTTGAGAGCAAGTTAGATTTGTAGAGAAAATCATATTTGTTTTCATAAGACCAAACAAACATCTGATACTGGTGACTTCTGTGACCAGAAGCAGCAGCAAAAGTAAAGAAACTATTTCTCAAAGCAAACTCCCACAGCTAATGTGAATGCAAAGGTTTTAAATGACAGATCCTGTTCACTCAGTGAAAATTATATAGGCAAAATAACTTACACAGCTAAATGAACTTTAAAAGCTTAAGGATTACATTATCAGTAACATGCAAATGAAGATGGGAAGAGAGAGTTGAGAATCAGGAAAAACAAAAGGGAAAACCTGACAAATTTCAAAACCTCCTAAATTCTAACTCTTTTTGGTTTTCATAACATATTACCTTTTGTAGTATTTGATACCTGGTGACAGCTCTTTAAAAATAAAATAAAATAAAATAAAATAAAATAAAATAAAATAAAATAAAATAAAATAAAATAAAAAAAGGTGGGAAGAGTACTGTACATTTTAATGTGACAGCATGTTAAGACAGAATTCCTCACCACTGGGTCTGGAGCCAAATGTTTCAACTGTATACACAGTGTTGCTGAAGCGCAGTCACCCCCTACCGCATACACACCCCTGACTCCTGACACAGCTCCAAAACCTCTGCCCCACCCTTCCTCATCCTCCTTCAGAAAAGCAGAGCTTAAAAAGGAACAGGAAACATCAGATTCAGTTGTGTGCACTGCATATTTCTGCCAGTATCCCCAGCATTTTACTGTAACAACTTTTAAGAAAACTCTGAAGAAGATTGTATGGACAAGAAACAACTAACACAAAACCACCACAACTGCACTACATTGGAAACACTGTATGAGAAGCAACAAGTAATCTCCTGTGGTCAAAAAGGTGAATCAGACAATTAACCAGCATCTTGGGAAAAAAGTAACTGGATCTCACGCTTTGCCACAACGCCCTCTGACTCACCTAGGATTTGACTGAGCTATTCGCAAATTATTTTTTTTTAAATCATTTGCATTTCCATTGTAAAGTAGGATTTATGAGGTTTCAAACTTCAGAAATCTCTTCTGCATTTGTTTTCCTCTTTTGAGTATTTTTCTTCTTCCTCATTACATTTGGATCATAAAATAATGAGCACCTTTCCTTTGGTTAGCTAGAAGGTCAAAAGGAGATTCATCAACTTCATGTTAGATATTGTAAAGGATGAAGTTGCCCAAGATCAAATAAAAGCTGTTTTAAACAATTTTTCTAAGAAATCCTTTCTCCTAAAACATTATTTGACCCTCTTGTCACATCATTTTTCACAGTGAATTCTTGAGTTCTCCAGCTAACGTGAATTCAAAGCAGTAATACAAAACTGCAGATGTTTCTTTAAACACTGGCAAAAGACCCAGAAGATGAGTTACTTTGAAGCAGGATTTTAAAAGGTTTATTTTTAAAAAATAAGTTTATGTTTAAAAAGTCCAAGAATAATGTTTGCATATTCGAAAACTGGAAGCCTAAATGATTATATTCTAAGTTCTGAGGACAGCGTCACACAAGCTAGACTGTTCTCGTTTTCATGCTATGCACTCAGATGAACACTACTTGATCTTGCTAAATGGCAATAGCTGATATAGAGATAATCCAGCTATGTCTTACATGCAAAGAGGCA
Organism: Buteo buteo; assembly: GCF_964188355.1. Taxonomy (NCBI): domain Eukaryota; kingdom Metazoa; phylum Chordata; class Aves; order Accipitriformes; family Accipitridae; genus Buteo; species Buteo buteo. The sequence continues at coordinate 29,093,171 of NC_134171.1, read as the reverse complement.
AGTTTTTGTAGCAAGCTCACTAATGTCACATCATCATGACGAAATGTGGAAGGGAATTATCTGACACTGGACATATTTGCTTTCTCTCCACCTCAGTTCCCTCACGTACCCTGATTCTTCCCTCTTCTTATGAAGCACTCTGAGAAATGGAAAACTGGAAGGACTAGATACAGTTAATGTGTAATAGCTGGCTGTCAAATCTTTGTAAAAGCAAGGCACAGCAGTGTCATTTTTACCACAGGACAGATCGACACTATACACTATGCATGTTTGACCATCCTATACCACAATAAAAAAGCCTTTAATAACTCTTTGCTAGTGGTAATGCTGAGAAAACCCCTATTTTTAAATGGTCCATACCCTGAAACAAGGACCTTTCATCATAAAGCCCAGTATAAGCATTCTCTTGTATGTATATTTCATGTGTAAAAGTTGTTTTCATTTCCCATAACTTGCCATTCATTGTCTCTTTTAAACTCTGTCAGCTTCCAGTTCTGTGGAGTATCACCTTCATATCCCCATGCAAGCTTTTGCTCCTAGCTTTCCTGTGGGGAGATGGAACTGCAACTAAAAATTCCTTAGTTCCAGTTATATTATTTGGTAGCCTTTGGCAAATCACTTGGCAATCACCAACCTCTCCCATACCAGAGTCTGCAAAACAGATGTGTACATAATTCAGCCAATGTTTATACTGCCCTGGAACTGCACCTGACTATTATGCTGTGGTCATTTGCTCACACATCATGTAAAGTGCCCTACCATTCACCCCGGCTTCTCTTGACCACTTCCTCCCTTCTGACAACACGCTTCTCTTTTGCTGTGATCTCCAAATAGTTAGTCCTTGTTTTGCTTTCAGAAAATTCTTTGTTAAATACACTTGGTAAGTGACATATTTCACAAGAATGTTCCTCAGACCTTTGGCGCACGCATGTGTATGGTGCGTGTTTCTACCCTGTTCCTGTTCAGGCACAATCTTTCGACACAATGTGCAGTAGGCCTTCTGTGTCATCTGGGGCTGTTTCCAGTAGCAAATAATAAATTGATTCTTGGCAAACGGAAACGCAATCAAAATTGCATTCTCTTACCTGCAAAATGTCTACAGCACCTAAAAGGGAAGCAAATCAGACAATGCATCTCTCCAGCAACGCCCCTTTTCTTAACTCCCTACCTGAATATTGCAGGATGTTCTGCAGGTCTGAGGTTCTGGGGTGACCAGGGAAGATATAAAAATGTTAACCCAGATGGAGGCCACACTACACAAAGCTATGGAAGAATGGATCATCCCTCATCCACACAAAGTCCCACTTAAACCTCCTAGCAAGTGTTACTGCACAGGCTCACTAGCACTTGCGTCACTACATTACAAGTGGAGTAGGCTGTCAGAACTATACAGGCTAAATGTTAAAAACGCCTCCTAGTAATTTTTGAAAACTCAGAAGCTATTAGACAACAGCGAAGCTTAAGGGAACCATGGCCTAAAGATTAATTTACACTCTGAAGAACAAATACTTCTTTTCTCCTAAGGTTTGCTACTTTCTCTGTAACACACAATTTCACAAGTTTGTAACATGTCTTTGCAAGCCAATATGAAATCTGCAGAGACACCCTAATATGCTAAATAGATCTGGATAAGAGACTTGTGCTGCCAATTTATGGCAGAAACAGCCCAAAACCTGCAGGAATCAAAACTTCAGTTCTAAGAAAAAAACGTGATTATTTGCAACCACATATTGTGATTTATATTCATAAAGGGGATGCTAAGAACTCTTGGATTAAGAGTGGAAAGCAGATGTTACTATGGAAAGTGAAATGCTATGGCAATATTTTGCCATGCACTCCTACCTACAAAGTCTGATTTAGCAGAGGCAACACTGAAAACCTGCAAGCCTTGGAATGCCTTATCTTGGAAAGGAAATTTCTTGGTTGTGAGAACTTTAAGGCAGCCATTGGCAGCTCTTCACAACTGAAAAACAATCAGCAGGATGCATTAAAACCCAAGAAGTGCCAAGGCCCTGACACAAGGTCAACTGCAAGATAATTTGATATTAAACCATACACGCAGTAGTATTGATTAATGTGCTATAGTGTGGGAGCAGCACATAAAAGCAGAAAATCTCCTCCATCTTGGGTAGTTATTTAGGATGCCAATCAGACCTTGTACCTGCAGACACAACTGAACCATACGCTACCAAATTTTAGGTTTAAAACTCAGATGAATCATGTATTTCTGCTACAGGTAAACAGTTTCAAAATAAAACTGAAGACTGCTGGAGAGCTATGACTTGTGCAAATGTTTTACATCCTCTTCTCCATTAATCAGAAAAGTTCTGCTTTATGCCCTGTTCTCATGTGCCACATCAGCCTCTCAAAACTGTAAAACAAAACCTTCCAGGTTAAGTCTTACTCTTTTATGACCATCTTTCTCACAAGTATATCTTTAGCTCATGGTCATGCATCATTTAATCACTGCAGATGCTTTGATATGCGTGAAATTCACATTAATTTCACAGTAACACTAAGGTGTGGGGCATGTTAAAAAATTTATACTGGTGTCCCTACGATGCAAAAGGATGTGATTTTTTTATAGTCAGTGTACGCTCCCTACAGTTACTGTTACAGTAAACAGTTTTAAAGGAATGGATCCATATTGGCAGTATTCCTGGGTTTTAAGTATAATGATTTCTTTAAAGGGACAAAACTCTGTTGTGTCGACAAGGTCTAGGTTACTCAATTGAAATTTATACTGAAAGTACCTGTTACAGCAAGAAACTGTACTTGAGTTCCCAAGATCCTAAGTTAGGCCTCTGACTAGTCCTATTCTTCTCATTTTCTAAGACACCTACATTATCAGCTCTTCAAGAGTTCCACAAACTCCCAAGGCATCCAAGAGGCTTTCAGGTTTAATGCTCTAGGGTTCTTCAAAGGATCTGGGAAAGGAGGTTATACATATGGTTACAAAAAGAGCACAACTACAAATAAAAAAAAAAAATCCTTCACAGCTCACTTAAAATCAAATCTAGTATATTCATTTAATCTTAAAGACTTCTCTGCCAACACTGGAAGCCAGAAATGTCGATGCTATACATGTGGGCATAAGCTACTAAATATCTAGATAACTAACAGCAGTCGAGCCACAAAAGTGCAGATTTCCATGAAGGTCTTCAAGTACTGTGAAGACTTAGATGGCTCATGTCCAGGCCTGTAGCAGTGCAGCTTCACTGGTTTTTAGCCAAACAGATTAAAGCTACCTTAAGCATATAGCAATCATACCTACCAAAAGTATATCTTAAATATGAACAATTTGTATACAGCCTTCTGATTTTTAAGAAGCTAAAACAACAGCTACAACAGATGTGAGATACCTGCATATTTCAAAGGGACAACAACGCTACAGCTGACAGCACTTTAATTGTCAATGCTGTTGTATTGGTTCACTGTATTTGTGCTGTAGCTTCAGCACAGCTCCTACTTTCTACCAGTAAAGTAGAAAGTTCCTCACATGCACTCCAGCTGCAAATGACAGTGCTGCTTTAGAACATAAACTACACATCACTTCTTTTTTTCCTTGGCATTTTAAGATTTTCAGTGGGAGATCCCTTCAGAGAGGCAGTTCTGAGGGTCAGACTGAAACTGCACAGGCGTCTAGTTTTCTTTTCAGCCCTGTGAAATCCTTTATGAGACTTCTATTTATTTTAGTATTGCTGCTTCTGTCCTTGCCTTTCTTACTCATCTCCACGCTCATTATCTTTTTACTCCTCTTCCAGTACTGTTTATTATATTCAGGTCTAAAATTAGGCTCAGATCTTGCAGGCTTCACTTAATATTTCATGACACTGATTTCAACTATTAGCTGTCCAACACAGGAATTGTGCCTCGTTCCTATGCTTGGAACGCATAAACATATTTTCATTTCATTAACGTGACAACAGAAATTATGCTAGTATTTATAGCCATTTTAAACAGCATATCAGTATATATTGATGGCTTCTGGCTTTATATGGACAAGACGGAGCTTTTAAAACTCATTACAGAAACCACAATTAGGTGTGATACAGGTGGTCATCAGCCACAACACTGTTCAACAGAATTCAAGACAGCAGTGAACATAGTTTTCCAACACTGTAGTGAATTTTTGACAAAACCGACTCTTCTATAACCTCAGGAATACAATCAGATATTCCTCATGGAGCAATAAAACCTGTCTACTGCTTGGGGATATTTTGACAAGAATAACCTGTGAATCCACTTTAACCACTAGGGACTTTCTGCAACACTACAAGACATGCCTCTTGAGAGGATATGTCAGGCCTGAAGGACAGAAGTGTCCTACAGTAATTCAGGGCTCAACTACAAATGTGTATCTTTAAAAGTTGTATTATTAAAAATGAAACAAAAAGATATAGGAGCCTAGAAAAAAAATGCAGGGGTTTAAGAATGCTCAAATTCTGACCCTAGTAACCTCAAAACTATTTAAGACACTAAAGAATCAGTGCTGTGAGTAGCTGAACTGATTTAAAAGCTAACACTGAAAGGACTTGTTCTTGCTTCTCCTACCTCCTGCTCCTGGCTTTGTCCCCTCCTTCATAATCAATCTGGTACTTACTGAACCTGGTTCGACTCAATGATCTGCAAGACTTTTTACTAACTCAAAGACAATAACATTATTGGATTTCCCAATCTGGTTTACAGCCATGAAAGTATTCTTGTTGGCACAGGGAGATGGGACAGCAATGTCAGATTAGACTGTCTCTGAGTACTTAAGTAGGGCACTCGGTCCTGATTTTGGTCCGGTTTTCATTAGAAATATATATCAGCTGTAGCTACTGCTTTTGAAATCCAGATCATCCACAGCAGTGGCAATTAACAAAAGAATGTGATCCTTGTCTGTCAGTCCTAGCTTTTGCTCCTGTAAATATTAACTGCCCACAGACTAACTGTAAAGACTCAGTCTAAAATGATGGCTTCGGACCAGCTTTTAGGGCATGCAAAGGAGTTAAGAGAATTAAATTCCACTCTGATCTTGGGGAAACCACTTAGGTGCCTCTCTCCTGCAATCCATCACTTATGAAAACAGGGGTGATGACAATTCTGTTATCTCTTGGTGATGATATTAAGATCAATATGTTTTTAAATAAGGGGTTTCTCAAAACTATGGTCATTGGTGAGACATGAGTATATTTTAAGTATTATTTTAGTATGAAAATAACAGTAGTTTTTCTATTAAAAGTACTTTTTTCTTCAGTAGCTGTACTTCTGACTGAACAATAATTTCCCTTTAGGAACTTTGATTTTTCTTTCCCATCCTTGTGAACATTTTTTCACTCCTAAGCCTAGTACCTATTATTGTGGCCTAATCCTGTAACTGCCCGTGTGCACGATGCACCCCTCTGTACTTCCCTGAAGGTCCAAGGATTTCCTTGTGACTTCTATGGACCTAACTCTACTTACTTGCCGTAAAACTGTAAAGTACGTTGTCCTGGTTTCAGCTGGGATAGAGTTAACTGTCTTCCTAGTAGCTGGTACAGTGCTATGTTTTAAGTTCAGTATGTGAAGAATGTTGATAACACTGATGTTTTCAGTTGTTGCTCAGTAGTGTTTAGACTAAAGTCAAGGATTTTTCAGCTTCTCATGCCCAGCCAGGGCACCTGACCCAAACTGGCCAACGGTGTATTCCATACCATGGGACGTCCCATCTAGTTTAGGAACGGGGACGGGGGGGGCAGGGATGTAGCATTCGCTACATATCAAGGTGCCACGCTTAGATCACTGGTCGGCCCGGACCAGGGAAAGAGACAGATAACACACACAGTGTGAGCGCCAACTTCCCGCTTTTATTGCGCAGTTAATTCCTTTTATACTAACAAGGAGAGGTGGGGTTACAGGTACATCACAAGGCTGCGACTAACCCTCTAACTTTCCGTGACAACGCGAGATCTTCCGAACGCCGACCCCTACACAGGGATTCGCCGCTCGGGGACTGGCTGGGTGTCGGTCGGCGGGTGGTGAGCAATTGCCCTGCGCATCATTTGTACATTTCAATCCTTTTATTACTACTGCTGTCATTTTATTAGTGTTATCATTATTATTATTAGTTTCTTCTTTTCTGTTCTATTAAACCGTTCTTATCTCAACCCAGGAGTTCTACTTCTTTTCCTGATTTTCTCCCCCATCCCACTGGATGGGGGGGGAGTGAGTGAGCAGCTGCGTGGTGCTTAGTTGCTGGCTGGGGTTAAACCACGACATACGTAAAAGCTTACACCCTTTCCCTCAATCACCACCCTGAACTACCAAGGTCTTAACTACCTTTTCTTTCCCATCTCCTTCCAGAGCAGCTCAGCCGATGAGATTAACATATGCACGGGTGGCCCCGTGGCCCAGGGGACATTTAAAAACAAAACAGCACAAACCGCCCTTTTCCACGGCACACGACGGCCGCGGCACCACTCAGCTTCAGCCGCCGCCGAGTTTTGCAGGGGGGACCTTTCGGTCCCCGCAGCACCTTCCCGGACCAGACCCCCTGACGCCCTCAAAATGTCACCCGCGGTTAGGAAGAGGGGACCTGCCTCCACCTCCGAGTCCGACCGGGAGCTGAACGCGGACAGGTCGCTGGTGGCGACCTTGCCTTTTCACGCCGAGAACCGACGGCTTCACGTTGCCCTCGGCCTGAGGGGCGGCACCTGCCCGGCGGAACTCCCCAGGCCGCGGCTGGAGGGCGGTATTCCCCCCCCACACACACACCTCGGCGCGGCAGCCTCGCCTCGCCTCCGCCCCAGGCGGCGGGGGGCACCTGGGGGCCGGCGGCTGCCCGCGGAGCCGAGGCCGGCTACGAGGCCCGGAGGCCGGCAGCCGCAGGAAGCCCCGTTTTCCTGCCGGCTCGCGTGTCCCCACGGCCGTACGGCGACGCGGGTGGCTCCGCCACAGCCTCCTCGCGAACTAGCGCGGGCTCCTCCACGACCGCTGCTTCCACGTTTCCCTCCCGTCAGCTCTCGGCCCAGGAGCCCGGCAGCGGTTTCCTCCCACCCCACCAGCCGCGCACCCGGTCCCGCAGGCAGGCCGCCTACCTGCCTGCCTACCTGACCCCCCCCCGCCCGGCCCGGCGGGCTTACCGGCAGCACCACTCACATCCCAGCGTAATGGCCGCGACCCCCCTCCACGCCCGCCGCTCTCCCTCCGTCTCCGCGGCCGCCCCGCCCCGCCTCGCCGGTGCTGCCCGGCCCCCCGCGGCTGCGCCGCGCCCCTCGGCCGCCCCGGCCCGCCTCCGCTTCCCTTCCCCGGTGGCCGTCGTCGTTCTCGGGTCTCCGCAGCTCAGCCTGCCCTTACCGGCCTTTTGCCGCTCTTTTCTGCTCGCCTCTTTCCCGCTCTGGTCTTCCTCCCCTGGGGAGTGACTGAGGCGGGACCCGCCGGGCCGGACTGCGGCGGGGGACCCTACCAAAAAGCGTCTCCACCGCGCACCCCGCGGCCTCGGGTGAGGGCGAGGAAGCTTTGCTCGTTGCCGTGGGGGCCAGGCCTTTGGTTGCCGCTTCGGGAGGCGAGGTTAGGTACTGCCAAGCAAGCCCTTTCGTCCAGCCGAGGGCAAACCCAGTCCCAAACCAGCACGGCGGACTGCGTGCAGGCAAAGGGCCGTCGTGCCCAGGCGTTGTGCACCCATTTTTCTCCTGCCATGCTCAGGAGCTGAGTTTTCAAAGAAAAATATGAACAGGGTTGCTTTTACAATCTCCGTCAACCGCAGCGCTTGCCCATCCAAAGGTTAGTTATCATTTAAAGGCTCTTTTTTTTTTTTTCCTTGAGGCCTCAGCAGGTGGAGGCTGTGGCAGGAGTGCGGCTGTGACAGGACCTGATGCCCTTGACAGCTTGTCAGGGAAGCTGATGTTCTTGATCTGTTGCCAGGACAATCTGGCACTAAAGGCAGCTCGGCCTGTCAAAACATCAAGTTTTCTAGCCACTGGGCTAATCAAGGTTAGCAAACGCTCTTTCTTGTTTTCTAGGAAGTAAGCCTCTGGCTATTGAGAAACTGCCCAAATTATCTTTAATCACTGCCATCGGGAACCTCAGTGAGTTGTTTCATCAATAGCCCTTTTGCTGACCCACACTGTCCTTTTTGCTCTTACTGCTTTCCAGAGCACTCTTGCAGGCTGCCCCTTACGATGAAATCACATGGCCTTTTACACAAAAGTGAGAGGATTCATATTCCAAGATCATCTTCTGCTGAAAAAGGAAGGAAAAAAAAAAAACAGAAGAAGTTATTTGCAGACCCCTTGGTCCCTATTGAAATGGACTGGAGTTACCAGTACTTGTCCAGTATCAACAACGAATTCCGAACAGAGTGCTGGGAGGGCTGTGCTGAGCATTGGTAATTTGTTGTGCTCTCCTTCCCATGCATGTGACGTCATTTTCCTCTGTTGTCCTGCATTTTAACATGCCCTGTACCCTTGACCACACACTGAAAACACTGGTTATGTTTCAGTGAACAGCAGCTGATGGTCTGTTCTTTGAAGTGCCCATATGGCTGGCAGGAATTTCAGAACATATGGGCGTGTCAGATGGAATAAAAATACATCTACATGAAGGAAGTCCATAACGGCCTCCTTGAAATTACGCAGGTTTATTCTGGGCAGGAAAAGATACGGATTTCTTCTGTTTCCTTGGCAGGATCCACTGCCTTTGCTGTCTCAGGAGCTGTAGGAAAGAGGATGCAACTCTGAGGAGGGCAAAACGAGCTCCTGCAAGACCCAAGGTGGTAGTAGGCCCGCCAGCAAACAGTTCCTTTAACGTTGTTTAATTGGTTAACATATTGATTTATTGGAACTTTCAGGTTAGCATAGGTGTTTGAGAAAGAAGAGAACATCACACACCTTTTAAGAGAATAGACATCTATCCTATAATCACATCAGAGCTGTAAGTAATTTATATACAGTCCTATGTTTCCCATTCATATCTTTTCATGCATGTCAGTCCATTCTGTAAGTTTACAACTACAAAAAGCATCATTTTGCTTCCCTTGTTTGCCCAGCAATAACAATTGCCTTGAGTAGACCTGCACATCAGTGTGCTGCAAAAATACCTGACCAAACCATCAATGAGCTAGCTTGGCTGCAAGAAGGAGCATAGCTGCCTTAGTGCAGCTCTCTGTGCAGTTTAATTAGATGTTTTGAAGCTGAGTATATGAGCTGTTGAGAGAGGTAGGTCTGATTGGGTGGGTGGAAGGCTTTACTGGCACTGACTTTTATCCTTTTGTACTACTGTCCAGTAGTCTCAGTCTTGATCCCAAGCACGCAAAGCAACCATCCAGCATGTCTGAAGTGTAATTAAACTGTCTTTTCCCAAGCACCCTGTGGAAGAGTAACTACAAAGACAAAGATAGTCACCAAAGATAATGCTTGATTGAGAAATCTCACTGACAGCTTTTCTGTGTGGAAGTAATAACACTGAATGTCATCCACACAGATATATCCTTTTTTTCTATAGAGGTCTGCAGGTGTTTTTCATAGTAACTCCTGAACAGCCACATGAAAAGGGAAAACTATGGGCATGTGAGAGCCATTGATGACTCCAGCACAGTTGGAGAGCTCTTTGGTCTTCTGTGTTCTTCAAACCCTCTATCTGTTCATGGCTGCAATAACTCTGCAAGTACAAGCATGAACAGCTTGTCCAGCTGTGCTCATATTGGCACTGGTTAAGGCACATGAAAGAGAGGAACTTACATCATGGGAATTGTCAACCAAACATGTTGGCAGACTCAAAACTTTCCCATGAAGACCTGGAAGGAAGAGGGAAATTTGTCATAGCCTGCCATCAAACATTTCCCAGAGCACCTCAAGTTAATGAAATGCTAAAAACCTGGTTATGATTCCCCAGGCATTCCAGTGCCAAATCCACATAAATAGCAGTGCCAGTGGGGATTTCAGGTTGTAGACATAGGTGGTTATCACTACTGCAGTGTGGGTGCTCCTGGACCAGCTTAGCAAGTACAAGGTACATTCATATCAGGTCAGTGGATGTACCTGAGAGATCTGGTGTGTATTTACAGTACAAATAGTGACATACTATGATATACACTCTGCTTTAAATATCTTTGAAGATGTGGTAGCATATTAATCATAATTTATAGCAAGAAAAGGACTTGATTATCACCCAGTAATTTGATTGTCTTTTTCCTACTTAGCTCTGCAGTAAACCCAAATAATTTAACTTTAGCAGAGATTTCACCAAAAAACTTAAATTACATTGAATTATTGTTTACAAGATCATTGGCTAAATGATGTATTTAGATTCCTAACCAATGTTACATGTGAAAACCCAATATTTTGCCAGTGCAGATTAAAGCTGTCTATTGTGCATATGCACTAAGGTAGTCTCTTACTACAAGATCCTCAGATATATTTCCTGACAGGACTGCAGTCTGACGCAGTTTACAGGATGATGGATGCCCAGTGAATGAGACAGTTGTTTATCTGTTCTAGTCTGTGTATGGCTATAACCTTTATTTACCGTACACTGTCAAAATCTGTATGAGTTTATTGATTTCCATGTGAGGAGATTGTGTTCATCACTGGAGTAAGCATTTTATAAATATTCATGAATTTTCCTTCACAGCTCCCTGTGAGATAAGAAGGTATTACTACTTCCATGTTACAAATAAAAAATAGAAACAAGGGAGAATAAACACCACAACATGAAAGTGTTTGCTCGTGATTATGAGACTACATGCTCAGTTTGAAAGATCTAACATTTGGGTTTATATTTTTACAGTGCAAGATATATTCTGTATATATTATGTACATTTTTCAAATCTTATGAGAAGTAGAATACCTATGTAAATATTATCACGGGAACTTTCCTGAAAGGCACCTTCTGGTTCATGGAATCTATTCCCTTGTTATTGCACGCATGCCATGTAATCTGGTTCATAAACTGACTGAGGTTTATCTTAAAAGTAATTAGGTGTTTTGCTCATCTTACTGTATTAGAAAACTGTTCTGGAGTATGGTTGCTATGAGGGTTAAGAATTATCTTCTAGCTTCTAAACTCAAGCTCCTATCCATTTGCTCTTATACTAGCAGTGACGGCTGTTTTAATGGCTTAAATACTTCTTTTTATTCCTGATGTTTATCCATCCACCTTTGTTTTGCTAAAGTAAACCAGATAAGAATGAGTTATATCAAACCAAATGAAGACTAACTAAATTCTGAATAAAAGTGTCCAGCCAAAGGTGCAATGCAGTTTAACAAATCCATTCAGACCTTAGTTAATGTTGGATAAATGGCCATGACATAGCTTGTGTAGACAAGTTTTAAGGGAGTAACTGACTGTAATATTCACTTGTGCAATCCTCATGCTTTGCCTGTGGTTTATACTATTATTTTTAGCCAATTGCAGAATGCCAGGAATCAGGAAGCTTGCATTATATCCCAGTTCCGGAGGGCAGTTATTAACAGTCAGTAGCAATTATTATTATTGACATAGCATTTGCTGATATACCACTCACTGTGGTTTGGCCATCAGGTGCATAAGGAACTTCCATCCTGAAAGTCAGTAAGATGATGGGACTTTTTGTTCTAGGGATTTTCATTCTGTTCCCCGTTCTGCAGAAACTATCAACTGGAATTTAACAAGGAATCTGAAAGAGTCTTTCACTCTTAAGGGGCTCTGAATTACCAGGACAAGCAGAACATCATCTTAAATGAGATATCATCATCTTACTGCAGCTCCTAATGTGGTAGGAATTTACCTCTTATCTTGGCATTAGTACTTTCTACAATAGGGAAGCTGAATTGGTAATCTATAGTGAGACTCCAGCTTCTAACAACCCAGGTTCACTACCCTGCTGAACTAACACAGGCCCATTGAATAAGACACAAAACTGAAACTCTAAAGAAAAGGAACACCATCTAATGGTGCTACTTCTGGGCTGACAGGAAAGTGTGTACGGTTGGAAGGTAGTACTAGCTAAGTGGAATTTCACACAGAGGGCTTTGATGCACTTGGGTAAATTGCTTTATCTCTTTTTCTGTTTACTGTGGTGTGGCAATTTCCCATGGCTAATCTTCAGCCTTATCTTATCTACAGCTGTAAACTTGTTATTAGCTTGTTTACACTGCTACAGTTTTCTTGTGCATCAGAACACTTTTGGTATGCACTTAGGAGATGTGCCTTCCTTTTCATTGTATATATAAACAATTTATTTGACTTGTTGATTTTATCTGGTCCACAAAATAACCTTACATTCTGCCTCTTCTTTTTATCAAACCACTCTATCAGCTAATAAAAAGAGCTGAGTCAGTGATATCAAATGAACTATTTAGTAAATTTTTTTTTCTCTCTTTCTTTGCTTGTAGAAAGTTCTTGTCTGGGTTATAATTTTTCTCAAGCTTTTTTTTTCCTATTCACTTTTTAAAAACAGTTTTTCTAACTCATAATTTCTGCTGAACAGATGACTCCAACTATATCCATTTCTTGAACAAACAAAAATAATCCAGCAGATGGATATGAAGATGCACTTGGACTTTTGATTCTCTCATGTATTTTCCACAAGGGAAAATCCAAGGCTGTTTTTTCATAAGATGGTTAATCTCATTTTAGGAAACCTAGTATCAAATCAAAAGTGTTCACAAAACACCACACTGATAAATCTCATTTTTATGGTTCACACGTATTTAAACATTTTTGAAGGTGAAACCTTGTCCCAGCAGACTTTCTATCTGATCATCTCACCTTCTAGAGCGAGTGTAAACAAAGATAAAGCATAGACCAAGACCAAGACAAAGCACAAGTACGGCTTTAGCTAACTTTGAAGAAATGTTACCACATGTGTGTTCCTGATTCACTTGGGTAGCCCAGTACATCACAGATCCAAGATTAATAATGAAAAGCCATGGCCATGGTAAAGACAAGAGAGATTTATACTTTCATAGGTATCTGTAGGTCAAGTTCAAACTTGGAAGGAAGCCTAGGGTTTACAACTAGTACCGTATGTGACAATATTAGAACAACTGCTCTTTGCTAGGATTTTATGTCATATAATGCATTGTAGTTAACTTATGGAAAAAAACATACCCTGTCTTCAATTGAACAATTTATATTTTCTCCTTATATTCCTCCTATAGGTAGAGGAACTATTTAAGAAAAACTAGGAAAATTAATATAATTGTAAATTTTCTATTTTAAAGTCACTCAGGATTTCTCCTGAAATATTCTCCAAACTGTGAAAGGAAAATTTCTTGTTACATTCCTTACAGTGGCTTGTGGAAGAATGAGTAGACCATGTCTTCACAGTGCAAAGAGAAATCAACTGGAGAGCTGTTGTCCAGAATTTGCTCCAGAGTAACTCTAAATAAAAGCAAATGTCATCTCAGCTACTTCACTGAAAATTAACAATATCTGTACCGATGCAACATTAAACTATTGCAAATCTGCTGTGAGCAAAATACTGATTAAAGATATTGTCATCTGCATTATGAGATTCATTATTTCACTATAGCAAACCCTATTTATAAACACATGTATTTTCCTACCTTATACAAGTCTTGCACTTGTGCATGAGCCAGAGGGTTTTCAGACTTTTCCAGCTGGCTGGTAATGCTTCTAGGTAAATTAGAACTTTTTTTGTACCTAGAAAGAGAGATTATACACAGGCAAGCTGAGATACAATAGTTTTATTGGCATGACTCTCTTACTCGTCAGCAACTAAGCCATGAGAAAATTGTTTGCCATTGTAAAGAAGTATGCAGTATGCCCCTCTTCTTTCTGTACCTTTGTTAATTTGAGACACTCTCACGCTGAAGAAAAAGGGAAATTGCAGTAATATGATTCAAAGCAGAATTTGTCCCAGGAGTCATGGAGGTTATACAACTGCAGCAACAGTGTGATAGTTCGCAAGGTTCAAAAAGGTGGTAACTATAAAGAAGTTGTCCAGGACTCTTACAACTGCTTCCCAAAACCTACTGTTCAAGTTAATACATGAATATTTAGTTAGCTTTGTGAGAAAATGTCACATTCAAATTATTTTTTTGGGGCACCTCCTCCTCTGCGACGTATTTCTTTGTATTCCTCATGAGCACTACATTTGCTGTGTTTAGTATTGTGTTGCCATGTGTTTCCTAAGAAAAAAGAGTTTCTAGCATTCTGGACACACACCTGGCTTTCTGCCATGGTCATACTATTCCCAAAATACAGAAGAACTGCTGGTTCTTATCAGATATTAATTAAAGTTAATGAACATGATGGTGTAAAGCCACAAACTTAATGGATTCCTACACCACCTGTAGGAACAGTCACATATTACTACCTTAATTCTGCAGGTGGGGAAACTCAGATGCAAGAAGATGAAGTGGGTAGGAAATAATATAGTGGCAGAGTTGGAATTTTTTCTTTATCCTAGTTCTGTGCTAAGTATGGTAGTCACACAGTCTGTCTCAGAAAACTAAATGGGAACAGATGTTAAATACCCTTCAAGGAAAGTTATATGTGTAGAGTGTACTAACTGACTCCAGTTTCCTGAGCTTGGATACAGGCATGGATAGATGGGATTTGTTGTTTAATAGGAGTCTAGGAACATCTTCAGTGAAGTCTATTCAGTTGTTATTTCCCATGGAAAAGAGAAGGGCAGAAGTAGGAGGTAGATGTGAAAAGCTGCCCCTTATATATTAATTATTTAGACACCCCAAAGAAGTCCAGGCATTCTGGCCAGCATGATGTGCTGCCAAACTGGATACAGACTGACAAGACTGAGAAAGACTTGTAAATCCCAAGGCCATTTGCCTTGGGAGCAAGTTGGCTGGATTTACCCTGGAACGAATTTAATGGTAAAAAAGCACTCTTAACATGGACGTAGCTGTATCAACAAATTGTGTTTTTTACTTGGTCTGTTAAACTTACCTTCTCTTTCTATGCCCTTGGTTGAAACAACCTCTGTTAGCAAAAAAGTTTTACCAGTGTAACTATTTGACCAACAGCTGTTTTCATTACCTTAAAATATTATGTGATAAAAATAAAATCTATAGTAGCTATCATAGTAGCTCTCAGCTAAGAGTCATATAATAAATACAGTCCATGAATTCCTTGTATGGATGAGGGGAGATGTACCTAGTAGTGTGTTTATTATTTTAGGAATACTTTCTCCCCACTGCTATTATGATGTGTTGGTGCAACTTGCCATGCAGCATATTCCAGTGACTACTAATTGTTGTTTACTAATAGGGCTAAGACTCATCATAATCTACCCACATGGCATTTCTTTTATCTTTTGTGATGCCCAAAGAATTTTGGAAAGGACCAACATGCTATTACCATTCATTATTAATATTAAAATCTTAGGGTTAGGCTTAGAGAAGGGGAGGAATATTTGGCTTATAGTTTTACTGCATCTGCCCTAAAAGTGATTATTCATTTTCTGTTGTTGTTGTCTTTTTGCATTCCAGCCATTTGCGAGAGACCAGACAGAGTTAACGCCTCAAGCACCCATCATGATGGACAGAGACCAGGGCCTGGCTTTTGCCTTTGAGGGAAGGAACAGAATGTGCTTGCAAGGCACTTCAACAAGGTAAGTTCTGCTTAGCAACACCACATGTGACACGGGATGCTGGAGGCATGTCAGAGGATGTGCAGTCCCGTATCCTGATGAACTGGGCGGAACAACTCACCCTATGTGGCCAGGGGTCACTCAGAGTTTATCTGGGGAAGGGGCTCACAACCACCCCCCATGACGGCACCTGCGCAGAAAATTGAGAGCTATATAAGTCCTGAGGGGCGGTGTGAAGAAAATAGAGAGGTGTGTGACTGATGTGAGAAAAGGCGGGAACTGGGCTATAAAAGACGAAGACACGGGGAGCCCTGCACGCACCCATCACCGGAGGATTTACCATGACCGTCAGCGTCATCGACTGTTAACTTTGTCCTGGGATCCAAGGGTGGTGATCTCTCTCTCTCTCTCTCCTATTCTTGTTTTCCTCTCTCTTTTCTTCTCTTTCTCCTCCTTACCTTTGTAGATGTTTCAATAGGAACCACACCGCCTACTATTATGCCTTCCAAGTTTAGGTTGCTTCTGCCATAAGTAAAACATTTAACTGATTGTTTGGTGTCACCTCACCTTAATTAGCCCGAAGGAATTCTGAACTCACCACAACCTCTCCCTTGTCTGTCCAGCATGGGTTGTGACACCATTACAATCATTAGACCTGCACATAGTGAGTAAAATTCCTGTCCTGACGCATACCTGCTATTCAGTTCACTTAGAACTCTCAGGCACGGAAAGAGGGATGCAGAAGAACAGAAATGGTAATGATAGATTTTTCCTTATAAAATGGTAGCAATAGATCAGCTTAAAATAAACTCTTTTCATGTTCCCTGAACACAGGATAAGAAATAATGGTCCTGAATTGCAGGAAAGGGGAGTTAGGAGAATATTCATAGAGCCTCCTGTTGGGTGGGAGACGAAGGCTCCAACCTCTCCTGTCAAAGAAGCTTGTGCAAAGAAGTGTGTCTTAGGGACAGGAGAGGAAAGGCAAGAAATCCATGTCCCAGAATAAGTCTGTGGCCAGAAGGTTGTAACCACTGGGATTTGTGAGCGTACAACCCCAGTTAGCGACTCCAGTTTGTGTTGAACTGTGAGTTGTTACTTTACTGGGTGTATGGCTCAAGCCAACTATAGGCTCCTTGGCCTATAGAGTAGGTCACTCTTCTGGTCTAAACTGTTCACCTGCCTCTGTCCTACCAAATAGTGGGTGTGATACCAGCTCCTGGTCCTTCAACTAGCTCAGGCAGGCAGGTGTTGGGATGTATACAGCACACATATTTAAAAACCCTATGATAATAACTTGTTTGATTTAGAGTAACATGTACAAGATTTTTCCCATCTGGTACTTCAAGTATGCTCAGCAAGTTTGGCAACAGCAGTTCCTCTCTGAAAATCTTGAAATGTAGGAGACTGTTTTGAATAATCTCTTTAGTATGTTCTTGTCTGTGAAAGGAAGTACAGAGTTCAGTATATAAATTGTGTGTCTCTGAGGTGATGTTGAAGCAGGAGAATGTCCCTCACAGCTATTGCTGGATCTTCTGTGCAATCTGTTGGAAGGGCAGAACTGCTACAGAAACCAGCAAGAGGATTTGAAATTTCAGAGTGAGAAGTGAAATCAAGAACATTTAAGGAAGTCCCTCCAATTACATCTCTTTATTGGAAAAAGCTAGAGAAGATAGAGACAAGTATAGAGCTATGGGCATAGACTGTATCCACTATGCATGAAGTACTGTATTCTTCATGCCTCATAGACTGAATACACAGGTAGTATATTTACAGAAAGGGGAAGCAGGAGGAAGAGAACTAAAATTTGTCATGTTTTTCTGTGCTTGAATTTTACAAGTAAAATAATTTAAGAAACTGATTTCTTATTCAGGACAAATTATTATTATAGATTATGAAGAGCAAATAGCTGATAAAGAATGTTCTGCACATCAGTTTCGTGTTGTTTATCCAGCCTCACTTATTAGGAAGTTCACTGGCTGGTCAGAGTGTAAAAATTAAATAGAGATACATTATTTTCAATGTCCTTCAGCTGTAGCACATCACTATAAGCATGTTTGTATGTAAGCTTCTACAAAAGCTTTCAAAATTCCTGGTTTAATACTTAAAGTGGTTCACTGATTGGTATTCTTGTGTCAAGCTGTAGTTTCAGTACCGAATTCATCTGATCTAAATGTGGGCTGCAAGAGGAATAGTTTTGCCTTCCCCCTTTGTCCCAATGACAAAGTTCTCTTCTGTCCGAAATGGTGCTCTGTTCCAATGTGGCTGAAATCTATCCTGTGAAAAAAACCACATCAGTGCAAAAATAACAATTAGTTTTCAGCCATATCAGTGGCAGTTTCATCCTGCAGCCACAGCCACCCTAATGCTGGCAAAAGGGAGGGGGAAAGGAAGCAGAGCTGAAAACAGGGACTGGGGGACCAGTGGGACCTCCCTTTTCCATGGCAACTGACATTTAGCTCAGCTTAATCTGAACTGCAACCTCATGTTTCCTCTGCATTTAAAAATCCCATTTACTGGCCCCCCCTGTTGGCAAAATGCAGAATTATTTTTTTATTTCTATTGCCATACCAATTTAATAGTTCTTTGTGAGTCAGACTTATACTGGTGCTCAGATACTCTCCCCAACTGGATATACTTAGAGCAGTGTAAAACACCTTTATGCTACTATAATATTAAGAACCTCTGACTATTCAATTATTTCCCAATGTTTTAATTATTCCTATTCCTCCAAAACCAAGAGTGACAAAAGGATTAACTTTAAAATATGTTTAATTACTGCAGTTTAGGTTGTGGGTTATCTGTAAAAGCAAAGAAAACCCTCTATAACTCAGCAGCAATGTGGATAATACAATGTGAAGTTCACTCGGTATTTCTCTCTCATAAAGCTGCTTCTTTTCTTGCTGACCTGAAGACTCTTGCCTACCTACTTACTGTTCTACAGGTTTCCCTCTCTGTGTCTGATTTTGTGGTTATTTGGCAGCTTACATTCAGAGGGGTAGGGTGGATTGTTGCTGCTGTGGTACAGAAGCATGAAAATCTGGTCTTTTTAAGGCCCAAGACCTGATGGCAGATCCAAATAATTGAAGTCCAAACACCGAACTACCAAAGGCCAGGTTTGTGTGCCCTACTGCTTTGTAGCTGTGCATGGGCTCAGAAAGATGGATTTAGCTAACCCAGCTCTGGTTTCCATGGGCAGTCTGACTTTGCACCTCATATGTCAGTAGGCTGAATCCAAATATTATTTTAAACTACACATCCATGAAAAGTGAAACTCTTTATTCCTCAGACCTGCAAAAATAAGCTACTTTGAAGCGTTCACCGAGATTGTGTCAGACAGAATGGGTGGTTCCCTATCCTCTTTTATGTGTTCCTGTCTTTCATATGTTACATCTTTTATTTCTTGCATTTGTCAGTTGTTTGATCCCTTTCAAATGAGCGGGGCACTCATTACCTTTCTCCTTATTCCCCCTAACATTTCTCTCCAAGTTTGGACCGTTCTCTTTTTCTCCTGTGCGGTCCCTGGGTCTGGTTTTTTTTGGAGCAGAGGCTCCCCCTGCTGCTCTGTTTTGTAGTGTGCAACATTGCACAGTCAAAAGAAATTTAATAGGTTTCCATTATGTAGCAAAGAAAATTCTAGGGGCGAGAAAGGAAATTATTATTGAAAATTACATAAAATAATTTTTTTATTTGCAATTTCAGCTATTCCTGAATTTAACAGCAGCTTCAAGTAATTTCTCCATAATAAAATTGAATACATTTTCCAGAAGCCTTTGTTAAAAATCTAATCTATTAGCAGTAGCAAACTCTGAGAGAAATTGGGTGGATCTGAAAGTTTACAGTCAGCAAAACACGGTATCAGTTCTTCCCCATCTGTTTCTTCTCCAAAATTTCCACGCACCATGCTGTTCCTACAAGGCCATATACTTGTCTTTGTAGAAGACGTGCTGCAAACCGACCTAACCAGCCTGGGGTTTTCCACAGACCTTGCATCCACCAGTACAGACTTGTAGTCGCTTTCATATTCTTATGGCCGTGTTATATTTACATAGGCATAATTGTTTGCCTGTGAATTAGCCTAGTGATTTCAGTGAAATAAGGTCTGCCTACAGGTGTATTGATTTCTGTGCATGTCAGTGTTTTCCTGGGACTTGAATTCATACAGGTTTTCTTGTACAAGTGGTCGGGGCATTTTTGCTTCTTCACATTCACATTCAAATCAACTTAAGGCACAGAAAGGTTATTGCTAATGCTGAAGTCTGTTCCGTAAACCTCCTCCGGCGTCTGGTTAGCACTGGACTCCCACTTTGGCAAAGGAGAAACAAGAAATCAGCTGTTCATGGTAAACACTGTACCAGCAGCACGGACTTCTGTAGTTAGTATTTCTCCTAACTTCCTCGATTTCACTTAGTATCAGAGAAGATGTGGGCCTGTTGTAAGCCTTGAACTCCCCACCCTGCCACGAGCTGGAATGTTAGCCTGCTAAGAGTGAAAAAGCAAAGCTGCGAAACTGGCGGAATGTAAAAATAGCTTAAGTGTTATTGCCTACAAAAGCTCGTAAAATCCTGGGGGTTCCGACTTCGTTCGCCGTTTGACTGACGGCTGCAGGGAGCGGCGGTTTGCCCGCCAAACCCACCGGGCGCTCCCCTCGGCGCCGGGGCTGGGACTCGAACCCGTGACCTCGGACCGGGGTCTTTGCCCGTGCGCGTGCGCGCCGCCGCCGCCGGCGGCGGGGCGGGGGAAGCGCGTGCTCGCGAGCCGCCGGGGCGGTCACGTGCCCAGCGCAGGCGGGGCGGGAAGGGCCGGGAAATGCTGCGGCTGCTGGAGAAGCTCCCGCCGGGACGGGCCCTGGAGGTGGGCTCCCCGCGCCCCCGGGGCCTCTGAGGCAGGCGGAGCCGCGGCCGCCGTGCCGGTCAGCAGCCCCGCCTGCCTCCCCGCCCCACAGGGCGGCTGCTTTCCGTTAAGTCGGGGCCTCCGGGCCGCTGCCGCCGTGAAGCGAACTTGGGAGGGTGGGGGCGCGGCGGGAGCAGGCGCGTCCCGGTGCCGGTCCCGCTCGGGCGGTGTCGGGTAACGGCCCTCGGGGCGGTGAAGGGCGGTGTTCGCCGCGGGCAGGCCGAGGTGCCGCTCTCCGGCGCCTGTGAGGGAGGCCGGGCCCGTCGTCCGCCAGCCGCGCGGGGCTGCAGAGCGGTGCCGCTCCCCTCGCCGGGCCTCGGGCGGCTGCGCACCGCACCGCACCGCCCTCCTCGCCGGCCTCTCTGGAACGAAACCAAAAGTAGGGGCTCGGAACACGCCGGGGGTGCGCCCAGCGGGTCTGCCTGCGCTGGCTTTGCTATTGAATGATGGGAAGTGGCCTTGAGCTCTCGCCAGCGCAGGTCTTCCGCCGTCTGAGGGCCGAGCGCTGTAAGCTGACGCCGAGGGCGATGGCCTGCCTGCGGGAGCTCTCGGCTGCTCCCAGAGAGGCTCCAGCCATTTCCAGTCGGCGAAGTAGTGGACTGGCTGGATTTACCTCACTGCGGTGCTCAGAGAAGCCAGGGATATGGAAGAGCCTCAGTGCTAGAGGGCAGTGGTTTGGTTTGGGAGACTGGGGAGATCCGCAAGCACAGGCTTGGAGATCAGCACTTTTGAGTTGTGCTTTGCATCCTGACAGTCCCAGTGCAGAGATGCCTGAGGTGCCCTTTGGTGTGGCAGTGCTGCCGCTCAGCAGTGCATTGTAGCTGTGCGCAAAACTATTAAGTCCAAATATAAGTCAAAGGTGAATCTGAATCACATTTTGTTTTCGGTGGCCAAACCTAGTGAACTGAATTTGGGGAAGAGGGGAGGACAGTTCATATTCAGGGACTACCTCTTTATGACTTTTTAGAATGGTTTGTGGGCTGCGCTCCGAGGAAGCATTGAGACAGTACCCAGTGAAGGGAGGGGTGATAACTGAATTGCCTGATCAGTCTCATATCTGGTGTAGGTTAACTGTGGTAGAATTACCTTCTTAAGTTATGTATCACATTGTTTCAGTTCCTTCATAAAATAGTAGATGGCATATGTGGCCGTGCGTATCCTCGATACCAGGATTATGGCGGTATTTGGAGCTTGTCGGAGTGGATGGAGATTTTGGAAGCAACAATGACGTATTTCAAAACTGCAGTTGGCAAAAACATATCTGATGAAGAGGTAAGAGCACAACACTGATTGGGCTTGACTTTGAGAGCTCATACTGGACTGATTAGTCTTGTGGTTTATTTCCTCCTGAAGTACTTTTATAGTGTAGCATTTGAATAGTAGCAGACTAAGCCTAAATAGTTAGAAGGTGAGCAGCATTTAGAGAACACTGTGAAGAGTTCTAAAAGAAAAAGTGAAATTGACACTTTTTTTTTTTTTTTTTTAAAATAGCACTGGGCAATACTTGTTAAAATACTGGTTTAGTCACTTAAATTGGTATCTTAAGTACCACCAATTTAAATGTTTTCCCTAAAATACTGTCATTACTGTTCATTAGCAATAAAACCAGTTCATGCTCTTGTTTGACTTTCTTTGTTCATTACTACTGCACTGAAGTGTGTTAAAATATTGACTGTATGCAAGTAAAAAAAAAAAAATTTAGACTGTGAATGGAGGACCATGTGGAACAGAGACATTCAGGGCATTCCAATATGTATAAACTTTGCAAAAACTTGTTCCATTATCAGAAATCTTAGTTCTCATCTTTTGCACATTGCATATTTTGACTACCTGCTAGTAGCTAGATCAAAGATAGATACTTGTGTAGCCATAGGAAAGTGCCTACATCAGTATGTCTGTTTCATCTGATGTGTTTTGTCTCTGCTCTGACGTTCAGAAACTTTCAGAGCTAAACCCGAGTTGTTTGTGTCTGTGATTTTTGTCTTGATTTTAGGGTGGCATCTAAGATGGCTGTGGTAAATACTGACTAACTATCAAATGTAGAGAGCTGCCAGTGAGGGCAGTGTAAGAAAGGTGAGACTGTGGAGTCCAGTGTAACAGCTATCTGGGTAGAAGTTTGCATATCTACAGAGCACAGCTATTACGGGTGGTATGTGTTATTTCTGTGGTTCATAGTTTAAGCAATTGCAATTTTTATTTTTGTAGGCTGCTCAGCAGATAAATGAGTTAAATTCAAACTATCAAGAAGCAATCACAAAATGTCTAAAAGGCAGAAAGGAAGAAATCAGGAATGCGCTGGTGGAAAGAGTAAATGCAATCTCTTCTGCCCAGCTGCAAGATTTTGACTGGCAGTTAAAGGTGAGAGTGTTGTCTTACTGTTGTTTTAAAGAAGTGTTCCACAACACAGAAGTAACTATTGATATAATCCCCTTAGGCCTGCTCATTCTGGAGCATCGTTCAATTTTTATAGGTATCAGATAAGCACATTCATGATAAGACTGATCAAAGACTTGCCAGAAGTTTGTATAAACTGTAAAAGTAAAATTCTTCTTTTTTTCCTCATTTTGAAGCTGCAGTACCTAGCTCTTTCCTGAAAGGAGAATGAGCGTTATTCAGGAACACCTGAAAGTTTTGTATGCCATTACAATTTTGGGGGCCTGAATAGATGGTATTTTTACTCAAAGGAAGGAGGAGAATGTGTTTCCTTGGATTTTTAAAAAATTTTTTAGATTCCCGCAGTAAACAGTTAGTTAATAATTAGTTTGAAATCGTTTATCTTTAGACTTATTTTGCTAATAAGCCAATGTTAACTGTTGCCTCAAGTCAGATGGTGCTTTGGGGTTACAAAGATGGCTGCTTTAAATTAGGCTCCATCAAAGACTTAACAACATTATTTACACTGTTTATATTTTTAGTTAGTCCATGGGAGCTGTTAAACAGATTTGTAGAGCTGTTAAATAGTTTTCCATTTCACCAAGGTTGTTAAATGCTTTGTGCAGCAGACAGCTTTGGAAATCAAAGAGCAATGCGCACAATAGACAAGATTTTACAAGAGCAAATTTGGCATCATAGTGTGCTTCAGATGAATTGTTACTAGGGGTTGTTACTCTTGCTAACTGTTACTCTTGCTAACTGCATTTGCTGCTGACAAAAATGTAAACTAGAGTTACATGAATTCTTGGTTTTTGTTTGTGGTTTCTTTTAACTTTTTCTTCTGGAGGATTTTTTGAGTTTCTGGTTTGTGATACAAATTTCTGGTATGTGTCTGAACTATTGTGTTCCTTTTGCTTTAAACCACTTCCCCCCTCCGCCCTTGAGCTGGTTGTGATTTTTTTCACTTACTATAGTTGAAACTTACCAAGGACATTGTCTCTCCTCTGCTGTACCACATTCTGCTCTCCAAATAAATAAGATAGGTGTGTACAATACTGACCTACAGTATTATCAACTGATCTTTGATTTTAATGTATTTTAAAAGCCTTATTTATACTAGAGTGAGTATAATAGCAAACAAAAAAGAAAGCGCAATTGGTGTGTAATCCTCTTCATCAGTTTTATCAGATAGGATATCTGACAAACAGTGTTTGATCAGCTGTAGATATGAGTTGAAAACTGCACAAAGGTGTCCTCTTTCTCCCAACTGCCCCTTCTATAAGACCATTCTTACTTGTTGATTGTCAGAACTATTTGAATACAGTGACTTCAGAATTCATATACTTCACTTTTAAAGAGCCATGATCAAATGTATCCTTTCTTTTCACCTAGAATACAAAAATGTAGCAGCCCAGTAATTTTAACAAATTGATTAAACAAATGTTTTGCTATGAAGGGGGTGTGTGTGATAGTATTTCAGTATATTGTTGGTATTAACAAACAAGCAAAAATCCCAACAACAGGGGAAAAAAAAAAAAGCAACCCCAAAAACTGCAGAGATTACTTGCGAGAAGTTAATTTTGTCATGTTGATGTTTTTTCTGGTAGTAGATATTTAATATAAAGTGCAGATGTGATGCTATGAAGACTAAAAACTTAGTGGCTCCACCTTACACTTCGTTGTTGTTGTTTTATCAATCTGCATAGCTTGCTGTCTCCAGTGATAAGATCTCCATGCTGCAAATGCCACTTGTCAATCTTGATTTGGATGTGAGAGAAAATGGTGAAATTAAACCGATTTCTATAGAGATGAATAAGGAAGAGTTGCAGAACCTATTAAATGCACTGGAAGCTGCTAATAAGGTAGCTTTTACTGATACCATCCTTTGTTCCTGACTTTTCATGTACCGAGTTTATTTTAACTGAAATTCTTTGTTCTGGATATCTTGCTGAAAACCCAAAGTAAATCATTCATTGGCAAAATGAATATAGAGTTACAGAAAGCCTTACATAAGGCAGACTATCTTGGATAGACTTTAGGGGTTTTTTTTTAGCACAGTTTAGTCAAGAATTTTAAAAAAATGTAATTAGAATCCTGATAAGCTTAATAGCCTGTTCAGACCACCATTAAAAAGTCTTGTGAGAGTAGGTAGAGAAGCAAATGAAATGACAGCATCAGATGAGAGTTGATTTTGAAAGATGGGAGAGAACTCCAGTGTTGTACTAGCTTCACAAAATGTCAGTGGCTGGGAATGCATATGGGAGAGTTGTTTGGTTCAAACTGAGTGCTTTAATTTCCATGGTATAGTAAATCAGGAAGAAAGTTACAAAGATTCTAATAAAGTTTCACTTGAAATTTTCTTCATGGGTTACTATATTTGGAGTGTCTCAGATTTCTTAATAGAAAAGACTAGAGGAAGTGAGGATTTGCAGAAAAATTGTTAGGGGAAGAAGTGTCATCTGACTTGCACCCAGGTGATAACTGCAAACCCTGAAGTCCCTCCTTATTCAGTTACTTTTCAGGATTACTTCTGGCTCTGTTCTAAAGGAAAGTGGGATTTTTGTTGTGTTTTTTGTTTTTTTTTTTAAATCTGAAAATGTCTTCAAATATTTATTAAGTCTGTTATCTGGGAGGTGGGGTTCTCTGACATCTTGCAGGATGGATGTGAAAGAGTT
The DNA here is from genome assembly GCF_964188355.1 of Buteo buteo. NCBI lineage: Eukaryota > Metazoa > Chordata > Aves > Accipitriformes > Accipitridae > Buteo > Buteo buteo. The sequence continues at coordinate 29,067,716 of NC_134171.1, read as the reverse complement.
GTATCAACAATGTTTTAGAAGTTAGCAGCTTCTAGCTGCTTCATAACATTCAGCAAGTAAGGCGTTTCTGTACATGTTTTATGTAATGTTATGATGCTATAGCTGGAATCTGTAGACCAACATTTAGAAAACATCTTCATCAATATGTAACAATTGAAAAGAATGGATTTATAGCTCATAGAGTTAAATACTGTTATAACAGTGCTGTTAGTATTCTGAATTTAAAAAGACACTAAGTTTATGTCTATTTCTTTAATGAGGCTGTGAGACCTCTGAGTAACTATGCAGTTCCCAGTGAGAAAAATGCATTAGTCCAGATACAGGTGATGCTCCCATGAAATGAGAGCCCTTAACAGCTTGCTTTCCCATGGATTTTTCCCTCCAAAACTAAATATAAAAATAGTAGCTTGTGATTAACTCTACACTATGCAAACAAGGATTCTTCTGGGACAGACTCCAGCAGTCTTCACAATCCTTTTGTTCTGCTTCAAGATCTGTATGGAAGCTGTGGGATGCTGTCATCTCCTTACTTAGTTTTATGTGTGTACAAGGAGGAATTCACTCCAGAAATAGTCCCTCGGTTCCACTTTGTGTGGAAGTAATCTCACTGGACCTGGAAATTACCATTCTACTTCTTGATTACAGGGAGCTGAGGAATGGTTTGTGTGCAGTAAGTGCTAAAGAACATTATTGGAAGTGATAGTCATGTGAGGTTGTAAAAGAGAACTGAGGGAGATATGGTGTATTTTCCAGAGGAAAGACATGTTGATATGCTTGCATATTATACTGTAACAGAAAGCAAAAAGCTGTATTTCCTAGACTGTATAAGTTTTGGTCTCATCCAACTTTAATGTCATTCCTTTTCTCCTTTATGAAGGTTGTCTTGCAACTGAAATGATGGAATTCAGATCATCGACAGTATCTGCTGGCAATGGCTCCCCAATTGACTTGTGGGGACAGGGGGAGAAATGTTCTCTGCAAAGCAAAAAGTTGTTGATGCTGTAAAATACTGAAGTGAGGAGGCCGTTACGACTTGTGACCAAATAAACTACTAATCCTTTGATGAAAATAATAAAATCTTGTATCTGACCAAAAATATAAAAATCCGATGTACAGTTGCTTCTACTACTAAAGATTTATAGAACTATGGAAAAGTATCTCTTACGTGTGCCACGTTTGTTTTGATTAAACTTTGGCAGTGACTGCACAGGTGCCTGCTAAAACTAAGGTGTCTTACTTGCATAATATGTTATCCTTATCTAAGGTGCCATGATAATGAAGAACATGACAGAGTACTTGTAGCATTAATGTATTTATATTTGTAAATAGTAAATAAACACTTGACTTTGTGTGTGTGAATAATTGCAGTAAGTTGTTTCTTGATTTATTAATCAGTAAACTCAGAATCTTTTTAGATGTTGGGAAAAATCAGCTTTACAGGCAAAAGCAGTATAGAATTACAGAATGTTTGAGGTTGGAAGGGGCTGCTGGAGGTCATGTTGTCCAACCCCCCTGCTCAAGGATGGCCACCTAGAGCAGGCTGCACGGGACCCTGTCGAGATGGGTTTTGAGTGTCTCCCAAGATGTTGGCAACCTGTTCCAGTACTTGGAAGTTGAGGAAGAGGCACTGGGGCTTTACTCAGAGTAAAGTTTGGGGTTTTAGCTTGGGTTTTGTATCTTAGTTGATGGCTTTTCACTTAAATATATCAATGTTTTCAAAAGGAGGTGCAGTGCTGGAGAGGAGCTGACCTACGTAGGCTGTGAAAAGGCTATTCCCAGCCCACATAAGGGAGCATAGAACTGGTGAAATGTAGTCTAAATCTTTCTGAAAGCAGATTGGGTTTTGATCATAGTATGTAACAAGTTAGAAGCTGTAACACTAGACAAGCATACACCAGGAACCTTTATGGTTTTTACTATTTGTTAAACCATTTTTCCATACGTAAAGAACAAATTGTCTGTAATGCTTCTCTAAATACTAATGTGTACTTCTCTGCGTGTGTATATGCATGTTTTGTATATATAAAAACATATAAAAAAGGCGAAGTGTTGATGACTTACCATCTTCATAGTTTCAAAATCAGGGGTCTTGGGTTTCTTCTGCTATATTTTGTTGTGCTATAGGTTTTCATATAACCAAAGTGTAAAAATAATACATCTGTACAAAAAATTGGACTTCAGAGGACTGGTCAGGAAGAGGAGGAGGATAAGAAGCTCTCTTGTAGAAAGGCCTCTATGAAAAGGATTTTAGTAGGCTTCATGAAGAGTAACCTAAATATAAGTTTCTAATACTAAAACTAGCATAGAAGTCTTGTGGGTCAGAAAATATTAAAAAAAAAAAGTATGCGTGTCTATAAAATGTAGTCTGTTGCCCTTTTATTTGGTACTGGTCCATTTAGTCAGATGTGCATGTAGTTCATTGTCAGCAGTTCAAGACAGAGAAAAAGTGGAGGAGGGGGTTAAGAGCTGTAAGAATGGAAGACTGGAAAATATATCTTACAATGAAAGGACTGCAATCTCTTTAACAGATATGGCTTGATCGTAGTCTTGAATATTTATAAGCAATAGAAATGCGATAATGGATCAGATAACAGATAAAGACCTTGCATCCGTGGTACCAAATTCAAGCTAAAAAATTCAGACTGGAATTGAAACTTGTTTAACTTTATAAAAAAATCTGGAAAGAGTTACTGCAGTTTGTCCAGTAGTCTGTTCAGGAGAATGCTATTTTTTAACTGAGTTTAATGAATAAATTGGTCAGGCCTATTCATAGGTATATTTGTCTTGACTCCACTTTTCCCTTTTCCTCTAGAACTAGTTGCTTTATAGAAGAATAAATACACTGCTTTGATATGGCCCTGTGTGCTTAAATGGTTTATGGATTGTATGATGCATACTGAAGGTGTAATTCTGCTTTAGCTTTCATTATACTGTGATAGCGTATGTTGCTAAAAGGCTTTTGTAGAGAAAAGAGGCTTAATTTTTAGTGACTGATTTTTAACTGATTTTCATTGTTGGCACGCTGTTTTTATCCTGACAACTATTCCTTCTATTTACAGTAGCAGAAATAATAAACAGCTAGTAATATATTTCATATGAGTGTATGCTATCACTATTGAGTTTGGGACGTCATTTGGACAGAAGATCCTTGTGTGATGGTCCATTTTTACGATTTATAGATGTACTGTAAACACATTTAAGAAAGCAGATACCTAGAAGGTCTGTACTTCAAAGAATATGAAAGTGGATATTTTAAACTTATTTAGCAGTATGTTGCTGAAGAGACTTTTTATGTTGCTACCTCTTAGGTTTCAAAGATTAGTTGTTCAAAAATACAGTGCATTCTTCAAAATAAAGCTATCTGTTTTCTCAACAATAAAAGGCCACAGATGATAACTTTGATTTTTACATTCAACCTATGAAACTCCTGTTGGAAAATCTGCCACATATCTAGCTGACAAAGCAATTTTTTTAAAATGTAGATGCTATTTAAAAATACTTCTTTTTCTTAGTAATAGAGACTTAAAGTTTACATAGTTTCATTTTAAATGTTATAGTAAGTTACGTAAAAATAGATTTATAATTACTCTAAGGGTATGTGGTGATGTTTCGCCTTTAGTATCATCCTATATTTGTCCTGTCCTTTACTGCAGCACTGAACAGGAAAGGCTGAAGAATCATTTTTCAATTATTTTTTGCTTTAAAAAAAAGACAGGACAGTTTCCGTTATGATGTGACAGTAATAATTGTGCAATGAGCTGCTTTTTTGTGAGTGTTAGACTTTATTGAAAGTCTGATTATTGTTTATATAACCATCAAAGCAACGTTTTTGACAGGGGACATAGCAACAGTCACGTGAATGGCTAGAGATTGAGAGAAGCACCTGTTGACGAGCAGTTGAGAACTAGCAGCTAAAACTTAGTTGTCATGGAATTGCATTTGAAACGTGCATCCTGACCTTACATCCCTACAGAGACATGAACTGTCCTTGTAAGGCATATAACGGCCTCCAGTAGATGGAAAGGAAAAGGACTAAAAGGAATGGAGAAGAGAGCTTGCTGCTTTGTATCATCTATCAGAAAATGGTTTCATTCCGTCTCTGCTGAGAAGTAGGTACTTTTGGAGCAAGCAAGGTCTCCAGTTGTGACAGGTAAGGCATTTGTAGAGACTGTACCAGGCCAAATGGATGCAAAAAGCTAGAGATTCCACAAAACCCATTATATTGGTGTCAGCTTCAGCATACACTTCGATGAACACAGGTAGACATGAAAAGGTAGTGAATAGGAAAAACGTACACGTGACGGAAACATCTAAAACAAGCTCATGTGGCCAGGAGCTTACCTGTCAAGTATGCCCGGCCATGCTCCCTTCTGGGCTGAAGAACGGGAGGTTAGGTAAGGAAGTTGGAGTTACATTTCCACACAGAGGTTTTCATACAGCGCAGAGCACTGCAGTGCATGTCACAGCCCCTGGAGGAACTGTATGCTGGGACCAGAGTAAAATACAAGAACTGCACCGATAACAAAAGCCGTGGAGGGGCTGTGGTGTGGGGAGCGTCACTCGCAAAGCCACTTGAGTCTGTGACTAAGTGGAGAATCGGGGAAATCTTCTGAAGGCATAGGAATTAGATCAAGGGTGCGGGAGTTTAAAGAGATGCCATTAACATCAAATAACTTTTAATTTTGTCCTTGCCTATCCATTCACTTTGGCCATATCCGTATTTTTCTGTGTTTTTCCAGGCCTGAGCAATTTCTTATTAGCTGGTTATGGTAAGCTGAATGGCTTTGATGTTTGTGCATCCCACCACGCTATCTTGTAACTGTTGTTCCCAGGTGATGCTCCTGCTTTTGTCCTGTTTCAGGGACACGTGTTCATATTCTCCTACTGTTTGCCCCTGCAGAGCAGCTCACTTCTGGGTCCTGCGGTTGTGTGGGCGAAAAAAAGGAAAACAACCATCATAAATACACTGGTGAAACCTCTGTGGTTTGGCAGGTACTTTGTACAGACCCCTCACGCATGTATAAGACCAGATACACAATTTTGTACAGTAGGCTCTTTGAACCAAAAGACCTGATGAAAATAGTACATATAATGGACACACTGTATGAAGTTTTCATTTCAACATGTAAAATGCACTTACAGCAATTCGCATTGCATAAACAGACCTGCAATTTGAATCAGAAAATGCAGCATATCTTGATACACAATATAAAAGTGAATTATAAAAATAATCTTACTTGCCCTCCATTGGCATTCATTGCACTTCATTTCATAGAAATCTTCCCTTGATTTCAGAAAAATCGTGTTTTTCTTGATCAATCATTTCAGCTTTGACCTTGGCACACTAAAGTGAATTAGAATAGGATTTGAGCAGCAAACTGTCAGTATGGAAGTGACTACTGTAATAAAACTGCTTTTGCAACAATGCAATTGTATATGTCAAGAAGCTGTGTTTTTAGAAGATCTATATAAGCGTGTAGGACATTTCTGAGTTCTGGAGCAAGCCTTTCTGACAACAAGCATGCTGAAACACAGTTATGCTTTTATCTGAAAGATGGTTTTAAGAACCAGTAACATCTTGTCCGAAAGTATGCGCACTTTGCTGTCATTTTGAGGTTTGAATTAATATTTATAATGAAGTATTAGCAATAAAGGTATTTTTACTTTTCTGGTACTGGAGAATGCTTTCATAAGTGCATCAAGATAGTTTATAAAGTTTTTTACTTCTTTAAATCCACCTTAATTACATTTGGCAGTATAGTACGCGTCTGCCTGTAAATTTATAGTTTATACTTACTTCAGGAACTCTGCAGAAAGACCAAAAGACGACTACCAAACATAGAAAAGCAGGAAAATCTCACAAAGATTCATCCTTTGGACTTTTACAAGCTTGTGTGGGTCACATCATCAGGCTACTCTGTGGAGAGGTCATCGCAGGAGCAGAACCTGGTGTTTTAAGCTGGTTTGTGGAGGATATACTGGATGTTCAACCCTTCACGTTGTCCATGGCTGGGAATTTTACTCAAAGGTACTCTTCATAGGTGCTGGCACCAGCGGGAGTCCTACATAGAGAAGGCTCTGGCTGTTTTTTAGCATCAGGTTAGTAAGATAATTTAGCTGACAGAAATGAAAGGCTGGAAGGTGTGGAGATTTTTCTGACTGGGAACTACTACAGGTCTACAGGGACTGCTTTGGTGGTGGACTGTCTGGGGGGGAGGATTCCTAGCATCATATAGATTAAATAACTTTTTTTGGATGGCTACAGTAAAAAGGAATTTTGTTTCTTGGGAATACAGAGGTTTCGGATCTCCCATATTTCTGTAGATACTGATTTAGATGGGAGCCAGAGCAAGCGTTGGATGATCTGACAAGAACTGCTATTAACTGCCTTTGTAAAACCCAATCTTGAATTCTTTACCTATGCCAAAATCTCATTCAGCTCTTTCTTGAAATGACAATTTGCCAGCTTTTTTTCGTAAAGCTGCTGTTTGCTGCAGCACACAATATTCAAAGTTAGTTACCTCTGAAAATGTAAAAAAAATCAGGTAATGTGTTTTCAGCTAGATCAAAACAGCAAATGACATTTCAGAGACGGGAACAAGGAAACTGATATGTTCACAGATACAAACAAGGTTGCTGATGCTTTTACTGAAATGCATAGTGTGCCAAAGGAAACCATCTTTATGAACATTTTTGGTGGTGTGATTGATATTTTATACTTTCATGTGAGACTGTGTGGATACGGACAGCCAGTGATGAGTTAAAAGATGTCTTTTAACATCTGCCATTATATTACATTTGCTATGTAATTATTTTAGCTCCTCATTGGTAATGATACTCAAATGCAATTGGATTTTGCCAAGAATAAACGTGTAAAAGAATGACTACCAGGCCATTTCTTAGACTGGAACCAGCACAAGACAAGAAGTGATGTTTTTATAACACTTGGAGACTCAAAATTACTTATAAAATAATTAAAAAATAAACACACCAAGGAGCCAGACAACATAATTAGAGTTCACTCTGCACTCCAGGCAGTAAGTAGATCAAAGTCACCTGGTCTTCCTTTAAGAAATGCCAGATATCTCATTTGTCTCTTATTTTTTTCACCCTGTGCACATACTTTTTGGTATCATTACGCTGAAATTCAGTATTCTTCTGTGATCTCTTGCCTCTTTTGGGCTCCAGGGTGGATGCCCACGGGGGTAGGAAGAAACACACTTGTAAAATCACAGATGTGGGTTTTTATGCTTTGCAATGCAGAAACCATCTAAAAATATTTTTGTACAGAACAGGTATAACACAGCCCTTTTTTTGACTACTAGTCCCAAGGCAGTGTTAGCAACACATCCTCAGTATGTGGGAATTATGAGAAGGGGCAGAGGTTCATTGGTGATGGGAAACAAAAGCAGCTGGTGGAACGTGGTCCCCAGCCCTGCATGACTTTCCTCATGATTTATCTCAAGAAATGCTCTACTTGCAGTACAAGGGGATGGAACATTTTCTGTAAGGGTAAACAAGGTGAACCAGCAGATGACTCCGAAATGGCAAATTCTGTGCTGTTCAGTGGTAGCATAAAGCACAGGAATGTTGTCAGAAATATGCCTATGATATTGAAAATACTATTTTTTTGTCATTAATGAGGTTGGGGTTCATTGAGTCCCTTTCTGCTAGAGAAGAGGGGTGGATTAACATAAGCTTTGTCCTCTGCTCAGCTAGCTTCTTTGCTGAAACCTGTAAGAATGTAGAATCTCATAGATCCTTACTGTTCTGTTATCTTTTGGTTGAAATTACCAATGGATTCAAATATTGTTGGGAGACTCCCAGGTAAGCACACAAACGTACACACTCGGGGACAGTAGAAGCTCCTATCCTTGGGAAACCTAGCTGAAAAGGAGTTCCAGTACAAATTGCATGAGACAACTGCACAAATTTTAAGGGGGTTTAGCTGAAATCTAATTAGCAATAGGACCTTATCTATGCTGATCTTAAGTCTGCTTCCTAAGGGCAGGCAAAATAACTACTGAAGTATAACGGTGATGGAGCTTAGCATTACAGCATTATTCACCTTTATTGCTTAAAGCCAGCCAAATGACTCCAATCAATTGATGGGAAGAGGCTGTGTTTCTTTTGTACTCACTAATTCCTAGCTCTGGATGGCAATGTACATGAGTAACCCATAAACAGCCATAAATAGCCACATTTTTTCCATCTTGTGCCTCCAATAACCACTGCCTTTTGCTTGCTGCCAAGCTATTGCTCTCAAGTGAGAAATATTTTCTTCTGCTTTCTTTCTAATAGTAGTGGAAAGACTGTAGGTTATACACTCTATACCCAAGTTTGGTTTTAATTCTCTCTTGAAGCTTTGAAAGAGGCTTTAATTTAAATCCAATGTGCCTTGCAAGATCATATGCCAAGTTCTGTTTTCTTTACCAGAGCCAGTGGTTAAATGTGTGGATGGGAGCTCAGTGGGAGGGAGGAGATGCTGGCTCTGGGCTGAGATTTTGCCAACCTGCAGTAAGTGGCTCTTACCTCTGTATGTGGTGGGGTTATTAGCCCCTGCTGCAAAACTTTGTGCCAAGAGCTGGCAGCTGTTTCCTCACTCAAGATCGTGGCTTCCAGCTCTTGACGCAGCCAGGTCTTGCTGCGTGCCATTCAAAACTGGCAGCAGGGCTGGGGTTTGTATTGTGCTGAAGGACTCCTGATGCACAAGAGTGGACCATGCTATTTTGGAACATGCCATTCTGAAGGAGTTTTGCATTTGCACTGCTCTTGGTTTGTTAATGGCCCTTCCTCTCTGCTCCATACCCTTTTTTTTTTTTGGCTTGGAACTGTACAATGTAACTGCTTTTAGCCCATGTGCCTGACATCTGTGCCTGAAGTAGCTGGATGATCCATAAGCTAGAAGCTGTGTATGCAGATGCTTGGAGTCTACAAGACAAAATGCTGAAGATCAATAAAGCTGATCTTTGCTCTTGTAATAGAAGGCAAAGGATCCTTTTATTTAACCTAAATTCTTGTTTCAATGCCACGTTGGATGTTGGCTTTTCCTAAATGTCCACCATAGCTGTAAGGAGGGGTTGTAAAGTCTCCGCACCACTGGAACAGCTGGGTTAAATTACTGACCTGTTGTCTGTCTGTGAATATCTTTGGGAAATCAGGTAATGGAAAAACATGGGTCACTGACTGTTGTTTTTCTCAGAGTATTTTATGCTACAAATCTGCAGAATGTATTGCTTGCTTTGAATATTTTTCCATGTATAACCACAAAGCTGGCAAGTTCACTGGCTCATGGACTTACTCTCTCTGTTTGTAAAGTCCGGTGCCAGCTCATTGAATTCAAAACTGTTTAATGGGGTGTGTGTTTGGAATGGACAGCACATACAGCCTCACTGCTGTCTCCCTCCTGGGGGTATTTTTTGCAGTTATGGAAAGTTCAGTTTGCTTAGCATGCAAGACTTCCATATGTTCTGCATATTATTTATTTTATGATGCCAAAATATAGTTGTTAGTTTCCACTATAATATTCTTACCTAAAAATTGTTTAAATTTAACTAAAAAATTAATCAAAATGTCCCATGTGGGATGATATGTGGCAGTTCTTATTTTGCTTGCTGATATGGTGCAAGTGTTGAAAAATTATTTGGAGTTGGTTTAGGGTGGTGATAGGCATACAAGTTGTAGCCTATTCAGAAGAGCCATTTGGCTAAATTAATATTTGTCCTGAATCACCTCAAGTTGTACCCAGTGGCTGATTAATCTGGTAAAATTGTGCAACTCTTTAATAGGATGGAGGTTAAAGGTTGCAGCTGAAGAGACCACATTTGTGCTCCATTGAACTTGGGATGAGACTGGGACATTGGAGCCCACAGAAAAACTGATAACCTCAAGGACCCCCCTAGATTAGCAATGCCAAATGCCTGGTTTGCAGCCTTATATTTTTTATAATGAGTAAATTAAACCTATTCCTTTTCTTGTTTGGTGATTTGTCATTCCAGACCCTTTCTGCAGAAGCCTTCTGCACAAACAAAGGGAAGAGGAAGCAGGTCCTGATCTGTTAGGAGGTCCAGGTCTTGCAGGATGTGACAAACATTAACATGTGGGAGTGTTTAATGTATTATTACATTCTGATTAAAAAGTTGTAATGTCAGCTGGCAATAAGGTCATCAGCTGACCTTACTGCCCGGCAATGAGGAACTGGTGAAGAAGCTTTCCACATTACTCATTTGTATTCCCTACTAACTCCTAACTGTGGGTATTGCTGCCTACTGTCCTGATCAATGTTTCTTTCTGTACCAGCTTTGATAACTTTATTGATAACAATCACCTCGGTACCTACACAGACTCTGTTGGCTTGTATATCTTGACTCTCCTAAAAGTATGAAACACTTTTGATACAAAATAAAATTTAGCTGATAATAGTTCTGTTTCAATAAAATGCTATGTTAGGCACCATAGTGTAAACACTGTTAGGAAAAAACTGGCAATAGAGAAGGGAAATGGATTGGATACAGATAGGAGGTGACTGACCTATTGCTTCTCAGTTGCGTGGACTTTGCTAGCACTTCACCTGCGGCTCCGTGGCTGGAGTTGTGTCAGGCGATAAGCAGCCGGGTGGGGAGAGGCAAGTCCTCAGGAGCAGTGTACCCAATATCACCAGTATGTTGTTAAAAATCAGCCGTATCTCCTTTTCCTCAGCAGAGTAAGGAAATCTGTAGGAAACCGTGTGCAGAACTCTCCTCAGATCTGTTCCAAGACATCTGCCAACGTTTGGGAGATTGTGTTGCAGTTACCAGCCACAGGAAACCTGGGAGTCAAGAAAAGTGGCCACTCTTGGGCTGGGGTATCCCTCGGTAGTTGCTTCCAGGAATGAACACGTGTTTGTTTTCTACCTTTTAATACAAAATTACAGATGACACAATTGTTCTCATCAATTTCAACTTTGCTACTTTGTAGAAATAACAAAATTCCAGTTAGATCCAGTCAGCTGATTCTTTAGTTGAAAACTCAGTGGGTTTTGTCTCTGCTACCCTTTCTTTCTTTTGAAGATCTCTGCCTCTCTGAAAATGTGAATTGACTTTTCCTTGAGTGATACTTCTCACAGACACTATGGAAAAACTTCCTAGTATAACTATTAACTTTAAAATGATGCGTGATGTTATAACCCTTCAAACAGTTATTTCTCCAAATTTCTCTATACTCTAAATGCTGAAAGACTGTGACATAACTACCACTTTGAGTTGTTTTACTGTCTTGTTTGGAAGCATGCTGCTGTGGGCTGCCAATGTGGTAAGAAATACAGTAGGACTAATTTTTATTCCACTTAAAAAAAAAGGTAAAAGTGGGTACAGAAAGGTAACGGGTGATGCACAAACTTTGTAAAAAAAGGTATAGCGCTTTTGCTGAAGATGCTCTTTAAGAGCAGATCTCTACTATTCTGATCTGAATGTGGTGAGGCTGGATTTGTGTTGGTGGGGTTTTTTTGAAAGCTTAAATCTAGAAGTATTCAACGGCTGGGTATCTTACCCTGAACATGTAATATTATGGCTACTGCAGTTCTTCAGAGTTAACAAAACTGAGAAGGAAAAGGAACAAGTCTAATTACGTTAGTCTATGGTAACGTTATTGCATAAATTAGTGGACATAATACAGCCAGTAAACAACATTGAAAAGAATAAATGTGATGGGAAAGACCATTCTGGACCACTTGTCTATCGAGTTAACATCAGTCAAATCAGGGATTTTGACTTTAATCTGGGATGCCCTTCTTCGTAAGCGTCCTTTTTTATGAAGCCTGTGCCTGTCCAGAGCACTCCTACTGTAGAGGTCTCTGCTGGAAGTGGCTCTTCTGTACTGCAGGTTGGCACTGTCGTACGTGTACGTGGTGGCTCGGGGGTCACGGAGGCTCGTGAACACGTCTGAGCTGCTGACGTCATTTCGTATTTCAAGTGGGCTAAGCAGCATGTTTCCATGGGGATCAACCTGTGTCAAGGAAGGAATGTGAATTAGACAAGTTCCTCAGCCAGCTCAAGGTTTCCCAGACAGACGGGTACCTTCTGGCTCTACTGCCGAGGTGCTCCTGGGGCTGCAGTGGCAGTCATGTCTTCTACAGCGTTGACAAAAGTGAAAAGATACTGAATACGCTTTCCTGACTAGTATCAAAATAGCTATTAAGCATCTAAGTACCTGCCATCCTGACCAGGCTCCTTGGTCTGGGACCTTTTAATTCAGTTAGTTATCTCATCCCCTGTAAAGACTTTTCTAATTTTATCTTTAACTTACATCACAGTCTTTATGAAATACTGATTTTTAATATTTGGTGACCTGACACCTGAAGCTTTCACATACTCAAGGTGAAAATAAAGTGTTGCTGTCTCTGCCCGTTTTATACAGTTTTATACAGTTTTAGTGCTGTAGGTTAGTTTCAAAAACAGTTTCGTAACAATGGGTTCCTCGTATGAAAAGCACGTAGGTACATGTGCATTTTATCAGTTATTGTAAAATGCTTGTGATGACAACTATTTCTGGAGAATTACTATATTGCAGAGATTTAAGTCCCTACTCCCCACAGCATACCATTAACTTGCTCATGTGCAGATAGAATAATCCAATTTACTCAATGAAACCTTACATTCAGTTGCATTTTTATAGGTTGGTACCAGAAGCAGTTGCTTCAAATACATTTATCACTTACTTTATTTGTACTGTTAGTTAGTCAGGGCACTGCTTTAAGTACCTCAGCAAAGAACTGGAAACTGCAACTGGTATGTACATGTCTGGTGCAGGCAACTATATATGTGTTTACATAAAATATTTTAACATCGTTGCCTTTTTTATGTATAAATGTAATTAATGATGAATGGCTGCATTACTACCAAGTGTTTACCTTTTCACTCATCTTTAGTTTTCTACATGTTTGTAGTAAAAACTCTTTTAGGAAAAGTTTTTTGGTGTTTCCAGGATGACTTCTGACTTCTCCCTAAAGACTTCCTAGGTGTTTCAAATTCCCAAGTATTTAAACATCCACTGTAGCTCACATGAGGGAAATACACATCAGGACACAGAACTATTAAATGAAACTTCAAAGACTTTGCCTTGAGGCTTGAGTATTAAAATTGTCTTTTGTAAACTGTGGCATTGGACCTACCCCAAATATCCTACAATCTATACCATGGCTCTCTGGGGATGTCTTTATACCAAGGAAAATAATTACTTACTGACAATATCTAGTCTTGTGAAGCACCAGTGATATGCAATGTTTTGTTCGCACTCTGAGCTTTACATTTTTAGCAAGACATAGCAGAGAGAGGAAATGGTATAATAATCTACAGCAGCTTTGAAGTATGTTCAAGAAAAGCTCCAAGCAGAGCACAGGGGGAAATGCAGTCTCTGGGGGTAGCCGCAGAGGAAAGCTGGAAGCCAGAGAAAGCCTCGGTTCCACCTGGCAGCGTGGAAGATGTTCCTTCCCATCACCTGAAGGAGAAAATGTTGCATGATGACTGCTGGCGTATTTACACTATGCCAGACTAAGCACTGAAAACTACTAACTGAAAACAAAGAAGTGAAGGGGCTATTTGCACAAAAGCCACCCAGGAGAGCTGTGGGGAGAAAAGTCTTCTAAATGGAGTAATAAGTCACCACAAATAGAAGATGCTCTAGTCAGGTTTAGCAACTGATTCGGTACACGCTGAAATGAGCATTCAGTGGGAACATCCCAGTTCCCACCACTGTTGAAATATTCTGGGTTAGAGAGGCCAGCTGGTCACAAACCAGCATGGTGTTTGCAATCTTTACTTGAGATATGGGCTACCCAGTTTATACTTTTTAGGTTAAGTCTTCAAATTTAAGCAGAAGGAAGCTCTAAGCTAGGGTTTCCTACTCTCCAGAGGACTGCCATAACTATGGGACTATTCATTACTCCTGAGTTCTGGCATTTTCTGTGGAAAAAGCAACGATCTCAGAGTTGTCTCCGTGTAGAAAGAGAAATTTTTTTAATTCTCGGAAGTTTTGATAGGTCAACCTTTTATTCCCAGCTTTACGAAATAGCTCTTTGAGCTGTCTTTGATTACATAATCTAATGTTTAAGCTAATTGACTTTAGTATTATAATAGTAGTAACAGTAGTGCAAGCATCATTAAGCAGTTATTATAGCTTCTCTTTTGTAAAGACAACTCATAACTGCCTACAACCTAACGTGATTCATAGGGATGTTTCTTAAACTAATATGCCCTGACAGTTTGTTGTAAGCCAAGCAGTGTACAAATTCCCTCTTTAAGTGTTATGAATGAACCTATCGTATTTTAAAATGAGTTTTATTTAAATAATTTTAGGCGGGATGACTTGTATACATCATGAAGCAATTTAGTCTTTGAATTACTGTCTCTGCAATTCAGAGCAAAGGGCCTTACACTGATCTTGAATAAATTAGCTCAGAGAAATATAAAAGCTCTTATTATGTACCTGTGCCAAATTCTCTGCTTTTGTGATGTGAAGCTAGACTAACAGTTAATTTCCCGCATTGTTAAAAACCCTTTCAGAATTTATTGAAGTTTACTCCAAAATATTCTTAAACTTGTGCTGCTGAGGTTTTGTTAATGAAGCATAGGAATTCTACAAATTCCTGTAGGAATCTGGAAAACATGCAAATTGTTAAGGGATGCTCCAAAGAGACTTGTTATTAGTTTTTTTTATATTAACGTTAGAACAAATTAACAGCAAATATGCACACAGAAAAAGCTGTACATTTTCTGTCTTAAAGTCTTTTCTCCCTTACCTAATATGAGGTTACTTGGGGCTTTCTGTTGGTCCTGTTCTGGAGGAAGCCTATGCATCAGAAACAGCAAGCAGGCTTTAGCTCATTCCACCCCATGTCTCAGCGGTGAAGCTCTTTGCCCACATCAGGTATGCACCGCAGTTGTATGCAGTCTTTGACACATTTGCATCGGATGGCATGACAAAAAATGGGGATGAAAGAGACAAGGGTCTGTCTACTCAGTTTTCTGGCCCACTAGCTGGCTGCCTGCTTAGGAGTAGAGCATCTCAGTCCCCTTCTTAGGTAGGAAAGATGAGCCATATCAAGCTCAGAGCAGTTCTTTCTTGCTCAGATATAACACATTTGTTCTTTCAAATACCCCCTTGTTGTTCTTTAACTGGAATGCCCAGATTTTTTTTGCATAAAATGACTATTGCTCAGATGAAAACAGAATTTCTTGCTTAACAAATATTCTGAGCCTAAATATGTGTTTGCATGAACATATACACTTTGTCTTGTTTTCACAATGCATGAATTTTGCCTAAAGTTGTAGAAAGCTGAATAATTGTTTTGGTTTTTTTTTGTCTTTTGAACATATCACGAAGAATATGTGAGGAGGATGTCAAAGCATCTAAAGCTGACGTTGTGTTAGTCATCTGGTATAATTATCAAAGTTTAAATATTCTTCAGATCCATGTATGTAGTGATGCTTCTTGTAATGACATTTATATCTATATTGAGTGTGCATCTATATTGAGTTTATAGATTTTTAATTTTTCGTTTGCACTGGAACTACCTAAAGACTAAATCAGCAAAGGTACATATATATGAATATTCATCAGTGATGAAAAAGCCTTGAGATGTGCTCAGGAAACATCATAAAAAAAGAAATAATAATCTGGCTTGTGTGTTTACTTAGAAAATGATTTTCCTGCTTAGGAGCATCAAATGGTATTGTAAGTGTAAAATATTTAAAGTAATAAAAAACCCCAAAACAACAGACCTGGGTTGGCCACATAAAAAGTAGTCAGTCAGATCTAGGGGAAAAGCATGTTGGCATTCCTTGACAGAGAATGGAATCTCAAATGCTTAGGGCTGTCTGGAATGGATTTTTACCTACCTACTTTTTTTACATTAACTCTTGGGAGATAAAAGGTAAGAACTTTTGTTTTGTCTCAATACAAAAACATCTTTTCTTTCTCTTAAGGTGAGAGATTCAGGGCTGTGTCACTCATATAACCTGTCTTCTTGGAACAAATGCAGTAGTGTTATCACAATATGATCTGCAAAGAAACAAGTTATGCTAAGCAGGGATATACTTATTCAGGTGTGGATTTACTTGAAGTTTGAGCTATTTGTGTGGTTATGTGCTCCCTCCTTTTTGTCCTTCCAATAGCCACTGTACTGGAAAATTGTATATTTTCCTTGGAACCTGTGGCTGGTATCTGGCTTTCCATCCCAGGTGTTTTGTGGTTCACAGAAGGTTTGAAAGGAAGGTGTGATGCTGTGTAGAACTGTGGAGCAAGAGACCACCCGTCACCTGCCTTGTGTTGCCATTCATGAACGCCTTGATGTCTCAGCCCCTTTCCCACTCACACTATGATTGCATCCTATCTCTTTCTCATGCTTAAGAGACATCTTCTGTGTAATGATTATTCACACTATAATTGTCTGGGGAAACAGAAGCAGCTGCATGCATGGACTAAATATTTTCTTGCAGGGTGATTTGTCCTACTTATCTGTAATTATGGTGGTTTCCTCAGTGACATCTATCTTCAAGAAATGGACAAGGAGATATAAATAGTCTTTATGCTTTATTCAGAGAAACAGAAAGCTTGTTTACTACAAATTAATATTTTTTTGCATATTAAAAATTAAAATGGCATAAATTGTGAAACCGGAGAGGCTTTATTTCCACCTTGTTCAGTCTGTAGAGAAAGGGACAGCCACACATGAAACAGCAGTATGGTTTCATTTTCCATCTGGTCTTCTCTATACTGTGTTAATATCACGGTCAGTTTGCTGAGTGTTGCTCACATGTCTAATGCTTTTGTTATCTGGTGAAGGAATTTGAACTCTTTTAGTTGTGGGAGTTGTATGTCAGATGCGAATGAGCATTATCTTCACCTGGCACAAAGAGAGGAAGCGCTGTTACATATCTTCTATTGATTATAGGTCCCTGTATGGATAGGTGGTATGGGTCAAGAGTAAAAGGGAAAAATATATCCTATAGCTGTATATACTTACAGCTGTACTTCTTCTGTGCTCCAGAAAAGCCTTTTCCCTGCTCTGGTACAGGTGTCATAATACAGTGAAAAATCTCAAAACATGATGGAGATGGGCTGGGAGCTGTCTTCACTAGAGATCACATAACCTTACTGTGTTCCACTGCTCAGGTCACGTGCATTCTTCCTGCTGAAGACAGAAATACGGCTGTTGGACATCAGCATTTCCATGCTGAGTAAAATGAATGCTCACAAGGTCCCACATCAATGTATCTCCAGTGGGATAACAAAATCCATTGATATCCATTCATGTGTGTATGTCTGTGTATGTATGCATCTAAAATCACAAACTTGCATTGTACAGGCAGAAAGCCGTCTGCTCACTTAAAGCAGAATGGAATTGCAGTCTAAAGAGTGAACACTTACAAATCCTGGTACAAAGTGTGTATGCTTTCTGTTTTCTGTCAAAAATATGCTGATATATGCATGTGGTGCTCTGAAAAGTTCAAGTGTGGTTGCAAACACTTCCTATTACATTCTGAGTACTGGTCTCAGCACAATCTTTGCCAGCATACCATTTAGAGAAAAACTTTTAGTCATGAGTTAGGGCTTTTTGTTAGTTAAACAAACTCTCCAAATATGTAGGAAAAAGAGCTTACCTGCACTGTTATCCTTTACACTTTCTCATCCTTTACTCAATTCAGTGCACTGGTGCCCATGTAGCCAAGGCTGACCTCTGAAGAAGTGTTGCTTCCCTCTTCATCATGAACCCTTGCTGTGCTGCTTCTCACCTAGGCTGGGTTATCTCAGGAACTGTTGAGGTGCCTGGTCAGAGTTTGTGGGTGTTGTCGGGTTTTTTTTCCTTCCTTACTTTCCGTAGAAATGGATGGACAGTGTCTACACACAACAATCTGTATCGGAGTAGCTTATCTCCTGTGCTCTGTGGAGGACAATACTTTGTGGGACCTTGGAGACTGCTGCAAGCCTCAACTGAATTTGTGCACCCCCTGTAATAAAGCATCTCCTACACATTGGGACAGGAGGTGAATACAAGTAAGGACTTTTAGTGGGCTCATGAATTCACTGAGGACATGATGACTCTGTTAATGATGCTGAGCTGTAGTGGTGTGGCTGCTGGGACACAAGACACACAGCTCCAGAACTAATAAAATATCAGAGAGTTTCTGAAAAGCATTTCCTGACATGTATGTGAAATTGCAACCATGCATAAAGCTAAAGTCTTACCTATTAGAGTTTTACGTGTCAATCTCATTCTTCAAGCCGAATAGGGGTCTCAAATATAGTTTTGTCCAAATGTTATCACCACTGGCCACAACAGTACAGAATTTTATAGGACAGCCTGGGTAAGATCTCATTAATACTTGGATGTAACATATTGTAAGAAAAGCAGAGAACAGAAGAAAATTTTTGGCTCATTAGGATATGTATTTTCCTCTGAGTCATACTGGGCCAAATACACCTGAGGGAAGTGTTTATTTCTGAAAAACTGGGAAAAAATGGAATAGGTTTATAGAAGTTTGCAAGTGCTCAGTGGTGTACTACTAAATTAAACTCTTCCCTGTTAAAAAAAATGTCCGTAGTATTACTTCTTGGAGTTTGTCTGGCTTGTTTTTTAAGAGGGAGTAGCTGTGGTCTGTTTGAATTTAGCCTGAGGGAAAAATCCTGATATCTGTGTAAGTTGTTATAACCTAGCAGCATCCTCCTTGCATTCCTGGAAGCTCAGTGGTGTGGGCTTCATTCAAAACTCACTGAAGCAACAGTGTCTGTCTTTGCTTTCTATTTTTGGTGAAGTTTCTGTGTGTAAAGAGGAACTATATAATAAACATTTCTTCTATAACACCTTCTAGAGCAAAGAAATGTACAGTTGAAATGGTAAATATTTAACTTTCTTGTACCCTTGTATTTCTTCTGTGCTGCAAAGAAATACTTGTTCTGAATACTCATTTCCATTTTCTGTAGTTTCTTACTCTGTTTTCAGTTGAAGACAGAAAAAAAATATGTTGCTGTAATCTCCTTAAAATATGATTTTTCTCTAGACAATCTCAAATGCTTTTGCATATGTGTTCAAACTGCACTCATCTCTATCGTCATATACATCAACATTGTCACAGTAGAAATAATGTTTGAAAAGTTAGCTTGAACATTTTACCTGGACTCTATTTGTTTCCAGTCTGCTCTTCTCGCCTGTAGCTTGTCTTGCCCTGCCTGCTGCCTTTTTTTGACGTTGGGGTCCTTTCCCAAAGAATATGTAGTTTACAAAGGCATATTCCAGCAAGGCCAGGAACACAAACACAAAGCATCCCATCAGGTAAATATCTATTGCCTTGACGTAGGGAATCTTTGGCAAGGTCTCTCTGAGGTGGGTGCTGATGGTGGTCATGGTCAGCACAGTTGTGATTCCTGCGAAAGGAAGAAAAAGGCGTTGACTAACAAGACAGGGAAGGAGATTTGAGCATGAAAAGCATAATGACAGCATTGCATGGCTACCATGCACTTCTCATGCAGATGACTTAGTTACGTGATCAGATTCTTATCAGCCAAGGGAATGCATTTTGCAGGACTGGAAAGGACGATATCCTTGTGGGCCTGCTGATAGCACCTTCCTTGGCTTTCCATGCAACGGAGGGTGAATGAAATAGCCTTCAAAAGCCCAGGCTATCTTGGTACATCTTGCCTTAATTTTTACAATAACTCTGCTAGGGAACGTGGTGTTAGCTGACCTGGATAGCAAAGAGTTGGTCACTGTTCTTTCTATGTGAGTAAATGCTTCTCACTTTACTTACAGCAGTAGCCCTGCTTGACCCCATAGGGTGGCTTGCATTGCTCTGGGGAAATGGAATGAGTATCTAGCTTTTGACTGAAACCAGAGGATTGAAAGGAGAAAGGGAAGCTTTATGATAAAGTGATGGTCTTTGATGAACAGAAAGGGATACATATTCTTGTGCCAAAACAGCTTTCCTTGTTAAAGGGGTGCTCACAAGTAAAGAATTTCCATCTTGTGTAATCCATCACTGCATGATCCTTTTTCTTTTGGGGGGTGTGTGTGTGTGTGTGTTTTGTTTTAGCTGGATGAAATGATTTTTTAGTCTGCTTTAATCACAGGTCATTAATGCATCTAGAAAATAGTTCTCGGCACAGGTGTAATGAATTGAATTTACAGAGAGGTGGGACAAAATAGAGGTGGGACAAAGTGGCTTTCTGACATTAGCATTTGAAAAGCATACCTGCCTTAAAGCGCAGATGGTGGCAGAAGATCTTAGTTCTTATGGAAAGTTGCAGGAAGGAACATGGTACGGGAAATAACCAACTATGTAGGTAAACCAGGCTTATTTCATGTAAGCTGGTATCTCTCCACTGATATTGGTAGGACCTTGTGTATTAATTCCAGCCACATATCTGGCCTGACAGGACACTTTTTAACATCAATGAAATGTTGATGCAGCACAGTGTTAGATACCCTTGGATACCTGAATTAGACCTTTACACTCCAGTTTGGAAGCAAGATGCTTTTGGCCTGATCTGAAGACCATTACGGCAACTGGAAGTCAGTCAGGGTCCCAACCTAACTGCAGGGCAAGAACTTCAGACATAGGCAAGGTGACACCTGCCTGCCTTCCTGACAACAAAGATCCTACGCTACATGTGTAAGACCACAATTAATGCTGCTGCAATCAGCTGTATGGATTCAGTGCTACTGTATTCAAAGGCAACATGTATCTAGGTAGTTCAGTGATTTTGAAAAGAAGTTACCTAGAGCAACTCTGGCTGCAGAGGCATCATAATTGATCCAGAAAGATACCCATGACAGAATTGTGATCAGCGTGGAAGGCATATAGGTTTGCAAAATGAAGTATCCAATATTTCTTTTAAGCCGGAAGCTAAGTGATAATCGAGGATATGCTCCTGAAAGAAAGAAGTCATTATATGACTAATGCCTAACAAAAGTTAGACACTGATATTTCTGGGTTGGGGAAGAGAGGGGAGATTTTTTTAACTATCCAATGCTTACCTGTTGTAAATTCTACTCTCTTTGATACCATCTTGTAATCAACAATAGAAAATTGCGGGAGCTCAATGTTATTAACTCCAGTTACTGCTGACTCTCCTCCATTCCAGTAAAATTCAATATCATCAGTAGTGTATCCATCTGAAACAGAGGCACAATTTGATTATTGATTTTTGTTTTTGTTTTATTACTTGGCTTAAATAGTTGTGGTTAAAGTGGAAAGAGCTGCCATTAATCAGGAATTCAGTCTTCTGTTGTGTGACACTTCTGTTATCCAGAAGCCACGTAGCCTCCTCTGTACCCAGGGGAAGCTTCGAGGTGTGGAAAGGGAGAAGACAGGAAACAAGGATAGAATTTAAGATTAAAGATCAATTTTTAGCTAGCTCTAATACTACTACTTTTTGTTCAGGCTTGAGTTGCTCAGTTTACCAACAAAGTGGTATAACATCAGTGAAACTTTTAAACTCTCTAGGAGGAGTTCTGACAGGAAAACCAGGTTCAGTTCCCAGCTTTGCATTTGATTTTCTATGCAGGCTGTGACAAAATACAGAGTTTGGAGCCAGTGGATGCAAAGATGATACTAGAAGAATTCAGGTGCCTGTACGATTACCTGACAATGTCTGTCGGAGCTGTAGGTATCCTTTTGATATTCATGCAGCATTTTATATTTTAATTAGACCATGCCATCTTTGATCTTCTGTTATCACAGAACTACTTCCTATTGACTTCAAAACTAGCATGTTTCTTCTCTTTCCTTTTAACAGCGATGTTGATTATCATTTAATTAAAAATTAATTTGCCATTCTACCATTAGGAATGTTAACATTATGGTTACCATTTTCAAAAACATTTTGATTAAACCCCAAAGTGACTGAGTTTCAGAAAAAATCTCACAGTTGATGGCATTTGTGCACTAATATTTAAACTGGTTCCAATTTATTGCATTTTACTACTTTCTCCAGATATCTACCAAAGGAGAGAACAACATCGCATCGATTTTCAGACTTTTCCTTCAGGTGTTAGATTTAATCAGGTTTAAATCATATAACACAGATCAAATGAAAGCTTGTGTTTGAACTCAAAGTTTTAGAAAACTTGACAGTAGTTTTTCCAGCTGAACCAACCGCAGCATCAGAAGCCTCTATAGAGTTAGGAACTTACCTTTTCATATACACCAGTAATGCCATTTCTAGCTAGGGAAATTAGTCTCGAGATGTCTTTTCCTATGATAGTGCCTGGTAATAGCCTCATCTCTGGAAGGCTGACCACATGCAGATTAGGTCCGTAGTTACCCTGGTGACAGTCAGAGAAGCTCTCAAAACTTGATGCCAGGCTCAGGGGACTGCTTGGAAAGTCTGCAATTATCGAACAACTATCTCTTGATGCAAACACACAGTGACGGGCTGAACAAGGTTAAGTGTTCACATATCTTATTTGTGAGCTGCTCAGTGCCATGGTTTGCTAACTATCTGAATTGCTCCCGAAACTGTACTAACCTGTGTAATACGGATGGCTGCTGTTTGCTTAAAACTATGCTTCCCATTACTTACACTAATTTTTTTCATATGAACCATCCCAGGGCTGTCACACAGAGCTCGCTGCATGGCTAGTTTTCCTTCCTTCCAGGTAGAAGCCAAAAGCTTTTCACTGCAAAAGGTCAAGGTAGCTGCTTGGTCGTGGAACTTCGGTAGCTGCTTTAAGGGCGTTGCACACAAACTGCGGGGCCAACATGAGCCACATGTAGGGTGTAATACAAAATGATTGAAGGAGGGAATGAAGCCTGCTAAGTCTGTTTAAAGGCTAAGACTAAGATTGTCAGGGAAGCATTAACTTCATTTTCTTGCAAATCTGTATTAGAAAAAAATATCTCCTGAATGCTTTCCCTTTTTAAAAAAGATGGAGCAAAACAGAGGAAATGGTAAACTATGGTCTCATACTGAAAGGGTATTGATTATGTGTAGACTCGGTACCACACAGATATCCTCTACATGAGGTAACACTCATAGCTATTTCTTTGTCTGTAGAGGCTAGAATAAAAAAGAAAGGCGCAGCACTACCTAGATGTTGCACAGGTACTTGCTGCAAAGACACAGGTGGAGGTTTAGATGTGAGAATCCTGGATTCTGCTTCGGGGTTTGGAAGAAAAGGGTGAACATGATTCTTCTGCTCTGTGCCATCATCACCTGGGGTCCTTTTCACACCCCTCCCACCAATTTTGCTCCAATTGTGCCCCTTCCTCATCTGGTGCGTGCTGGGACCCAGGGCAGAGAGAAGCCAACTCCAGTCCTCAGCACGTCCTGACCTTATTTGCTATCTCCTGAGGAAGCCTCTGCCAGCTTCTCTGCAGTTCCTCTGCTTTCTTGACAAAAAAGGGAATAGTTTGGCCACCTTATTGCAAATAAAATTCCCTTCCCCAAAGGTGAATTATCATAGATTTAGTTGTTAAAACCACAATGGTATGAAATAAACACCTAGGATCTCACAGGGCAGATTTCAAAAAGAAAACAAGGACAACTTCCTATGAAATAATAGCATTGTGTTACTGGTACAGTGTATGGTGATGCTTGACCTTCGCAAAAACAGATTATGGGAGTTTTGTAATGTAGGCAACTGTGCTTTTCACTAGTCTTGGAAAGGTTTCTATGACTTTGGCTACTAAATGAAGAGTAGAACCACAAGGTTATAAAGTTAATGGACCAAAAGCTAGAACCTTGCATGGAAGATTTCAGCTGATGACGTGCCATCAATGCTGGCAGGCCTTTTCAAACTTTAAAGAGACTTCCAAATACCACAAACAATGGATCTAGTGTGAGCTACCACTGTTTCTAATATGCTGATTCATTCCTTCAATTTATTCTGGTTAAAGCTGGGGGGAATTATGAGAACAGGATAGTGACGTTTTTCAGTCTGGAGCATTCACATTTGTTAGCTCTCTTTTTAGAAAAGTAATTGAGCAGGAACACCTTTCTGCAGTTTTGTACAGAGAGAACCTCAGTACAAGCATGATTTCCTTGACAGTCGTATAACTGTGCTAGACACTAACAAGGTGTAAACTGTCTCCAGGCAGTCCATTCCCTGGCGTGATATGATTTTTGTTGTGTGATGCCCATCGTTGCGTGCTTTGCATGTCGTTCTAGGCGCGTGAGAGGCATTGCTTTATTGGCTGAGGATGCCTCACGGGTGCAGGGCTTGGAGGCCCTCATGGTCCATAGGCACTGACATTGCTTTTTGCTTTCCAAACTAGCAAACTCGAAAGGAAGGCAGCTGGCTGCAGTTTAAAGACTGGAACCCATCTGGGCTCTGAACAGAGTTAGCAGAGGGCAGATGGCTCCTTCTCCTTTTTGAAGTGGATAATGCCTTCAAGTGAGGAGCCGTAGTGATGTAAATTAAGAAACGTTCAGTGTGGAGCAGCGTTAGTTTCTGGCTAGCAGGCAGTGATAACCCCTCATTTCTGGCAGCATACACCTTTAACACTTACAATGGAAGAAAAGCTATTTCAATGGTAGAGAAAGTGGGTCTAGTCTGTGCAGTGGCCAGCTCTAACAGGCTGATTTGTTCACTGAATTTATCTGTACTGCCCAGGTATTCCCTCGGCAGCTTTTTTCCGTGTGATCCTTTTCCCTCTGCGTACGTATCCATGTCACCGCTTTAAAGGGATGCCTCTGCTTTTGTGACAGAGCGCGCAGTACTTACCGCCGGACATGTCTGAACTTACATGTCTGAACACAAATTTCGCAGAAGTCAGATGTCGGGAACCTGAAATGTTTCAGTCGCGTTCATAATAGCTGTCAAGAGCAGCTGCAGCTGCGGAAGTCTAGAATTATATCCCCAAATACGTAGGACGGTGACATTAAGGGCAGTTAACGGATTTAATAACAGGACTCAACCTAATTCAGCCGGGCCCGTTCCCTAAAAGTCAGAACCGGCTTCTCGGCGTGGGAGTCTCCTGGGGCCGAGCTCCGGCGTGGGCACCCACCCGGGGGACAGAGGGGAAGGCGTCGGGCTCCCCCGGCCTCGCCTGTCCCCCCCATCGGCCCGGCCCGGCCCGGCGCAGCGCAGCTCCGCGGCCACGGCGGGGCGCCCGCGCTCCGCCACGGCGGAGGGGCCGGGCCGGGCCGGGCCGGGCCAGGCCGAGCTCTGCCCGCCGCCCCCGGCCGCCGCTGGCCGGCCGCCGTCCCTCGGGCCTCGGCCCCGGGGCAGCCCGGCTCGCCGGGCCCGAAAGGTGCCATCCCCAGGGGGTTAGGCCTGTTGCCCAACTTGGCCAGGACAGCCGTGAGTAGGCGGCAGAGGCGGGGAGGGCGGCGGGGTGCGCCCGGCCGCTTAACGCCGGCGGCGGTGTTGGACGGCGTTGGGGTTTAGACACGGTGGATCAGTATTCGTGGGGCAGGCGTGGGCCGATCTCCCGGCTGACATCCCTAGCAGTCTAGCCCGCTTAATCACACGATTCTGCCAGGATTTCTGCGACCTAAATAATAAGTGATTGCTAAGATATTTTTTTTTCAGTTAATAAAGGTCCCATGAAAATTATTCGATCTATTTAAGCCTTTGTTTGCTTGCTAGATGCTTTTCCAGCTTCAAAACCATTAATACATGTTCGATTGCCCAGCTCGAGACATTAAACTTTTGCTTCCTAGGAAATAATGTCTAGAAATGATAATAAAATGATAATATAGCCCTTGATGTGCCAATGCTTCTCCTTTTTTGTTTCTTTGTTTTTGATTTTGTCTTTGTTTTTGTTTTTTTTTTTTTCTTCTAGACCAGCAGCTGAGAATTTAAGTGAGAACACTTAGGCAGAAGTACCACAGATCTAAAAAGTAACTAGATTCAAGCACGGCAAGAAATAGGTTATGTATAAAGCTTGCTGTTCACAGAAAAAAATACTTTAGAAATGTTGCTGACATAGTGATACAGCCAAGGTTAACAGCGTATTAGATGTTAATGTCACCACGCTGTTTTATTTTCCACTGCAGCACTTACCATCTCAAATACCTCTGGGATAAATAAAGATCTTTATTACATTAACTTAACAAATAAAGTCATGGTTCTACTATTACTACCAATTCCACAGAGATGTCCAAACGGAGCCCCATTTTTCTTCTGATTCTCCAGGGTAGGCAGCTCCGAAACACCCAGCAACAGGGTCTCTGCCTTAGGAATCTGAGTCTAACCAGGTCATTTCAAAAGAGTATTTCCACTCTGTGTGCCCCAAGTCATCTGGCCTTGTGTAAAGACACGAGGTTGGAACGCAGCCCTCTTCCATCACTACTGGAGCGTCCGTTTCCTAACAACTTAGTTTTTGTTGCTTAATGCATTCTTAGAATATAATTTTTCTTGTTTCACACAGTTATTATTCTTATGACTGTATTCAAACAGGAAGATAAAGCATTTCTTCCACACATCACCGAGGTGGTCCGTACAGTGGTAAGTTTATTGTACTATTTCAACTTAAACCCAACATGAACAGAGCACTGCAGATCTGAAGATGTGTTTTGGAAAGCAATGTCACTAGTTAACATTAAGGTGGTAGAATTGCTTGAAAAGGCTCCTTGCCACCTGTGTTCAGGTGGGTGTTTGTATCTATAAGTGACTTTGTTTTTCATTAAGAAATACTTTTTATAGGCAGATGGCAGATTGTAACTGGGGATATGAATCAGGATTTAGCCTAAGCAATACTGACCCAAATGAAAACTTGGTTAGACTGCTGGAGTACTACAAATTGTCAGTTATTTAAGAAGGTTTCTCAAATAAAAATAAATTTAACATATGGGGCAATCTGTTCCATCCCAGTTGGAGACATCAGTTCCTATCCATTAGAAGCAGAAAATAAATGTTATTACAGCATAAAGTCACTCTTGCAACATCCTAATCTAGTTCACAGAGTGAATTACAACATTGCCTTACTGTGCAAACACCCTTAATATTGGTTCGTTGTTATTGGTTGTCATTTTTTGCCCCTCTAATTTTTTAAATCTCATTTGCCAGTGAGACTTCAATACCAGGTTGAAGGTCCTTTGGGATAGGAATTATTTGGTTTTGCTTAATATCTCTTTAATGGCTAACACAGCAGGACTTCTCAGTATCACTGTAGTCTCAATAGATGGAAACATTGAAGGTTTCTGGATAAGTAGTCAGACTTGTACTGAAAATGCCTTACCAGTTTATTTATCTTCTTCTACTGGATTATGTCAGTGATGTCAAACGACCTGCTGAGCCTAAAAGAAATCTAATGCAGTGCACAATCAGAAAGATACAGTAACATATTTTAACTAGTATGACTTTCATGTGCAAGAGTACCTCTTATAAGGCATACTGGTATTTTTTTTTTTCCTGTTCACTAATAAGAGTTTCATTCTCATTAGCTAGAAAAAAACAAACCAAGGAATTATTAGGAAAGGAAACAGAGCAAATGCAAAAATCTTTGTTTGCATTTTCATATGCTTTCCAATTAGTTTTATGCTATTTCTTGACTATTACATGCAGATTTATTTCTTTCCCCAAAGTAGCTGTACTAAGTTGGCTATGAAGAAGGGCCATGGAGATGATTAAGGATAGACTTACTTCCATTGAAGGAAGGACTGACTGAGTCATGATTCTTCAGCCTGGAGGTAAGATGGCTGAGGGAGTGTTATGGCAAAAGTCCGTAAGATCCTAAGTTAGCATGGTGAGCTTGAGCAAGGCATGATTATTCACAATCCCTCACACTTCCAGACCAAGACAGCAACAAATCGTATGTCTAGTGGCTAGTTTAAAAGAAATAAAGGGAAATACAGTGTACAGATAAACTGAAGAACTCATTGCATAAGGTGACATGAGTGTCAGAAGTTTATGCTTGTTCAGAAGCTATCATATATATATACACAGAATAAAAATCTATCCAGGTTATTAAACACAATGATACTATTTCTGACTGGAGGTAGCAAAGTGCAGAACACTTACTGGAGGAGTTTACTGGGGGAGTATCAGCATGTGTATCCTATGCTCTGTTCTAGCTTCATAGATATGTGCTGCTGGCCACTGTCAGATGATGGGTGAGATAGACATTTGTTCTGAGACAGTGCAGCAGTTCAGGGTCTGACATGTCCCACTGCAGCCTGATTTGCCCGTCCGTCTCATGTCTTTTAACTTTACAACTCATTTTTACTTCATCACTGGAGTGATGATTTTTAGCCTGATGCTGAGAGCCTCTGACTCTACACATCTTTGTGTAATTCATGTAAATTAAACTGCGATTAGAAAGCCTTGTCCATGCCCACACATTTTGTGTCGTAATAAGCAACCTGCCCATAGTAACTCAGTGGCCAAAATGTCACTGAAAACTCAGGTGTCTTCTTATATGCAAATGTTTAGAGAGCAATGCCAGTGATTTAACTTTGGACTTGAGACATTTTGATGACCTGTTGTCTCAAAATTAGCAGCAGTGACATTGTAACTTTTTTTACAAAGCAAGTGTGCAGTATGTGCTCCTGACTGGTGTCTTCTTGTGCAGACTAGATACTTGTGTAATTGTACATGTAACATGTACAGATGCACAACTGCTATTAACAGATCAGCCCTGATAAGTACAGCCATTATACAGCAGTTTCTACAGACCTTTAGCTAGTTTCTCATCTTATAAACTAGTTTGAGCGACTCTGAATCATGAAGTTTTAAAATGGTACTTTAGTTACTTTGGTAGTTACAACCACTGAGGATCTGTTTGTTCAACTGCTTCTCACTTCTTTGCCTGAATCCTCTTCTCCTGTGGGGTTGAAACAAGCAAAGTCCTGAAGTCACACCGTTGTGTTCTTCTCTAAAGGCTAGTCAACAGCCATCAGGGCAGAGGCTATACATGAGGAGATTAACCCCAATAGTTTCCTTGCCTTGCCTCCAGGTTCACGTGCTGCTGGTTCCAGACTGTCCTTGAGAGTTTGGAGCTGGGACGAGAGGGGTTGTTTCTTTCCAGCTGCAAGTGTCAGAAATCCCAGGCGTCTCTTGCTTTCATTCTGAGACACCTTTTTCCTGAATCTGTTTTGAGCTTTCTCCTTCTCCCTTTTTTCTTTTCCTTTTGAATGGACACTTATACTAGACACCAGCTGTATCTCAATCTGCAGAAAGTTGAGCCAAAGCTCTTGACCTCTTATGGTGAGGTTTGATTGATTGCTTTTTTCCCTCTCTTTCTTTTTATCTTCTATCCTTCTATCCTGGTTTGATGAGGAGGGAAAAAAAATCCATTTTCAGGAACAGCAAAATGCAGACTATGAATTGTTTCTACTCCAACCCTGGCAGCACAGCCTGGGAGTGCGTGACTCAGGATGAGAGACCTCAGCGTGTCAAGAGAGACCTGACCCCTCTGGGAAGCCCAGTGTTGCAGTCTCTCAGCTCTTCTGCTAACACAAAGGACTTCTACACCTTCACACAGAGCAGACTAAGGTAACTTGCTTGCAGTGCTGTCAGGAGCACATTTCATGTAGAGTTTGTAACTCTGATGCGAATCACTCTTTTCACCTCTCTGTTTCCTCCTCTTTCTTTCTCCTCTGGAGCTGCTGTGCAATAGACGGCTATCCCAGTCTGAGCCATAATCCTGGAAGTTTTTTCTGAGTTGAGTTGCTTTACAAAGTTAAAAAGAGAACGACACTATTTATAAACACATTATGTAAACATTAGCAACAGAGGTCCAGCTGCTTAGCATTCAATTAATTTAGTTCAGTCAATATTGCATGGTACATAGTTTTGTCTGCTCGTATTGTAAACACATCTTGCCCTTGAGCACTTATTTCATTTGACTAATTAAGATCTACTTCTAAGTGCTCTCATTTTGTTGCCAGGCAGACTCCCCCAATTTTAGATACAGCTGTTGTACTCGGTGAAAAAGACATTTGAAATCCAGGTCCATCTGGTTTGTGCTCCAGCCTGTCAGGCCAAAACCTGCTTTGTCTAAGGCAGTAGGGTCTCTGTTTTCAACAGGACTCAGGCTGCAGATGAATCAGGACACGTTGTGGTTCTTACTTATGCCAGCACGGCTTATGCAAGTACACCTTATATTTCTATGCAATATTGTGTTCCCCTGCCTGAGATGGTGAAAACCCTTTTAAAATTTTAATTACTTAATTCAGGTGCGTAAATTTTTCAGAGAGGTAAATACGGAGGCAAGTACGAGGCCACTGTACTTGGGCTTTTTAGATAAACAATGAGAATGAAGTTTTCATGGTGGTCTCACTCACTGTTCTGACTATGTAAGTAGCTGAATTTTCAATTCATGAACAATTGTAGAAAGATTTAAAGTTATACTGAGCTGCATGAAAATTTTGTTCAGACAAAATTAAGAATAATTGAGTAAAAAAAGTACTTTTCTAAACAAAATTGATTTCAAATGACTTTTGAAAATGAAATACTGACTCTTTTTAGAAAATATATTTTACAATGCACGTATATTGTGCCTGTATTACGCTTTTTCTATATGCATATTTTGCCAAAATAGTTACACCTTACTGAATCAATATACGTCACAGGAGAAAAAGCCTTGCCTGAAAAATACCATGTTGTTCAGACCATGAAAGGAAATGTAGATTTGAGTGTTGTTTTGAAACTTTGTCACTGATCTGCTTTACTTCTGTAACCATAGGCAAATACTATGTTGGTACTGCCAAGAAATAGGAGCAAGAAAGTCCTACAAAGAACCAAAACTTAGGGAAAAGCACATCCAGATCTATACTTGGTAACAGATTTACAGCTGTAAGAGGAAAAAAAAGGAGCTTCAGACTGAATTCTGGTCTTGGTTCTATAGAAGTGACTCCCATTGCTTATGAAGCTGGGATGGCATTGCCTTCTCCTGAGAAGATTTACCTCCGCTAAGGCACTGAGATAAGCCAGCATCATTTTAAACACTGTGACACATACTGCAGTTCACAGCTGGGCTAAGCAGTGCAAGCTACCAGCGTTTCTTGGGCTGCCTGTGTTGCTGAGACTGAATTTGTGCTAACAATGATTAGGAACAAAATAGCAAAGCTACAGCAGAAAATAGCAAAATTCCGTTACTACTAAGAAAATATACACCACTTTTCATCCATAGACTTTAATACTATACAAAATCAATCCATCTCCATTTTGTAGGGAGACCTGAAGTGCATAAAGGGGAAGTATAAGAGGAATAATACAGCATACTTTACCAACATGTTGTGTTATTAATTTCACCTTCGCAAATCAATGATAAGTCAAAGACAGGGGTATGCAGAGAAATGTTAGGCCTTACTAGTCTGGTACGACTGTACAGCCTGGCCTGAAAATCAGAATTAGCAAGTTGCATGTTCCCTTGGGCAATGAACAGGCTGGGTTAAGGAGCAGAGTACAGTCCTCCACCGAGGAGATGAATGGCTTCTTGGACACCAAGGTGTCCGTGATACTGCTATGGTTGCCATTTTTCCTTAAGCGCTAAGGAGTGAGTGGGGGATTTCTGTGGCTAAAAGCATAGGCTAAAGTCAAGGAACAGTTTTTTTAGGTGGTTGAGGTACAAAGTCTGCTTAGCATCTGCAGTTTTCTGTGGAGGCAGACATGCGGCACATGCTCATTAGTGGACTAATACAAGGTGTTAATGGAGGGGCAGGCGCTCCATAGAGAGAGAAGGTCCAAGGTCTTACAATCAAAGGATGCTGAATAATTTTCCATGTGCCTAATCTTATTGATACAAATTCCTGCCCACAGTAATTGTGTGAAATATTTGAATTACGGGTTCTGTTGCTTTGACCCTAAACGTGAATTCAGATAAGGCAGTCATGCTCTGTGTGGTTTGGATTAGAAATGGTAATATGTTAAATAACCGTGTGTTTTCTTTGGAAGAACTCTCCATAGGTAATTTAGTGTTCATAGGCACTTACAGAATATAAATGAATGAGAACAGAGATAGATTTCTGAGATTAGCCGTATATTCTGAGTTAAAAGTAAGTCGCTGAGGGTATTAGCCAAAATTGCACCTCACCAGCAGGAACAGATATACTGGATAGCAATCTAGCAACCTTTAGGTGCTGCTTCATTAGCTCAGACCTGTACTTAGAGTTACTGTGCAGCCTTTCTATTTTCCCTGGCCGTCAGCACTATGCTATGCAGCCCTGATCCTGGTGTCCAGTGTCTCGTGTGAAGTGAATCATTGTCTAATTCAGTTTCCATCTACATGCTGATGGGCTGCTGTCCCTTGTACAAACCAGGCCTGCACTCCGATGGTAACAGGTATTTGAAAGACCGAGGGAGACAATCATGCACCTCTCTGCACAGATGGTTCCTGCATGGCCAGGGACATTTGGGCTGGCAGTCTGGGAAACTTGGTGCTGCTATTTCTATGGAAGCCTGATGAATTGAGGGCTGCCAATCACCAGAAAAGCTAAACTCAGTGAAAGATCATATCAGTATGAATGAACTCTTCAAACACAACTGAAATGCTCAATGTTTTCTTGAAGTTTCCCACACACTGTGGTTTGCTCATAACGAACAATGTTTCTTTGTACAGTCTACTCTTGCACTTCATGTTTGTTGCTTTCAGTTTATGAGGAAGATGAATAAATAAATAAAGCTGTTAGAAGTGGTAGCAGAAAGCTAATGGAGGAAGCATTAAGAATTTTATCTGAAGGACTCAATTCTGTTCTCAGTTCTGCAGAGTAGATTCTGAGGACTGGACGACTCGTATGTGAGTATACTGGCCACTTAATAAAACTACTTCATGTTAATGTTGTCCCAGGTCAGGTAAGCAGCCTTTCCATGTTGAGACTTGAGGCATTGCGTTTTGTTTATTTGTATTATTGCACTGTCAAGGAGCCATAGGTATAGATCAAGACATGGAGTGGATAGGCACGGAACCGATAATTTCTCAAGATTTATAATATCTGTCAACTTGGATGCATTTGGGGCAAGGCTTCATTCTCACAAGTTGAAGTGAATCCACGAGTACCAGAATCTTCCAATCTGTTCTGGGTTTTGTTTGTTTTATACAGCAATTCACATCTTGGCAGAAGACAAGTAAATACGTAAACCGTACTTATGGCTGTAACATCCTAGGACAACTGCATTATCTCAAAGCACAATATGGCAGCTCTTCCAAAAATGTGATATGACCAGGTGTAGAGATTATTTTTCCTGCTGCTCTGACTGCAGAAGTACAGACTCATTTAAGAGCACAGCTGTTTCCAAAGAAATCAGCCCCTCCTCTAAATGAACCCTTATCTTTGAAAAGCAAGCCCAGCTTTTCCTTTTGCTGTTCTCCTAGCCCGGGGGCTGTCAGAGGCTGAAGACTGAGACCTGGTGAGGCTGTGCTGGGAAGTGACTCAACCCCAGCTTTCCTGTCCCCTGCGGTCACCAGGGGACAGCCAGGGCCCTGTATTGGTACCTCTGAGGCTACTGAGATGGCACTAAAATGAGAAGAGAGCAGTTGTCCAGAATAACTCTGCGTTCCTCTGTGTGCAACAGAAAAGTACTTAAGATATACCAGATAGGTGACTTGGCTAATTTCATGTGCTTGTGCACTGAAATCATTGATTGTCAAGTATTTGCTATTAAAATCTATGCATCCATGTAGAGACAAGCTATCCACCTTTTTGAAAATAAAAAGGGAAAGTCATACAGACTATACTATCAGCATCTGAGTAACTTCTAAATTTGTGTGCAGTGTAAAAATACATTGTGAAAATAAAATAACTGGTTTATAGTCCTCTGGGGAAAGAAATCTTTCCAAAGTGTGGAAATAGAGCAGTTGCTGTGGCTTAACATTAGTGTACTGTGAAGAATGAATTATTTTAGCTTAGTGACTGACTTAAAAGATGAGCCGTAAGGAATGACTTAAACTGAGACAAAAATACATTTTAAATTTTGATGTGAAAAAAATGAAACATACAGTCCTATTTGGCTAATTTCTCAGTTTCAGTATCAACAAGCTATTTGTGAATCTGCCTCTCAGAGTATCTGAAAAACAACTTGCTCAGCTCCACAGCTATGTGCTAGTCTTTCTGTCCTCATGATGTTTAAATCTGCTGCTGTGGATGATTATGGCGTAACTTTAAAACCTCTCCCGTTTTGCTGCCAGCATGTTCTCTGCAGCTCAGAAGGATGGCATTTCAGCTATGTCAGAAGTTAATGTGGATTTACAGATTGCTGTGTGCATGCAGAGTCTCCATGGGCGATGCTTCTGAGAGTAAATTTGCAGTGATACAAGCTCAGTGTGTGTATTCTGCATAGGGTGTATGGAGTGACCTAGGGTGTATTATCTGAATGTCTTTAGAAATGATTAAAGTGTGTTTCGAATTGCAAAATATGTTGCCCAGAGAGCAGTCGCTTTGCTGTCCCAATAGGCAGTATATGGGATCACACCAGCAGCCTGCGTGTGTTGATCTCCGTTCCTGCTCTTGCTGGGATGTTTCCTATGGTACTGTCTTTCTTGTTTTATGAGTGTGCTGTGATAAAATGTGCTTTTCTGTTTTTCTGGTGTTAACTATTCTTTTGCTAGGGTTTGTGGAAGCTAGTTGCTTGAATATGGCATTTGATCCATGGCAGAGCCCTTGTGAAATAAGGCTTTTTGTGCATGTCATAGAGCAGGCAGCAATGGGAGTACAGAAGGCGGCATGGATGGAGACCCACCTGTGAATTGTGAATTGGATGAAATGCTAAGAACCTTGTATCACTTATAGCTGGCAGACTAAGTCAAGATGGGCAGGCAGGAACTCTTCTGCGTTTTGCATTCAGATAGTAAATCTCAGAAAGATCCCACTGTTTGAGTGACTGAGTTTTGGAATAGATACCTCGCTCTCTCTCTTCATAGTCCACCAAGTTTGAAAGAAATTTAAGGCTGAGTATGTATTTTAGAGCAATTAAAGGAATCGGCCAGAAGCAGAAGAGAGGTCTTATTCCCAGTGCTATACTGCAATAACCAGAGACAAGTAAAACTGGAGAAAATGAGGTTTTTTTCCCCACGGTTTGCAGGGTCTGTGGGAAGCGACACATGCAGGGACATGGGTTTATGGCTGACACGTCTCATGGGGGAGCGGGGGGAGTCTGACAGGCGGGTGAGTGAGCAAAGTTCTTTGTTTACAGATGTGGCAGAACCTAAGCAAATGTGAGGGATGGGAGCTGCCCTCATTAGAAACATCAGAAAGATGGAATCTCTTAAAAAAGGTATAGATCTGAGTGTCCTTCCAGCCTTTTTTTAACTGGGAAGGGGCCTTGCAACTGGTTTTTAGAATGCTCTGAGCAATGAGCTCCTTTGGGAGGGGAGAAATTATGCCTTCTGTGGAAGCCATTTGATGTGCTTGGTGAGAAGAAGCAGGATGAGACCAGATGCCCTTTTAGTGGCTTTGGGTACTTTAGGGAAAAGACATGAGTGGATCCAGCTCAAAGCTCCTGCTGCCTCAGGTACCAGAATAGTCATATTCATTAGTGAATTTTTATTGCCAGGCATGAATAAATTACTAGATATCTGGTGCCTGCAGACAGGCAAAGGCAAAGCTGTCTGGGAAAGCTTGGATTTAAGACAGGTTTTTCATCTCTAATAAAAATAGCCCTTTTTGTTTGAGGCGTAGGTTCTTACATCCTTGGTAGTTCAAATGCAATCATACCCTGGATCAATGCAATCTTGTCTCAAGCAGGGAGCTGTGATAAATCTGTTCAAATCTCATTCTGTCAGACCACTCTGTGCCAACAGAGGTGATAATGAATACTTAGGTATGAACACAGTTGTTGTTTTTTTCTGGCATCAAACTATGTAGAGGTTCAAGTGGAGTATTTTATTGATTCACTGCAATATCCCTTTAAGTTGGTTGCACCTTCATCAAATCATTGTATATATTTAGTGTTAGGTCTATTTCTGTGTGAAGCAGGGACAGCCATAAAAACAATGGAGTCAAGGCAGAATTGCCATTTTCTATACTGTAGCTGATTAAATAAATCTTCCTCTTTTCCCCAACTCTGTTCAGGTTTCTGTGGGCTTGTTCTGTTCACCCACACAAGTGAAGTGGTTTCTAAGAGTGCTGCTGGGAAGGCTAATGCATGGCTCAGTGTTGCAGTGTCGATCCCTGAATCACACTGCAGCATTACAGTTGTCATAGAGACACAGATTTTTGAGACCAGAGGGACAGTTCTGATAATCTGCTCAGACCTGTTGTAAAACACAGAGTAGCTTGCCAATAAGTAAATAACTTGCCAAATTGGAACATAGCCTGGCCCTCCCTATCCTGTGACAGTGAAACACATTTCACTTAAGTTTGGGGGATGCTGGAAGAGAAAACCCAAATGGGAATTTAATTTATTGTCAGGGCGGTGCTGTCGGCGCATCATTTTTTTCTGCTGAGTGAAAGCCAGGTGCAAGCTTAGTCCACAAGGTCACGCCGTGATTGTGATATTGGTGACTTCAAAGTGACAAAGAGTATTAGAGTAATAACAGTATCCTGTCTTATTTTCTAGGTAGTGCGGTGTGGTCAGCACTTATATTTGTAATGAAGGATGCTAGAGTGGGGCAGCTGTGTGCAGTCAGAAGTCTCTGACAGACAAGCGCCGGGTGATTTAGCTGCGGCAGTTTGATGCTACTGTCCCTGGTTGTTTGCCTCCTCCTTCTGTCTGCTCCTTTATCAGCAGAGATGTGTGTCTGCATCTCACCCACGCCAATCCAGAGCCTGCTGCAGCTGCTGCCAGGGACAGTGGGCTTGTGCCAAGGCACTGGGTTGTGAACTGCCGTAGCAGTTGTGGCCCTTGCCAGAGGCTACCTGGCACAGCAGAACTAACAGCTGGGGGATTTAACATCTTAAACTGCCAAGCTGACATCCATCAGAGCTCACGTGAGAGTGCCAAGTGTCTGGGTAACCTCCAGCCAAGTATTAAGTCTCCTCTGTCCCAGTATATGCTAATCTGTGAGAAATGGATTGTTACAGATCCCAGCTCCGCTGATGAAGCGGTTCCAGTTATAAAAATCCCTTGATTTTACACACAGAATTTTCCAGTGGCCATCATGGTATTAGACACTGAAACAGGTGTAAAGCTTCTGATATGGTCTCCCCATCTGCCGCTGCAGAATTTGGAATAAGGTGAACTGCTTGAGCAAAGCTGTGAAAATGTGTGTGAAGGAACGTGTGCAACCAAAGTGCTCTCCTCCTCCTAAATGTATACATTTCTCTGGTTGTCAGCTGTGCATACATAGTTCTGCAGTCCTGTAAGATAGCTTTGGAAAAGCTGGAAATGTAATTTTTTTAATGAAAAAAATCTGCTGGCTCAATATAAGCATGTATTATCCCTGCATTGGCTGCTCTGCTGGAGAGGTTTGATAATAGGGCAGCGTTTGATTCTTTGTGCTCTTTTCCCATTCCCGTGTAGCACAGTTGTTTTGCTGCTATTTGCAGTGCCTTAAATTACTGCTAAGTATTATTAAGGAACAATTCTTAGCACTTCAGATTTTCAGGGATTGTCTTTGGCTAATTTCCACAGCATTCCTGTGAGGCGTAATGACTCACTGCCTTTCTGTTCACAGATAGTGTGATGTTCAACTATTCTTTGAGTAGCCTAAAAGCAATTCATCTGTGGGACTGCCTGGTTCCTCTGGAGCGTGCTCCTTCTGCAGTAGGAGTAAGTCTCCCTTAAAAACACAGGGGAACTCAAGAGAGGGCCAGGTTGTGGGTGCTACAGTATTGGTGTGCTCTGGCACTGCTATAGAGCTGCGCAGCTGTTGTGGATGCCCTGGGGAGCGCTGAGCTTTTGGAGGGGAAAATGTGTCTCCAGCTTGCTCGGTTTAGAGGTGGGGAAGCACCCCCGGACAGGGAGAGAACTCTCTCAGATGCCACCTTCCTGGCACCCTTTAGGGACGAAGGAGATCCTGCAGCTCTCATGTTGGGGGGGAGCCCGGGAGGGAGAGAGGGCAGCGTTTGCAGCAGCTTTCTGAGCTCACACCCATGCACGGTCCAGCCGCAGGCTGACCCTGGGTGAATAAGCGAGACTGAATTGAGGAAGCAGACAGGGCTTCAAACGCAAGGAGACAGGATGGTGCCACATGTAACACTTGTGAATCTGAGCGTAAAATCTGTTGACTGACATGCTTTCCAAAGGATGCTATTCAGGGAACCACTCGGCAGCCCTGTTGTCCTTGTACACGGGATTAGAAGAACATAAAGCTCGTGAAGTTCAGGTTTTTAAGGGAGTTTAGCAATGGTGGAAAGAACATATGATCCATCTTGGCCATGGTCTAGTGTCTCAGCACTGGTTTAACTGTTAGGCTTTTGCTTGCTGTTTCTATTGCACAGTCATACTGCTTGTGTTTGCACCTGCAGGTATCCACCTTCATGCAAGCCATGCATTTACATCTGCAGGAGAGTGGAGATCAGTTTAATAACTACTCCAGTTTAAATGCAGGATAGATATTTTACATGCCCATACAGACCTTTGACTTGGTTTAATATTCACCCCTTGTCTTTTTGCTTAAATTTCAAATTGCCATGTGCATTTTCTACAGGCATTGAACACTCCTCATAAACATGTGTCTTCATTCTGAGTTAATTTACAGTGTTTCTGCTAATCAGATCTAATTTAAAGGGTGGGGCTGAGGAAAGGGACGTCCACTTGGAACAAACATTTGAAACAACCAATAAAAAAGCAGAGAGAGAAGATTCTCATTGTGAGTTGCATTGGTTTAATTGACAAAAACGGAGCCATGCCAGTTTTCACCAGCTGAAGATCAGACATGTTACTTCTATGTCAGATTATGTGCTGCTGAGAGCTACTAGGTTTAGGGCTATTAGTACTGTATAGATTTACACATCCATACAGGTCTTTTTGCTGTCTCTGTATCCAGTTCCATTTATCATTTTCTTTCTGCATGCATCAACCTTGCATGATTACTGGCAGCACCAAGGATAAAAAAGCTGTTAAGAAACAAAGTTAAGATTAAAAGAAGGTCAATGTTACTGTTATTACGTTCCTGCTGAAGCCAAGACGACTGTAAGTAGCAGAAGAAGAAAGTCAGTGGCAATGGCAACTTAGAGCACATCTCCTCAAAGTAGTGATTATCGTTCAGTTGATGGTTTCCACAGACAGTACTGCTCTCGAAGCTGGTGCCACGTGGGCTAAACCATATAACTGTACACAGTATAAAAATGAACAAAACCACTTTCCAGTGCTTTGAAAATGGTCTGGCAGTGCACATAGTGTACAGTATCTGTCTAGCAGTGAGAGATGCTGCTTGCTGTTAGACAGGCAGTTCCAGGATGGCTTAGTGATTGCAGCACCACCTTCCCTGGCCCGTTTATTTAAGGAACAGCTCTGCCCTGGGGTTTATTTAATTCCTGTCTTTCCCAAAATTGAGGTCGATAAACCTTTCTTTTAAAGGGATATTTTTTAAACCAAGAAAATGTTAACAATTTCATTTTCATCCTAGCTCTGTGAAGATTTGTATACTGGCACAATAGAAAGCTGAATAGCTGAAGTGAGATGCAGGAGCTGGAAGGAGAGATTGAGGTTGAGAATATCATAAACTGTTTCTGTCATGGAAGAAAACATCACATGCCTAATGCATGTGGCACGAACAGAGAGGTAGTGTTCACAGTTATCACCTCTTTATTCACCCTCTCCACTCTGGCCCCTGGTAGCTTTCATGGGGATTAATGGGTACTACTAAGTGCAGAGTACACAGGACAACTGGTTTACTTGTATTCAAATGCCTAAGAAAGAAGTAGGCAGCCTGCTCTTCAGAGCTCTGTTCTTCTTCCAGGTATGATCAATAATTTTCAAGAGTTTTAGAGATGCAGAGGAGAAAAGCTGTGGTGCATAGAAGGTATATTTTAGGTGGAGAATTGTCAAAGATGCCAGTGCTCCTGACACATTTACTACCTGTGGGCTTTCGGTAGCAGGTAAGCATGCTTGTTCTTTTGGAAAATCATTCAGTTGTTAGTAGAACTGATCTAAATACTGATAAGAAGTAATGCACTCTGCCAAGTTTGACCTGTTGGCAAATTGTGAATAAAGATTTTGTTGATTTCTTTGGATTGGCTCAACAAGTATTAACATATCAACATATATATCTTTGGAGACATGAATTATTTATAGCAAGTGTTCAAAAGGTCTGAAAAGCAATTTTCTTTTGGGCATGTGTGCCTGGCCACATGGGTGACGTGGTATTCTCTCATCCCTGATTGTGTTAGCATTTTAATTGCTTATTCCATCTAATGCTAATTTTGATTCTTGATGAGGTCTCAGTGGTAGTACTGAGTCCATTCTCACCGAGCATTCATCCCTACAAAGCTTCATTTATGTGAAAGCTTGTGAATAAAGAGGTATGAGCAAGCCAAGTGTCAGTCTGGTTTCATTATTTGGGTTTCTAGCTGATAAAAGCTCAGGTACTTTGATCAGCTTGAGTCATGACTGGGCTGGAGACTTCAAATCAACTATCTCCCAGTAAATAAATTCAGGTACAAATTCAGTATGAAGGCAACTTCAGTATGAAGGCAACTTCAGTATGGATTCGCCCATTTCGATTGCTCTGGTACTATATATATATTTCCATTTCCTCTCCTGATCAGGTAGAAAAGTTACTGAAGAGATGTGTTATGCACTTTATTTTGAAAATCAAGATATGATTTGTTCTCCAAATGCATCCATTGCATGCCTTAATAAGGTTAACCTGGAGATGAGCCAAGCAGCAGCAAGCAACATCAAGAAAACTGTTTTGTGCCAAAAAAGGCAGGGAACTGCAAAGCCCAAAGGTGGGTATGCAGCTTAATGAGTGGCTCTGTAGGTCCTGTAAAGTGGTGGATTATGAGACTCGGACAGAGTTTTGCACTAGCATAAAGTAACTGGGGAGGTCAGTAGAGTGATGGGCAGCACTGGAAAGGGAAGTTACAATTGCCTACCACCTCTGCTTCTCAGGAATGAGAGGAAAATGGCTGTATATGTCTTTATACACAGGGCTGTGGTGTTGCAGTGCTTCAGTCAACTCAGAGCAATGTAGATATGGACAGGCTAACCAAAAGAAGATGTATAGGGAAAGTTAATGCATGTTGGTCTAACACAATTATTCATTACATGCACATTGACTTGGCCCAGCTCGCTACTGTGTCTGTTGAGGGTGTTTAATATAGAGTATAACCAGTATGTCCTTCCAGAGATTTCCTTGTACGTGTTGAACGGTGAACAGAGAATAAGCTATTGTGGTGACTCGGGACTGTAGGTATTGAGGTGCTTCACAGGGAACCTTGACAACACTGTCTCCCTGCTTCTGAGACGAATGCCTGCAATGCCAAAGTGCTAGGATCTTAAAAATAAAAACCACTATTTTTACATCTCTAAAGAAATAAATTAGCAGGTTCTGTTCAGACAATACTCTCTAGTAAAAACAATTTTCATTAAGCCTACTGTGAATGTTTACTTGATTGAAATAATTTGCTGGTGGAATAAAAGGTTTGTTTTTCTCAATCTGGCAGAGAATTTCTAAAATCACTATAAAATGACATTCCAGGAAAAGGAGCAAAAGCAAATAATTATTGGGGAAATATTTCAAGTTTCTTACCAAACAATTTAAAATCTAAATGAAAAGCTGCACCTCCACTGACTTATATTAAGGCTGATATTGATTATGGACTTACAGAGAAACAAAATACTTCATTATGGA
Organism: Buteo buteo; assembly: GCF_964188355.1. Classification (NCBI taxonomy): domain Eukaryota; kingdom Metazoa; phylum Chordata; class Aves; order Accipitriformes; family Accipitridae; genus Buteo; species Buteo buteo. Next base: position 29,026,119 of record NC_134171.1, on the reverse strand, counting down.
GAGTAATTTTGAAGGTATGTGCCCATTTTGATGCTTTAACTAAAGCATCTTTCTGGTGCCATCAAGTAGAAATTATAAACAAGTATAAACATTGGGCTGAGAGCCCATCTTGTCTCTCATCAGTGCTCCAGACTGACTGTATGCTTTTTTCAGTGCCTGACAATTGCCACCTCACAGATATGTTGAGATATATTACATTTATGTATACACAACTGATGAAAACCTCTGCAGTTCAGAATAAATTGAAATCTTTCCCAGCAACATTTTCTAAGGCTCAAAGTGATTTTGTTTTCTTTAGTTTAGACTTACCTATTCTATATTTGTGTTACAATACTATTAAACATTTTATATGTGAATATTCCTTTGTTTCGACATTGTGAAAGTGTTTCTATTTGTCAAATCTAAGCAACTGAAGACTAATGGAATCCTTTTGAAAATTGATGCTTTGAGGTTTTGGGCAATTTAATATCTTTTCAGTCCACAGCAAAATCTTATATCATGTGTTTCTGCAGAATGAAAACTGTACTTACTGGACTTCTGAGAACTCTGAGTTCCTTGAATGGGATGTGCTACAAACAATGAAAACATCGCTTTTGTTGATGACATAGGTATTAGGAAATTATTTTGGTTAATCTTTGATCAGCTTGTTTCTCTGTTCATTTAACACTTCAAACTATGCATCAAAGCTGAGGTTCATATGTTAAAATTGTTTTTTCTCTTCAGTAAACTGAACCAAAATACTGTATTTGGGGAAATCTGTTAATCCTTTCTAGAATGTCATACTTTAGTGAGAAGTATTATTACAAAAAAAGATCGCTTAACTCTAACAGTGCAACAGTTGTAATGTGAAAAATTGAAATTCTTAGAAAATTGCTGCAATATTTTGCCTTGGACTCTATGCAGTCTTAACCAGTTTGTTTAGACAGACAGCTCTGTGGTCAGCGGCAGCAGCTGGTTTGACCAATGACAGAATAAAAATTCTTTTCAAGAGCCTTGATAGGCATTTCTCTAAAGGCTAGCATCATAAAACATATAAAGACTATGTTAATGACAAAAATTTGCAAGTGCATGCCTGGATCCTGTGCTCATGGAAGACAATGGCAAAGCTCTCATTAACCTTGGTGCTGAAGGATCAAGTTGTTTCATTTTATAACCTCCAAGTGTTCTGGTAAGACCAATTGATCAATCCTGCCACCACCATGTGGGGCAGATGTTAATCTTGATGTTAGAGATGAATGCACTGAGGTGAAGTAATTAATTCAGTTTCTGCAGTGATTAGGTGCTGAAGATGGACAGTGCTCAGTTGCTGTCCTCTAATGTAATCATCAAGAAATACTCTTCACCCTTCCTCGACAGGAGATTTTGAAAGACATCTTACAAGCTTGGATCAATCAATATTGTGAATTAGACATATTTTGGCTTATGTATTACAGAAATATATTGGGTGTGTTCAGTGTGCAAGCTCACTGGACACACAGTATTTGAACAACTTGCTCCTGTTTTACCTAACCTGTGAAGGTCTTTCAAACCACAGCGGTCATTTGGCCAACCCTCTCCCTCCAGTAACTTACAACTTTCAATTTCTAGTGTGCAATTTTGTTCATCCAGAGGATATCTGCGTAGATCCATCATGCAAGCAGCTGTTGTTGTGATCCTGTAAGGGAAGGGTGAAAAAAAAAGAGATTTGAAACCACATTTTACTTGTTTGAGAAGGCAAAATTTTCTATAGTGGCTTTTCTGTTTGTTTAAATACAGAATGGTTATGCACATGAGTTTCTGGCATACAGGTTTTACATAGCTTGTAAAGCATGATTAAATAATTTATACAGCACAATATACTGGTTACAGTATCAAGCATCAGAGCATATGCTGAATATTGTAGAGCAGGATTTTGACTGAAAACTTGATGTGCAAAAGTGTACAGTGTTTTGAAAAATATTTAGTGAGATTTCTACTTGGACATCTTATTTTTAATGTCATTAATTCAGACATCTTCAAATTGTTTTGCAAATCGTTTTATTTATAACTTGTACTGCTGGTAGCTTTCTTTTTTCATTTTGTTGTCAAATGTACCGCTATTTTAATTTTGTTTGATACATATGTGCATTTTCATCCATGCTGTGGAGATACTGATAACATCTGATTCATTATTTTTGTGGTTTCATAATTAGTTTATCATTAACTATGATAATTGAACATCACCTCTTAAAGATGTCATGATGCAATCAAACACTTGTGAAATATAATATTGTATGGTGGTTACTTAGTGAACATTGAGAGTAGCTACGATGTAGGCTGGATCTTCCAGATCCTTGCTCCTTCTAGAGGGCATGTGAGTTGATGTTCCATCCATGAAGGTATTCTCCATAGCCTAAGCTTTTTTGCAAGGCAGCTCCCCTCCTTTTGTTAGATCATAAATCACAGACCATCTAAGCAAATGCTTGCTGATAAGCTGGTGACAGTTGGGAGGAAGGTTAAGTGGCTGTGTGAGGATAGGGGTCAAATTATAGCTTCTTTTAAAGATCCCTTTAAGAAAGACACAGTGGTGCTTTCAAACTCACAAAAGTGAGTTATCACCTGCATTTGCCTCTTTTTTGTGACAGATGGGTTCTTAAATGCTTATAAAACTTCTGAAGTTGTGAATGGGCAAACTTGGCTTGTAATTTTATTGGTCTCTCTCTCTCCCTCTCTCCAGCAATTCCTACCTGAGAAAGGCAGATAACCTCTTTTCTTGATCTGGATTTGATCCTGTTGTTCCAGTTCCATGTTAATTAATGCCACAGGAACACATCTGGAGATTTTACTTTTGATGTGCTGAAAGTCAAGCATACTTATGTGCTGTATTGGGGTGATAATTCTTGCTGTCACAGAACTGACAGAATTAAAAGAAAAAAATGCCACATGCTTCATTACTGTGACATGCTTCAAATTATCATAAGTCTACAAAATCCATCTGTCTACCTGTGTATAAGGACCATCTAGCAAGTGGTGTTATGAGAAACAGTCCATGAAACTACTCTATAATACTGTGTAAAATACCATGGAAATGGTATATTTATGCTTTTCTTCAGGCTGATTTTTGTCCCATTTAATTGAATTGCATGTATCTTAACAGGTTTTGCATTTGTCAGGGAAAAGGTTGAGGGCTTCAGCAGAGGCAGGACCTCATTTAGTTTAGCCATGTACCAAATATACCTTACTGAGAGGCATCGAGAAGACATGCAGTAATCATTTGTCAGACGCCTACTTAATAATGCTTAAGATCATACATAACAATATACTAACATTAGTCACAGTTAAATGCTTTTTAATGAAGGTTTCATAGGGTAACGTTTTGTTCCCAATTAATAAATCAGCCTTTGTGGTAATTGAGTTCACCTATATCAACCAGATTTATTTAAGTGGGTACAGAAGTAGAAGCTGACATAGTGTTTCCTAGACCACAGAGTTACAGTGGCCAGCTATTTCCTAATGGCCAGTGTATTTGTACTGCTGACTTCTGCAGTTTTGCACATCCTACACAAGCTACATCAGCGATAGCAATTTGTTACTCTTTATAACATCAATGCAAATTAATTGTGCCGTAGTAAATAATGCAGTTGTTGTATACCTGAGGTTTAACTATTCCACATAATTTTTTTTTCCTGACATTGTAATTCTGACAACTGTATTGTCTTCTCACTGTTTGTGCAGTTTTTGGCACACTGGTTGGTTTGGTGGGTCTGACCGCTACTATAATCCAATAACAAAAATGAATGTACGTGTTACTAAGACACTGCATTGCTAATTGCAGGTGGGGTCTGGAAGTAAAGACGTGGATTATGCAGAAGAAAGATAATAATTGGTTTCTGGCAGCAGCAAGCGATCCAAATCTGCCTAGCCTGTCTATTGGTAATTTCTCATCCTTCATCCTTACTAAATCACTCTTTGCCTCTATGCTACAAGGAAAGGTGAAACAGAAGCAATTAATCTATGTTCTCTGCTTCCCTCAGCTCTGTTTTCATTTCCCGTAGGGCCTGTAAGGCAGTCTCCAGACTTTGGGGTCAGTCTCCATACTTGGGGGAAAGTCAAAGGTGGTGGTGGGGAGCAGCTCTCCCCCTCGTGACTCTTTTAACCCCTTAGCAGCAGTGCTGAATGCTGCTGTGGCTCTCTGGTGCAATAGGAAGCAGTTGCTTCCAGGGAAGAGGGGAGTGACAGGTTTTTGCTGAAGTTTGCAGAGACGAGAGCCGCACAACAAGAGACAGGAGGGACGACTGGAGACTATTGTCAAGCAGGTGGTGGAGGGGGGCTGTCAAGAAGCTGGAACCTTGTGGCTTCCAGCAGCAGGAGAAAGGATCCCGCTTCGCTTGTAGACCCACAACTTTGGAAGTGGTACAGTGCCCTGGGCAGGGGGGATGAGGAGCAGTATCTGCCCAAGGATGTGTCAGAGCCTGCTTGCCGAGCCTGAACTGCACTCCCGTGCCCGTGTGAATGGGAAAAGGCAGGCGGTACCTACTGGAGGCTCCTCCCTGAAGCCTCCAACCTGCCCACACAATGTGATGCCTCCTAAAGCTGGAGGTGCTTAAAGTCTCTTGGGAATCTTAGGCTTCCTTGAAAATAGCTACTTGTAATTGCAGTAGGAGTGCTTCAGGGTCCAGCAACATTCATTACCTGTAGTTCATAAATCTGCCTTTCAAGCATTTCTTTCTCCCTCACGATAGATCTCAGCTGTGTAAAGTTTTTAATGGCATTATGCTCTGGATAACCACAGAACTTGTTTAAGGAGATAAATTAAACCCAGATGCAATCATAGTAATTGCTGTCTCCATTAAAAAAAAATAATCTTTTATTATAAATTGAGTAAAATCCCAAACCTGTTACTGGATGCACTCTCTCAGTGGAGAGAGTAACTGATGGCTTGCACATGCACCAGAAGCTTAAAAATGAAGACTTTCAAATGCAGAATACAAGGGTGTAATGGTAGGAAGGGCAATGCAATAGTCTGAAGATAGGGCAAAGCTACAATACATCTGTGTTCAAGAGGATTAGTCCTGAAAACCCCTGGGCACAAGCAGTTTGTGGCAATAGTGGAATATCATGAGGCTTTGCAAAAGTTTAAGTGGAGGACTAATCCTACACTTGAAGCAGAGCTATTTATATCTCAGAGTAGGATATGTTTCTTCCAGGCTTTCCATTCTTAAAACATGTTTTAAGTTCCGGTGTTGGGGCTAATTTATTTTGTTTGTACAGTGTCTTTTACCTTACTACCCTTGCATTCTTTAGATTCTTTTGAATACAAATGATAAAAATGGGATTATGCAAAGAAGACAAGCAGTTAGGTGGAGATATAGCATTATGCTACTTCATTCATGTCAATACTCAAACATTCTGGGTTGGAGTGAAGTCTGAATTGCTAACAGGCAAGATAAATAACATTTGCAAAAAAGCAAAATGAATTTTTTTTTTTAATTTTGGCTTGGGGTTCAAATTATTTGATCCACTGCTTAGCTTTTATTTTGATATCTGACTCTCTGACTACCACATCCTTACTGTATAATCAAGTTATTTTTGGCAAAAAATAAAATTACATGAAAGAAAACATTGATGTCCAGTATTTGCAAAACTGACTTCATTAAGTAATACTGTCAGAGGTTTCCCTGCAGGGCAGCAGGTCTTGTAGGAACAAATGGTAAAGCTTAATATTTTGGGTTAAGTCATCAGTGAGCAGTTAAAGTAAGTTCAGAATGAGTGTGGGAAGTGGAGTTATGGTTCAGTACTTAGAGCATTTAATCAAAATGCTGTCAAAAAGCTGTTCCTCAATTCTTGAAGAAGAAATAGAAGTGATATTTAAGACAGCAATGACAACTAAATGTGGAGATGATCAGAGCTAAACAATGCAAATTCTGTCATGAAATGTTTCCTCTGTTTGGAGGACAGGTATCAAATTTTAATATGTTTGTTCTTTTTCTCTCAGTCAACAGAGCATAAATTATAAATGTGTATGAAGATACGAACTGGAATGGACTCATTTTTCTTTTTCCTTAAAAGCAAAATAAAATCTTCAAATCAAATAAAGAATAACCATGCTTCTCTTAATCACTGCAGAGCTTGGGCTCTAGTAAACACTGGAAGTAGGCTTTAATATCCCAGGTAAAACATTGCTTTTATTAAATCAGTGTTAATTTAACTTCAGTGGTATCAGGGAACTTAATACCATAGCAACTGTTTGACCTCAGAACCCAGTCCCATATCCCTGGTGTAATTGGCTTAATTTTTCTGGAACTTGGAAGAATCTTGATGTTTAAGATTTAATGGGATGTCTTGTAGGAAGAGTTATTGAAGGAATAGAGGAAGGCAGAAAAAATGTATATTTAATCTGCAATTTTTTTTCTTTTTCCATACCATGTACAAGGTTTAGAGTTGTCATGCCTGCTAGATTTCCAAGCGAAGCCTGTGTGCTTGACCCTGATGTAGAAAATGTCAGCTCTGAACCTGCAAACATGCCCAACTTCTAGTGCTTGGAAGAGCCTACTTACAGGATGTACATTTGAGCATTAGCATTATTTAGCTTGATATCATATATTTTATATAATGTATTGTGTACTTGGGATATCTGTGTTCAACACTCTGTGTATTGCTTGTCTGGTCAAATTCTATTAAAAAAAAAGTTACACATGTTAGTAAAATTGGGAAGAGCCAATTGATAAAAACATTACTGGCCTCTCTGCTCTTTCATTCACATATATTCTTCTCCCCAAAAGCTACTGAGCTGCCTGCTTGGGCTGCCATGCTCTCCTGTAGCTCCCCTAAGACACTCCTTATCCCATTCCTTTTTCCCCTCAGTCATATCAACATAACAGCTGCCCTCCCAAATAAGAAAGAATTTGCCCAAGTTCATTATTGTTCTTGTTAGGTTGGTTTAACATGGATCAGTTCATCAGCTGGGCTCACTGCTGGACCCCAAAGATGGTTAAAGGGCACCATCTCTGAAGGGAGTATTGATGATGAAGAACTAATGAAGGCAGTGCTCACACAGAACAAATTTTGTCAAGTTATTCCATCGTCAGTATTATGTACCAGTGAATTGCCAAGGTCAGCCCATTGCTGGTAAGCTGCTTGAGCTTTGCCTCAGACAGAAGTCCTGGAAGAGTCAAAATGCAATTCTTAAATACTGTTTCCTGTCCATCTGAGCAGCAGAGCCTAATCCTGTGGGATACATTCAATATGTCTTAGGCAGTGGCAAGCCACTGATTTAACACACAGTGTGACAGGCATCTAAGAGAGAAAGAATGGTTTGTGACTGTGTCTTTATATGTCCAAATGATTTCCAGGTCTGATGCAGGAGATGCTGGTTTGCAGTAAACATGTGCCTGTTGCTGTTGTGGTCATTTCAGTTTTCTCCAATTAATATTCTTTAACGTAACCCAGGCACTAGTTTCTTACATTGGGTTTGTGCCTACAAAGCTATGCAGTGAACCGTGTCTTTTTCACTTGTATTGGGTTTGTGTGGTAAGCTTTTGGTAGTGGGGGAGTTACAGGGGTGGCTTCTGTGAGAGGCTGCTGGAAGCTTCCCCTATATCCAACAGAGCCAATGCCAGCCGGCTCTAAGATGGACCCGCGTTGGCCAAGGCCGAGCCCATCAGTGATAGTGGTAGGTTGACCCTGGCTGGGCGCCAGGTGCCCACCAAAGCTGCTCTATCACTCCCCCTCCTCAGCTGGACAGGGGGGAGAAAATATAACAAAAGGCTCGTGGGTCAAGATAAGGACAGTTTAATAAAGTGAAAGCAAAGGTCGTGCATGAAAGCAAAGGAAAACAAATGATGTTGTTCTCTACTTCCCATCAGCAGGCGATGTCTGGCCACTTCCTGGGAAGCAGGGCTTCAGTAAGTGTAGTGGTTGCTCCAGAAGACAAAATTGCCCCGTTTCTGTCTCCCTTTACTTAGCTTTTATAGCTGAGCTGATGTTATATGGTACGGAATACCTGTTTGGTTAGTTTAGGTCAGGTGTCCTGGTTATGTCCCCTCCCAAGATCTTGCTCAGCCCCAGCCTGCCATTGGAGGGGGAGGGGGGGGGGCAAAAATGTTGGAGAGCCAGCCTTGATGGTGTGCCAGCACTGCTCAGCATTAGCCAAAACACTGGTGTGTTATCAACACCTTTCTAGCTATGGGGACAATTAACTCCATCTCAGTCAGACCCAATACATCACTTAATAAAAATCATGAGTTCTCTCTGAGAGTAGCTGGTAGCTTGGTGGTGAGGGGAAGGTAAAGCAAGAAACAGAAATCATCTTAAGCTCTCCCCAAGACATGCGCCCTTGGACAGTGCTGGGGACAAGGTAATGGGCTAGATGGACCTTTGGTCTGGTCTTTTGTCATAATTTTTAAGTTTCTGACTTTTAACCAAATTTAATGACTTTAGTGGAGGCCTACCCCTCACCACTTTGTCATCCATTTCAGGCAATCTTTCATTCTCCAAATCCTTCCTTTCCAAGTCCAGCTCGCCCAGCATGTTTATATGGATCGCCTGCAGGTGCAATAAATGAGTTTGGGGTAGTGCTTCTCAGGGAAGCAAGGTCTAACTTCCTTCAGAGGATCTAATACACAATGGAAGATGGGTGGAAATAGTCCAGTCTTCTACAGGAATTACAGCAGTACAAAGCAAGATTGATTAAAAAAGAGGAACATGTATCCATGATATTTCACTCCTGTATGTCCAGGAAATGTTTTCTATTCCCAAATATTTGATCTAGTCTCTTGCACCTGTGTGCAAGTGATGGCACTGCTTGGTCTTTAGGGCTCTAGTTATATGAGTGGTTCTGCTGAGTTACTCATGTGACCTTAAATTTTGTCAGCAGAGATTGTGGGATCCACAGACTAAGGCAAGTAGAAGTGGGTGCAGTGCATTGTAACATCTTTAGTGTGTATGGTAATATATATTTTTTAAAGCCTGAATCACGAGATCATGTAGACAGAGAGATGAGATGTGGATATTATCACAAAATACCTGAAAAAATTCACAGCTCCTTCATTCCTTTTTAGACATACACAGCCACAAGATGTGCAAAATTAAAAAGGAGAGCTCTTGGACTTGTGCATTGTAGATTCATTTATGCCTCTGTAAGCAAGCCTATGATGGTGTCAGACTGAGTCACTGGCATTTTGTGCCAAGTTGGAGCAGGTGTAAATAACTAATGCATGCTACAAAGCAGAGGAGCTGTAGGGCTGTATCTTTATCTCTGGCAATCCCAGCCATTCAGGGTGAGCAAACTATTAAAGACCACAGTATGACAATCAGCTTTGTGCTACCATCTATTCAAGTGTAAATACCCTCTTGCTAGACTGAACTGGCTCTGAATTTGAAACCTGTTATCAACATGCTGTTTATTCCCCCCCCCCCCCTTTATAGGCTGTATTTGCTTTCTTTTGTCTGTCTCTCTTTTTTTTTTTTTTTTAAATGATGAAGGGCGGTTTGCTGGAAAAGGTCACTGCCAGTCTTCCTTTAAGGATCCCAGGTTCTGAAGCACTTTGACGCTTACGGGTTTTCTGACGAGGGCTTGCAGCTGTAGTGCCTTGCGATCATGGTGCTGTGATCTATAGGACAGCAGTGTGCGCTGCCTAAGAACTGCCTGCAACAAGCAGATGGCCTTGAAGCGTCACCACCAATGCCACCTGGGCTGCTGCATGCTGGCCCCTCTGCTGCACTGGCAGAGGTATCTGTGGGACAGTGGTGTTACCCCAAACAAAGTGTTGTTTCTTGTCAAAAAGAAGTCTCCTGTCCACAGCGCGTCTCTGTGAGCAGCCGTGGGGCAGAGTCGAAGGGGTGGCGTGCTGCAAGGAGTGAGGGCCAGCAAGCGGCTGCCTCCTGGAGAGCTGGCCCTGCTGCTGACCTCCTCTTCAGCTCATGAACCTACAGTCTCAACTGCCATTCCTCCTTAAAAGCAGATCTCTTATTAAGCTCTGTAAATCCAGAGTGAGAGCTGCTCCTTAGTAACAAGCGTGCGGGTGGGCTAGACTATGGCACGTTGTCAAGGTGAGAACCTGATGGGAAGGACTCGTTACGCTCCCTCACTGCCTGCATCACGTTCTCTTCGGGTTTATTCAGTGATCCACATTGAAATCTAGCACTATGCTGTCATGCTCAGCATATTTCAAAATTTGATTTGGGGTAGCAGCTGGTTGATTTGAAGGTAAGTTTTGGAGTCAGGAAAAGAAAGCCAAGTATATTATAAACACTAGCTCAATGGATATGCATCCCTGAACTCGCCTTCACAATGAACCAGATCTTTGAACGTAGAGACCTGTGAAGCATGACCTAACACAGTAACATCCACGTGAGGAGGTGTTCAACTCTTTCAGGGTCTCTGATTCCTGGGAAGAAGTCAGGATTTCTTACACTATACTATGTATGCATTCTGGCTAACTCTTTTTATATTTTGTTCACATAGAACATCGACTTCTACAGGCAGTGACAAGTAGAAGTGTCTCAAAGGTTAGATAATCTTTGACTTGAGTGCTGTAGGCACTAAAATATTTTGAGGAAGGGGATATGACATTTCAGTTGTCTTGGGAGATTTACCTTGGCACTTAAAGTAATTATCAGTAAATTAATCATCGTTATTTTGCTGAGAGAAACAAACCCTTGCTGAATAGTCTGATTTTTAGCTGCCAGAACTCTGCTTCAGAGGACAGTTACCTAGTACTATCACAAAGCAAGGATGGGGTGAGGAGTTTACCCAAAATGGGGACAAATAGGCTTGCCAGCTCCTGCCTTCCCCAGGAGGAGAGCCTGAAGCTCCAGGGCAGCGGTGGGCGTAGGAGGCAGTGAGGAAGGGAGAGATCTGATGTGGAGGAGTGGGGGGAGAGAGGTAGTGGGAGAAAAGGTCTGTATAGAAACTTCTAAAATCAAAACCTTAAGCCAGATATGTACTTTTTATAGATAAGGTAAGATCTTTTTCTGTTCAATACAGTGTATCAGAAATAATGCAGAGTGAAGATGAATGACTTGCTTGTAAAGATCTAGAAATATATATATAAAAAAATCACTAAAATGTTACAATGCAACTTTTTAAATATTAGCAAAAAGCTCTCTTTCCTTGATGCTTGTAAGCCAAATTTCAGTGCAATGAGAATTTTTACTGCACAGCTATAAACCCATGAAAATAAATTTTATAATATAAATCCCAAGAGAACTATAACAATACCAGGGCAAACAAGATACTTCAATAAAAAGTGCCTGAGAGTTGGAGCTGAAATTTACTGCAAAAAGTAATTTAGTTTGACAGCACAAGTATGTTGCAAGCCAAAAAGAAAAAGAGAGTGAGCCAGATGGGAAGTGCTTAGCATAAAGGAAGGTCCAAGAGGGAAGTAAAGTCAGATAGCTGGTTTTCAGTCTGGTTTTAACAAAAAAAAAAGGTGCTAAATCTGTAACTTTTTCAGTATCTCTACACAAACCTTCTACAAGTGACTAAATGCAAGAAGAGTGATGTTACAACTGAAATTCCTAGCTGCAGATAATATCCACAGACTGAAATATCCTGCTTGAGGGACTAGTGGTATGCTAGATGGCATCAGTGATGTTTAGTGTCATTTGGTATCTTCATGTTTTGGGATGTTTGGTTTTTTGTTTTTTTTATTCCAAAATAAAACCAAACCAGACACCAAGATATGTATTGTGTATGCGTGAAAGACAGACATGCACATGTTCAGATGTCTCCTGTGCTTTGGCAGTAGAAGAATCTAGGCAACATCTTCCACACCCAGCCTGGTTTGTAATTGGAAGGCTTCAGGTTGTGCTTGGTCAAAATGACTGGCAAAAAAGATTGTTTCTGGGATCAGACATTCTTCATTTTGACCCATCGCTATCTAACTTCCTTGTAATGAAGGAAGATCTTCCTGGATTTTGGAAGCAGGGGTGAGGCTGGAAGAGAGTGCTGTCATTTCCTTGTAGGTGCTGTGCGACCCTTCAGGAACTGTGACTTCTCATGTAGCTTCTACATGTCAACATTACCCATATCAGGGCATCTCAAAGAGAAACCTGCAGTCAGGGGAGGAAATGTACAGAAGCAAGGATTAAAACAACTCCTTGCTTTCATCTTTCTTGCCTTCTTCTGATGTCTGGCCTGTTGGATTTTCCAAGATGGGGAAGTCTGCTCCTTTTCCAGTGGTTTTAGCTTTACCTATGCACTGGAAAAACAGGCCAAAACAATGTCTTCGGTACTAACTACACAAACTTGGCTGAGAAACATAGAGATCTAGTGGTTTTAAATGAAGAGAAATGAGGTGTTATAAGCTTTCATGGGTGGCAGGGAAACTCTTTCATAGTCGAGAAGCTCAATCTTTTCGTGATTTTGCAAAACATGAGAAACAGAATGATTTTGAATGTAGCGTGTCCTCTGACTCTCTGTTACACGGTTACTATTACTAAAAACACAGGTTGTCAGCCCTTACTGTTGGTTCACAACACCTGTGTAGGCCAGCAGAAAGGGCAGGGCTCTGAGAGAGGAATTGGGAACACCTGGGGAGGTACCTGCCTCTTTTTGTTGGTTGTGTCTGGCTCAATATCTAGCTTCTTCTGGAGCCATGAACTGAGTGGAGAGCTGCCTTGGGGGTGGGGGGAGGTAGAAAATTAAGTGCTAAATTTCTGTGGGTTTTGTGGAAATGGGTGCCTGACCACGATCAGTGTCTGTTTAAATATGTGATGCTAGGCTTTTTGCTGATGGTAGGTGAGCCCTGCTTCTTTTTTAGCTGCAAGGAACAGGAAATTAGTAATTAATCAATTGCAGAGAAATTTGACTTGAGATTTTTAGGGCTTTGTGGTCCTATGTTGTTTGAAACTACAGTCCCTGCTTCTAGGAGAGTGTAACAGAGAGGGAAGGCAGCATTTTCTACAGGGGTCTGGTGGAGAAAAGAAGGAAAGGTAAGAGACAGAAGGAAACCCTGATGCAAAGGAAAAGAGGCTTCCACTTCAATCTCTGGTTAGTTTTATGGCCACATTTCTTTATAATGAGCTCATCTATGAAATCTATTGATCATATATATCACCTATGAAAGATTACAATAGCAGGAGTAATGGTTTCTTAACGTATGGTATTGTACTGCTTTATGTTTGTAACTGACTGTAAGACCTAATACTCATTAAAATATGCTTTTACCACTTATAGAGAAGATCTTAAATTATCAAGCCTTTACAGACCACTCAAGCAATTCTTAATATAAAGTGTGATTGTTTTCTGAAGGCTTTTCTCAGGTCTTTGGTTATTCACTGTTTTACCATGTTCTCCCATCCTGACCAGACAGTAAACACACCTCATTTGTTCCAGATAGGTAGCTGTATGTGAAAACTAATAATTCCAGTCAGTGAAGCTGGCAGTGTAATTATGTCTTGATACATATGTTGTGAGGAAACGTGAGTGCATCTGAAGAAGCTGAGCTGCTGCAATTTATCTACCATGTGTGGTGACTGATTTAATTGGAGAACTGAAGGTAAAATGAAAATCCTGCACTATGACCTTAATGAGAGGATCTTTGCTTTTGCCAAAATATTGACACTGCTGGCAGTGTAAAGCGTGAACAAAGAAATTGGATTGCTTTCTTGCATACCCCTGACTCAGGAGGAACACTGGCATGATTTTTGTGTAGAAAACTGATTGATGATCATGCCCTGTCAATGGATCTTAAGTGGAAAACAAGATAAATCAGAGAAGAAATGAATGTTTTCATTGCATGTGGCCCAAGACTGATTCTGTGATAGTGAATAAGTTTTAAGGCATGTATTATTTCAAAGGGATTTCTAGTTACAACAGCTTATTAATTCTCATAACTTTTTTTTGAATGAGCATAAATTAACATTGAAATAAACTTGGGACAGTAAGGTGTTTCTGTTATTCCAGTACAGCTTTTTTGTAGTTCTTATGACTTATTTTTCTTTGTGAATTGTTCTGTTGAGTCAGTTAAAACAAACATAGGAAAAAAGATTGTACTCTGCCATTCATTCTAATTAGAAAACAAGACCTGGGACACAGTGGGAAGGGAAGGATCTTTGCGTTGTTGTTAGTACTACTGGAAATACCACCTCATGATATTTCTTTCATAACCTGATCAATATGTGTCTTAAAATACTTGGGATTAGTAGGGCAAACTATTAAAAAGGAAGTTTTTTGGAGAACCATGTTTTTCTGATAGTTACCCCTCTAATTTGCAGCCTGAATTGATTTATACCTGGCATGTACCCCTTTGCCTTTGGGACAGTATTGTCCTGTGGCTTACAGAGCACTTTTCCCTAATGTTATTTTGCCTCTTTCTGGACAACAAGCACATCTCCTGTCAGTACTTCTTTTGCTGGATGAAGCAAAATTCTCTGTCCTTGTTAAGCAGACGTGTCCTTTCCCAGCTGCAGTAGCACTAGATGAAGAGGTTATCATCTTCTAATTTATTCTCCCCTTCCCTGGAACTTAAAATCCATTATTATCTACTGCCAGAGATACTGATGTGAAAACACCTTGAATATCTTTGTGAATCTGTTTTTGTTGACTGGTAGTTAAATTGGGTATGGTGGTAACTAGCTCATAGTGACTGAAATAGATTAGGAAGTGTTCACCAAAGCAACCTTAGTTAGCATCTCTAAGAGCTGTAATCACTAGAAGAGAAATGGTGACGGGTAACTTGGAGTAGACTGGGAGAGACCTTCTTAAACCAGCACAGCATAGATTAGGAGAGAATATATTTGTACATGTGTGGGCTCCTCTGTGTGAATGTTTTATCTGATCTTGTCCTTTTCACCTAGTTCTTCAGCTGGGCTTGCATAAGATGGAGCAGGTTAACAAGCCCCAGAGAGTAGCTTAGTCATACTTAAAGCATTTAGTTTCTCCTGACTGCCAACACCGATGAGTCATACGCAGATTTCCTCTGAATGGGTCACATCTTTGAAAAGAAAATTGGGTTCGTGCCAATGAGATTTTTATCCTAAAAGATCTGTTAACTAAACTCAATATTGATAACTTTGAACTGGTAGGGGGGGTGGATATTTTGTATTTGAAGGTGTTGGGTGTATGTGTGAATATTTTCATTGTTTTTGTCTTTCAGTAGTGGTAGTCATTTTACAAGATGGGTAGCAGCTGTGTATACCAAGAGTGTCTTATGGGGAAGAAAAAGGTACAAAAATTGTAAGCAGTTCTAGAGTAGAACTTTATTTATACTTTAATAGAGGTGAGAACAACTTGCTCCAATGTTGAAGCTTTGTCTTGATTTTTCTTTTGGTTTTAGACTTCCTTTATATTAAAAATGTAATTTCTTTTTACTTTTAAACAATGATACTTAGCGCTCTCTTATATTCACTGAATGCTGTGCGCACCAGTGATCCAGCAGACTGATACGTAGCTGTGTAGCACCTTGAATGCACAACATCTGTTGCTGCTCCTCTGTAAACTGAACATCCTTCATAGACAGACCACACAGGATTGTTATAAATGGTGTTATTTCAGGAATTAAATGTATGTTTTATAATTTGAAGAAGTGTGCATGTCCTATAGACAATATACTTCTAGAAATGCTTTCCCCATGGTATCTTGGAAGACCTTATTTTGTCTGTTTGCTATTTTTTCCAATATTTTATTTTATTATTCCAAAACATACACATTACTTTTAAAAGTTTCATTAAAAGATTGCCTGGTCATCCAAGTTAGGCACTCAAAATCCACTAGCTATTCTAATTTCTCCTCAGCACACAACATTTTTCAAATGCATGGAATACAGGACAGCCAAAGAGACAGACCTCTTCAAGTAGGAGAGTAAAAGGTCCAAGTAAGTACTTAAAGTTCAGGTTGTCCGCTCCATGCCTCATTATGCAGCACAGACATACTTTTTGATACTTAGCGTTTCATAGGGCTGGCAGGTTGCAATTAAAACTGTGCCAATTTGTATCTGAAATCCAAGAAGAGGTATGAATAGAATCTCCTGGTACCTTTTTACATATTCATTTTGACTGTAGAGCTGCGTTTAGGGTACTCGCATAGAAAGGCTGTCTAGAGAACACTTGATTTTTCAGTAAAATAATGAAGGTTAGCTATGTTCTGAGTGGTGGTGCAAATGCATTTGGGAAGATCGTGTGCACTTGTGAAATGTGAGGAAGCTGGATGTTATGTGAATGTGGGGAGGTATTAGCTATTGGCTCTTCCAGCAGAGACAATCAAAGCCTTGATGAAATAAACAAAATGAGCACGTTTTATGAACCAAAGCCATGAGCTGAATGAGAGCAAGACTTGTTTTCCTCAGGTCCATAAACGTCAGTACAGATAATATCCATGTACATTTGAGAATTTTCTGGCTCAGGCTCTGGTGTTGACCTGTGTCAGGCCTTCTTGTCACCTTTTTCCTCCTGCCTTGAGTAAGCTTTAATATTCTGCAAGCTCGGACTCTGCAGGCTTTTGTTCTCTCCTAGCAACATATCTGCATTTGATTTCTACAAACTGTTGACATATAATTCCTCACAGTATCTGTTGTGCCTGTTTCTTCCATCTTTAGCTTTAAGAGCGCAGTATGATAGGCTGTTGAATGCTACTGTGCCTTTATTCATGCAATGTTCACAAGGACAGAATAAGCAAAAATCTCCTCAGATGATAGAGATGCTCTTTACCGTAACATTAATATACTGCATGAAAAATGAAGCTTATACAAACAGACAAATTTCTTTTCCGCTCAAGTTGTCTGACTCGTTAAGGAGAGTTTTCAGATAAAATCAAGTTGTTTATGGTGTTTAATTCTCGCTTTGTGTTGTTTTGTCACAACCTTGGTGAGTTGCGTGGCTTCTTGGAGCCCCAGGAAGTGGTTGGGTAATTTTACTTCTTTTTTCTCACGGGACAAGAGAGAAATACAGTAAGACACTGCTGCATGACTACTGTATTGTATTTTCTTCTGGATTACGTAGTTCAGAAGTTCTCCCCTGAAATGTTTTAATGATGGAAGCTGTAATAAATTACATGGGCATTCTTTCATCAAGGTAGCTAATGAAAATATAGAAAAGTATGAAAGACATCATGCCAACCTGTATTGTTCTGAAACTCTCATCCTTCCACTTTCTGTTCTGTATAAATTTTTTGCTATTACGTTTAGTAGCTAAATAACATGTTATTGCTAAGGCTAGGTGTTCAGGTAAGCCTAAAGAAAAGGTGCTCTACAGCCTTGATGACAGCTCAGTGGATGGATTATTATGAACTCTAGATTTTCAAAGAGCAAGATGGCTTGCTTCAGAGATAAGCAAACGGACAGTTCCTCTCTTACCCCCAGCAGATCAAGATGCAAAAGGAATATATAATTTATAGGGAATGATTTACAGTCTGGGTTTAGCCCCTTTTTTGCTGTTTCAAAACCATCTGAGAGAGCAGGAGTTCCTCAGGTGAATAGGCTTAATGCTGTTTGCTGTTTTTTTGCCTTCTCTTATGGGCTGCAGAGGGTTCACTATAAGGAGCTATCACACTGTGTTCAAATTCCACACTGGTTGTCCAAGGGTTTCACAGAATGATTTCTTTTCCTTGAACGGACACCTTATTTTTGTATTGAAGGAAGGAGTTGGGAACCTTTCCAGGAGAGGGATCTAAAAATGGGTTTGGAAATGTTATATATTGAACTTTATATATTGCAGCTTCTACAAGTTTAATACAGTCTTCTTGGGTCTAATTTGAGGCTCCTTTGGAAGAAGGAATATTTACGTATAAATTTTACTTCTTGTTACATTTACACAAAATAAGCGCATGCCTGGTATAGTGGGAAGAACTATGATAAGTTTTTCTTCCTTTGATCTTTTAACTCCTCTTGCTATGGCCAGGGCTGTCTCTTTGAGTATACTAATAGCTCTTAAATTTGGCAAATAATACCTTGCTTATACTGACAAAATTCCTACAGGTGACTGAGTATGGCAAAAGATTGAGTTATTCCCCATGTCAGTGAAAATTCATGGACAGCGCTGTGCAGTATTCAGGGAGCTTTACTTATAATCTTGTAGGCATGCAGGCCTTTGAATTTTTTTCAAGAAAACGCTTTGATATTTTCACTGGCATCTTAAAAATAAGCCTGACATTTTACCACTAAGAAATAATAGAAAAAAAGGAATTAGAAATGGAATAAAAGATCACTAGTGAATGAAAGCTCAGATATATATACATATCAGCCATCAGCTCAATGTTCATAAAAGATGGAAACTCCCATTGCCATTGAGAAAACATTTCTAATGAAGCGGGTACTCCACTATTGATGTCCAATCTTGAGCTTATAGGGAGACCTACAAAACATCCTCAAAGGTGAATCTGGAAACTAAGCTTGATGGCTGTACCATTCACAACCAGAAGAGTGAAATGATATGGGTACAAAATACTTATGGGAAAAAGCTGCTGCTTATAATTCTGGGTAGTCTAATTGCACAGCGCTCTGAACGGCTGTACTTGGTGGAATGGAAGAGGTAGCGATTGCAGTATGGGTTGAAATATTCTATATAAGTTTTGTCAGGAAAGAAAATACTGAGGGATCTGTGAGGTCAGAGCAGTTGTTCTAACCTGTACTTAACCTGAAATTTGTTGCTTTGGTTTGACCCAAAATTGAGCTTGTGTGCCTGAAAACTTGTATATTTTTTGGCAGTTAAATCAGGTGGTGCAATAAAACCACTATTCTTCAATAGAAACAAAGATGAATTTTGGTATTTTTCTTTTCCTGCAGCCCTAAAAGTGTTTTACTAGGTTTTTCTGTTCCATCTGGGCTGTTGTTGCTTGTTGGTTTTTTTTGTTGTTGTTGTTAATCAAACTGAATAAACCTAATTGTGTTTTATGGCATCTTTAATGATAGCCACACAGATCATCTGCCTTTCTGGATCCCTTATATCTAGCACACAGGCTGTCTGTTTTAATCTCCATGCATTTCCCAGAATTAGGAATATTTAAAAATATTTTAAGTATTTAGCAAATTCCAAGCAAATGGATTTGTTATACAGAGAAAAATTATTTATTTTTCTCCTGTGTAGTGATTTGCTTATGAGAAATTAAGCATTCAGTGACTCTAAGGTTGATAATATACCATATGTAGAGTAATTAAATATTACTGCAACATCTGTGACACACCTTCAAAACAAAACTCTTCTCTTTGCTTGTTTTCCAAAGGCAGAGTCCCAGCAGGGGGCTCCCAGGTAACACTGAGAAATCTTTGGTAGTCTTAATGCACACTTATTGCCCACAATTGGATGATAGCTGTGTATTTTAAAAAATTCTAGAATTTGAGTTAAACTACTACTTAGAGAATTTTTTTAAAAGCATTTTACTTACAGAAGGTTTTAGTTGCTAAACTCTTTTTGGCTCATCTTAAAGTGTTTCAACAGTAATTGCTGTTCCTTGGATCCAAAGGTAGATGGTGAAAAGCTGAAATATTTGTCTTAAATATTTTTAAAAAATCTAGCTGATATAGGTCTTGTGCCAGTTTAGGCTTAACACCATCTAACATCCCAGAGAGAGCGTGGAATTCTTACGCATTTTAGTAATTTTCTGCAAACGGTGAGGTGTATACCCTGTATTGAGAAGAGGCAGCATTAATTGTATTGAAAGCTGAATTATCAGTCTCATGCGAAGAGATAATTTAAAAAATGAAAAATTGATACACCATCCTAGAATCCTGCAAAAAAAAAAAAAGTGCTAATTTTATAGTTGTGTTATTTATTTCTTTCAGTGAAAGACTCAACAGTTGGAGACCTTGTAACAAGACAAGTAGGCCAGTAGCCAACTGTATTTCAAATGATGCCAGCTGGGGTCAATGGAATGATTCTTAGGAAATAATTTGACAAATTTTTATTCTCTCCCCTCCGTCATTTGCAAAATGTCTGACTAGAGATTCTTCAAAAGTATTTCTTCAGATACCTTTCTTCAGGTATTGAAATACCCCTTGTAGAATAGTTTGAGCTAATAAAACAGAAATTGAGAGGGTTTTTTTGATTGGACTCCAAAGCTGTGTTCACAGATGTTTTCTGACAGAAGAAAATAATGGGAAATGGGTTAAGACATTATTTGAACTAAATCCTTACCTATAAAATAAATCTGTGCAATGTTTTTCTTTCTGTGCCTTGATCAGAACATACTAAAACTAATAAATACAGCATTGGGGACATATAGGTGATTTACTTGGATAACTGTTAGGCCTTTCAAAAACTCTTAAATATTATCTCCCATTTTACCAAAAAATAGATAGCCTTAAGAGATATGGTCTTCCCTTTGTGAAAAGGTTTATCATCAAACCTGAGAACAAATTTAAAACATCCCATGTTAGCTAATAAAACCAAAAATACGAAGATTTCCACACCAGATTTACTTTCCAGATTCTTCATTTAAACAAATATGTTGGGAACAGGACTGGAAGTAGACTTATGCTTCCAATATAACCACTTGATCACACTGTCTTACATAGTTTACAAATCCATCTATCAAAAGATTACGAAAAATGCTGCATTTGCAGTCTCTTGTGACCATGCTCTTTGAGGTGGCTAGAGTGGCTCTGCTAAAAGGGACATGCAGCATGCATCAGATAGTTAAATTTCCCAGGCCTGAAAAGGGCCAAGGGGTCTAAACTTCCCCAAATTTCTTCTGTCTGTGCCATGATGCATGGGAGATGTCAGCTTACATTTTGTATGTAACTTATCTTCTCAGATGATCAACTTCTCTGTCCAATCTATAGAAATGATGGTAATATAAGAGGGTGTGTGTATATATATATATCTTTTGGGAAGATGATTGGTGTCTTGATGGACCAAGCCTATTGTTATGCACATAGCTTTGAAAAAGTGGTCTTTGGCATTTTTTTCATGAGCGTGAAGGATGGGACTCTTTTCATGTGTGGAAAATACAAAGTTTTGCAAAAAGTAAGCACAAATAACTTGTGCTTGCTTTGATTTGGTTTTAGCTGTTCTTTCCAAAGAGAAGCTAAGTTTATACTCTTACTGACCCAACTCTAGGAAGAAGCTGTGTGGGTTTTTTTTTTTGTTTATTTGTGTGTATTTATTGTATTTTATTTGGTTGTTTTGTGTGTGTGGTATGTGTGTGGGTGTTTTTTTGGTTTTGGGAAGTTTGTTTTTTAAAGGAATTTCAAGAATTGGAGCCAATGCCTCTGTTGGTGGGACTTGTTGTTGGTACTGAGGTTGGAGGCTGTGATTGCTGTATTACTCTGACTTGTGAGCAGGTACCTCAGCTAAGGTGAAACCAGCCACGCTGGGTTTAGACAATGCTGTACCTGGGCTGGGGGAGCTGAGGCTGATGTTGCTGCCTGACGGTTTACCCAGAGACCAAGAAATAGTTTGTGGTCAGCTCAGACCCCCATGTAGGTCACTCCCATGTAAATCTAGCTACTATAGGTTTAACTGCTGAGTTTTCAAGTTGCTTTGTCCACACTTTTGACTCTTGCTTTAGGCTCCGAGTAGCTCCAGTACTTCTGATACTTCTAGATTCTTCATTCATGAAAATGAATGAAAGATTCTTCATTCATGAAAAATTATGTCTAATTATATTTGTAATCCAATCAAATATGTTATTCAAAACTACATAAATTGTATTTGAAATACCTACCCCTTCATGACTGCTCAGGTTGACTTTTCAGTCCAACAAAAAGAGGCTAGTTTAAGGTGGGATTGTATTACCAATGCTATAGGAATACTTGGTAATCTCATTTTATTAATGGCTTTATAGATTAAAACATTCTAGTTGTCACACATTTTGCCTCTTAAAATGAGGTCATCTTCGCCTGGCAGTTATGAGACCATATATGTTGATACTATAGCAAAAGTGCCAAATAGAGGAATGTACTATTGTATTTTATGGAGTAATTCATTTTACATTTTATTATACTCAAGGGCTTGGCTATTTTCTATATCGTAAATTCTCTTGCAGCTGCTTCTAAACTAGGACAATGAAATTTGAGAAGAAAGGGTAATCCTCTTTTTCTTTTAAGTGGAGATATTTGTAGAAGAGTGAGGGTTAAGGAGAAAATACATTGCCTGAAAAAGTTTTTTTATGCATGCTTATTTTCATCTTAGCATTGTACTCAAAAACCAGTTCTTAATCTGTTTTAAAGTTACTTAAAAACACTGTGTGTGTTTGCCTTAGTAAATTAATCAAGGCAGGGTTGCTCTTGATGCTGATACCCTTAAACACTTGATTTGGTACAAGCCCACCTTCTGTGTGGTGCAGCAAAGAGCAGGTACAGCCTGACAGCTGTGAGCTTCGTGAGCAAAGGGGATGTCTCTGAGAAGCAGCAACCCCCACAACCTGGCATCTTTTAGTAATCTTTTTCACTTTGGGTGTTTTTAGTGAATGGGCTGTCCCAGCATTTGTTCAGGATTTCTGCAGCTTTAGGGTAGCTTCGTGAGGACGGTTCTTGTCTCTTGGAGAGAATACCTAAATTAAGACTCCTCCCTCTTGTGGATCAAAGTGCATTCATCAGTTTGGGGCAGGTCTGATAAAATATTTGCTGCCTCCCCTAGGACCTTAATTTACCTGCCTGATAATTTTATTGCATAGAAAAGGTACAGATTTACCCCTTGCTGCCCACCACTCTGATTTTGGTTGAACAGAAACTTCGCTGATGTCACAGATCAACATCAATATAAATTAAATGAGTGAGCTTGGTTTTGAGCAGCTAAGAACTTACGTTCTTCTCCCTCAATAATAATTGTTCTCGGCATGCTCAAAATTAATAGCATGCAAATTGGAAATCTGCAGCAAAGTACCACTTTACTGTCCCTTTTAAATTTTTATTATTAGAGGGAAATGGATTTGCTTTTTATTAAATGCCTTTTTAATGAACTTCAAGACCTGGAAAGCACAAATACTGTGATATGTACCAAATGTATGCTGATATGAAATGTACTTCTTAAAGTATGTTAGCATATTGGGATTCAGCCAGATCTCTATTGTCATATGCCTGTATGTAGCATTATATAAAAGCATACACTAAATAATCTGTACTGCTAATGATATATAGCAGCTCTATAAGTTAAATTGCAGTGGGTTTTAGAAAAGCTTTTGCCTTTTTTAAAAATAGAAGTGGTGTAATTGTATATATCCATTTAGTGTTCCTTGCAAAGTATAAGCAGCAAGAAATGTGTTCAAAATCCAGTATTCCAGTGAAAAAGCAAATATTATAAACTTATGCAAAGTTAAGCACTAACTTCCAAAGTGTGAAGATGACATATGTGCTACCATAATGGTGCGTATGCGAATGGCCACACTGATACAGCAGGAGTTACATAGCTCACTTGTGAAAAGCTTGTGGGGATTTTCTTTCTGGTTGCTCAATTATAAGATATCTGTGCACCTAACACGTTATCAGACATGAGCTTTTATGGTTTGTGAGAGGAGAAAGCTGAGATGGTAAATATACAAATGCTCCTTTCTCATCTGATATCTACCCCCTAAAAGCAAGTAAAGAAGTACTTGTAAAAAATTGCCTATGCTATTATTGGATGAAGTGATTCTTAGAGTGTATATAAATTTATTTGAAATTCTTCTTGATCAAAGGTACTTCAGTGTTATTCTCTGCCATTAAATTTATTTTTACTTAATTTCTGTCTCCCAATGTGTTTGAGGCAACTACAAATAATAGCATTATTTATACACACTAGAGATGAGCTTTGGTGTAAAAGGAGTTCTTTTAAAAAATCAATAGTAAAAAAATTTAAAGACCATTATATTTAGAAGTGCAATTTTGATGCAGATTGGGTTGACAGTGGCTGAGTAATAATTCCAAAGTATTGGAAAACATTTGCACTTCTGATATGAGAGAAAGGGAGGAGTTGCTCAGATTTAGTAGGCAGAACACAGTCTGTAAAATAGAGGATAAGAAAATTGTCTAAAACCAATTTATACCAAGACAGTAAGAAATGATGTGCTGCATAAAAAATTTGTAATCCATGCTTTGCAGTGTCCTCCAGCTTTAAGATTAAACATTTGTTAATTGTTGTCTAATTATTTTTATATTGTTCTTTGGATAGTATTAATGCGGTTAAATAGTATTTTAACGATATTAATATATTTAAATAGGTGACATGTAACTTCAGTAATCTGAGTTTGATCTAGAATCTGCTTGAATTGTGGTCTTTGAAAAAAGCCTAGTGGGCTTTGATCTACAAAATGCTTATAATTCAGTTCTTCAAAGTGCTGTACTTGATAGCCACAATCAATTACAGCATCTAAAGCTTGTGTTTAAATTCAAGCCTGTGAAGCCAGTTGTTATGACTCCACCAGACTGCTTATGTACTTAACTACTGATTACAAGAGCCACTGCTCACATTTAAAGCTGAGTCCATGTTAAGGACTTGTGGTTTGTGTGGGTTTTGTTCTGGGGTTTTTTTGTGTGTTTTTTTTGTGGTGTTTTTTTTTTGTTTGTTTGTTTTTTTTGGTGTGTTTTTTTTAATACACTCTCTATAGGAGTCATTCAACCTGAAGTGTTTCCCCACCTTCCCCAGGGTATTTTCACATCAAAAAATGCTATGTGAAAATCGAATAAAAATTGAGTTGGTTGAAATTGCAGGAGAAAGCTCCAAATCAAATACAGGGAATTATTTGACAATTTAGTGGGAGCTTATGAATAGTTGCTCCCCCCAGAGCTGCGTGTTTCTGCCACATCTGCTGTTTACTGGGGGTCGGGGAGGGGGGAGAGTTGCTGCACATGCCACTGGAGGGATTTTGGTTTGTGTGCTGTCAGTGGTGAGGAGAGCACCTCTTTTGGGGATGGGCAGCCGGTGGCTTCCCCCTGGCTGTTTGTGAGGCCGTTTGTGCTAAAGGACGACAGCAAGGCTGTCTCTGAGTTACGCCTGGGACCTCTTCCCCTGCCCTGGCAGCTGGAGAGGACCCTAGCTGTCTCTTCCTTTTTCTTACAGTTTTCAGCCTTCCATTTCCATTTGTGCTGTTTGTTAACTACCAATTTACCACTTCATTTTAATAAGCCTGTGGGCTCTGTTTTGGGCTTGGCACTGAATAAAACGTCAGTGTTTTGGAAGCAGTATTTTTGGTTTGCGCATAGAAGCCCATAAGCAGTTGCAGGTTTTCTGGTTTACCTGCAGTAGTAAAGGTCTACGTAAATGAGGCCCTGTAAGTTTTAAGGGCTGTACTCACTTTTGTCTTGAATTTCCTCAGTTTTGGCTGTGTGTTTTCAGTTATAAATTACTACAATGACCTCAGTCTCAGGTATTCCTTTTCAAATGATGTTAAAGAAATGGTAAAACCCTGTGTTGATTGATATGTTACGTTACGTATAACGAACATGTGAGGAAAGTAGTAGTGAGATTGCATTTCACTGTATATATGGCATTACACAGACATAGCATAAAGGTTACAAATCCAACCAGTCTAGAGTGAGAAGGTGCCTGAACTGAGGTTGTCTCTTCAATTTCCAGCCATGGCGGTAAGCAGTGAAGTACACTGCAGCCTCCGGGGACGGGTATAGAGCAATGTCGTACATAGAGTTTCCCACCAGTGCCCACCTAAACACTGGAGAAGTAAAACAATGATGAATTGAGCTTCATGCAGCGGAATGGACTAAATGTGCTGGTCCCCCACTGATTTATCATCCTTATCATCCTGTAGCACTCTGTCCCTTCCAATCTTTGTACATTAAGTTGGGGAATAAGAAACCGCAGGCTGGGCGTGAAGAGTCCTGCGAGGAGCTGGAGGAGGCAGGTTTGGGGAGAAGCATTCACACCGGGAGAGGAGAGTGCAGCTAAGCTGATGGGGAATGTAAATGCAGGTTTCTAAATCTAAACTGAAGAAAAGTCTGGCTGGCCATGAAAAAATGTTTCTGAAATGCAACAGGCCCAGTGGGGAAGTAGAGCTTTGTGCTGCTACTGCCGCGTTGCCTGCTGCTAGCAAGTTAGACGGCTGCAGGGGACAACAAGCCTGGGGAAGAGACAACTGTTAAAGTAAAAATAATCAAAAAGTGCTTTTTATTTGAACTAGAGTAATGCAGTGTTTTTTTTGTCATGAGCTTAGGAGTGGCAAGGTTACAGTTCCTTTATTCTTGCTGGGTTTTTTTGTTTGGTGTCTGAATATAATTACAGCTCTCTTTCTGTCTGAAGGACAAAGTGAGCAATTACAATTTCTGCAGGATTCTCTTATTCTGTTCCGTATTTTTTCTCCTCAACTAGAGCATATAACTGTTTTTCAGTTAGATTTGCTCATTCACTAAAAATGAGTGATGCTGAGAGTGTCTCATTCCCTGGTGCTCCTTCACCATTCTTCCATAAAGCTATGAGACAGACTATACCTATACTGCCTTCTTGTGCTTTCAGCAGCATTTAGATGAGCACATCCCTCAGCTTCTGTGTGAAAAATAAGCTATATCTTGGTATGCCGGTGCCTGGTTGAGTGCTACTGTGCTTCATGCAGTAAATTGCAGACTGTAGCTGTATTGAGATGATAAAATATATTTTATCTTGTTTCTCAGAGTGTATTATACAAACCAGTTTGCAATCTCTATCAAATTAACTGCAGTGTGTGAGAAGTGACCTGGGACTGTGTCAAATTAACCAGTTTTGCATGTGGTAAGAACAATCCTGAAAATGCATTTTAGCTTATGGCAACATCACATATTGGTGGTGCTGCAGCTCTCTGGCAAATACAGATGTTCTCCATTTTGACTTTATGAACATGCATGCTGGAGGAGTGTGTTGGGTCTAACTGAGATGGAGTTAATTCTCCCCACAGCAGCCCTCGTAGTGCTGTGCTGTGCATTGGTAACTAGAAAGGTGTTGATAACACACCAGTGTTTTGGCTACTGCCGAGCAGTGCTGGCACACCATCAAGGCTGGCTCTCCAACATTTTTGCCCCCCCCCCTCCCCCTCCAATGGCAGGCTGGGGCTGAGCAAGATCTTGGGAGGGGACATAACCAGGACACCTGACCTAAACTAACCAAACAGATATTCTGTACCATATAACATCAGCTCAGCTATAAAAGCTAAGTAAAGGGAGACAGAAGGGGGGCATTTTTTGTCTTCCGGAGCAACCACTGTGCATACTGAAGCCCTGCTTCCTGGGAAGTGGCCAGATGTCGCCTGCTGATGGGAAGTAGAAAACAACATCATTTGTTTTCCTTTGCTTTCATGCACGACCTTTGCTTTCACTTTATTAAACTGTCCTTATCTTGACCCATGAGCCTTTTGTTATATTTTCTCTCCCCTGTCCAGCTGAGGAGGGGGAGTGATAGAGTAGCTTTGGTGGGCACCTGGTGCCCAGCCAGGGTCAACCCACCACACTTTGGTGCTTTTTTCCTTCTGGTAACCACCAAGGGTAAGGAGTAGCTCTTTCTCCTACACCTACTGAAGCCTGGTCAATAAATGCAGCTGTATTTTGGCCATGCATGCTGTATTCTGTGTGTAGACTGTTGGTGCCAACTGCTTTTTCCCCATGGCTTTAGGCACTGGTCATTGCTTGCTCATCTCCTTGTACCAGCCATGCCATGCCCAAGGACTGGGTTATGGACTAGCAAGAGGAGGTGACAGTAGGATTGACAGAGGGGCACAGACAATTCAAACAGTCCACAAGCAGTGGGAGGGACAAAGAGGAAAATCCATCTGCCTCAGGATCAATTTGCCATGTCCTCTTCCTCTCCTTTTTGCTTCTGAGTTAAAAAAATGCTCCTAGCAGTGCATCCCCCGTGATTAGGGGCCGTGCTGGCTGCCCGTCAGGCATGTTTGCTCGCTTAAGGGTAGTCTGTTGGAAGAAAGTTTGCAGCAGGCCCAGTGTGACCTGCGGCAGGCTGAACTGGCATCCACGACGCACATGTGAACTGCCCCCCTCATCCCTACCCCTTCCTAATAGGTGTACGTTGGGGAATGTACTCATTTGCCCGTGAATCCTGAAAACTGACCCTCAGAGACTGAAATGTTTTGGGAGGTGGAAGAAATGACAAATATTTGATTGACTTATTCTTGCAAAGTTCTTGTATATCTTCAGGTTTCAAAAACATAAAGGAAGTCCTAAATTGGTTCCTGTGACCCTTAATACCAGGTAACCATATAGGAAACACTAAGTAGGAGAAAGTAAAGCTTTCTGTCAGCTGTGATCTAATGTCTTGCTTTTCCTTGGATTCTTTACTCCAGCATAACACTTCTTTTTTTTTTTTTTAAAGATGCCTGCTGCTAAATCTTTCGGCATTGCTACATGGAAGAAATAGCTTTTTGTATCATTTTCAAAACTACTTTATCACCTGATAAAAAAATGCTTTATAAGTTGTTCTGTATTTTTCTGGAGAGTGAAATAAAAAGTAGCTTTATATTCAGTTAGAGGACATTGTTTTTTATCATTTAGAATGACTGCAGTCTTTTTTTTTTTTTTTTTTTTGGCTGGAGATGTTCAGTAACACAAGTGAGAACAATCTATTCAGTACCAGTGTAAGCAAGCTGCTTGTTGCCATGATGGGATGTCCTCAAAAGGACCCAATAATTGAATCTCTGATAAAATCTATGAAGGATTTGGAGGAAAACCAAAACTCCAAATCATGGCAATACAAAACTAATCCACAAAGCAGGGAAATATCACTCCACTAAAAGATGTAAGCTCCTGGCTAGCAAGTTTCTTTAGTAACACTCTCAGATGTGTCACCAAAATACAGACAGTCAAGACATTTACTTTGAAGATTATATTTAAAAACAAAGCATTCTGCATTTAAATATAGCTTTTCTTGTATTCTACCTTTTGAGTATGCTAGATGGGCTTCTATGCATATTGCATGGATAAGTGGTTAGTAAATACAATGTTGCATGTGTCAGTTCACATTTGTGAATTCATTGGAGGTAGATGGATGTGTCTGACAGCGTTTACGTCACAGAAGACCTTCTTTGTGTAAGAAGTTATGAAGTAAGAAGTCTTTATGTTGAAGGCAAAGATCATTATTCTCCCTGTCCCCTTGCAGTTGTAGCAGTGCCTAGCAAAGTGGCATCCTCTGCTGCAGCAGTATAAAAATGTGCAGTCTCACTAAACCCAAAAGTTTTTGGTTCTCCAAGCCAGATCTTCGTGTCCTTGTCACAATATGCTCAGTCCCCCTGCCTTGAAATAAATGAATACCTGCCCTAATGAAAGATGGGTTTGTGTCTGAACATGAGAAGGGAGGGAAATCTGTGTAAAGGTGTCACTGAAGGTAGGTTGTGCTTCTCAACAACTAATACTTTTAAAGGATATGCTGCTTTCACCACACGAGATGAAATTCTGCTGATGTTTATTTTGAGGCAATGTCATGATAACAGAACAGATGTCTTGGAAGCAACAAGATGCCATTGTTCTGCTACTGAAATGCTGAGAAGAATTGAGAGGTGGCATAAAAATACTAGGAAAGAATGATTTAAATCAGAGCTTCCATTAACATCCCGATTAACATTGGGACATAAGAATTTAAATATGGTATTCAATACAATAAATTAATAATGTTTCCTTAAATATCTTAAAGACAGATTACATGTCTAGGATCTTACTCAGGAAAGGGGGAGAAAGGACAAGGCAAAAAAACCAACAGCATGTGTTGGTTTGAGAATCTAGAGCTTTGGGAGCGATTTCTAGAGAATCTTGCTTGAAAAGGCAATAAAAGGCATGAGAGACACTGCTGATGTCAGAAGGGTTATAGATAATGGGATCTGATGACTTATTAAAAATGCAGAAAAAATAAAGAAGAATCCAGTATTTCACCAGCTGTACTGGGACCAGGCTAGAGCTGTCTCGGACACCAGCCTCAGTGCTGCAGGTTTGCACATTGACTCAAGGGGATTTTTTTTTCCTTAGGAAGCAGGTGGCTACGTCACAGAAAATAATAATAGCTGCTAGTGGGAGTACTTGATAGAAACTGAAGAATCATGCACTTCAGGTACATAATACTTAACAGTGACACTCAACTTCCCTAGCGTATTTGAAGTGGAATTCAGTGGAAATACTAATGTGGAGTTAAATATGTTTATGTGTGTTTAGTTTCTTGGGTGATAGGATGAAAGACTTATTTGGTTAGTAATGTTACACGTTATTCACTACTGTGAATAATTAACAGAGGTAGCATTTGCAGTAAGAGACATAACAGCAATGCACAATTTTAGGAGTATTCTGTGTCTGCACAAGTTTATTTGCACACATTGTTCTTTAAACTGTGGGGATATAACAGCTGAAAGTTACAGGAAAAAATAGCTAAAGAGACTCTTTTTCATCATAGAAATACTATAATGGAGACATACTGAAGTGATAATGCTTTGTTATATGATCTGAAACCAGTTCAGTGTATTCAGTGCATGTTTCCCTTGTTTATTCATCTGTAAAGCCAGATGATTAACCTTGTTTTATTTTTCCTCAACTCTGTTGAGACTGAACATTGCATCAATGCCAAACTGCTGAGTACATGGATGCAAGCAAAACAGGTTATTTAGAGCTGCTGTGATTGTTCCAATTCCTGTTTAAAGAAGCCAGTAAAATTTCGTATCTGAGCCTGAAAAGAAACATTTAACTGTGGACTGAAAATAGAAAATTTGTGTAGGGAATAGGAGGCACGGGGGAAAGCAAGCATTTAAAATCGTCTTTGAGAGATGGTTTAAGGTCCTGCCTAATTTGTTGGGAACTCAGACCCTGGTCTGTAGTGTGCCTGGTGTTGTCTGTCTTGTTTGAGTCACGCCAGGCCAATGCTCTGTCTTCAGGAATGAAAGTGAAACTCACAGGTCCTGTGTGAGAGGTTTGGTGATTGTTCTGGTTTCAGCTGGGATAGAGTCAATTTTCTTCCTAGTAGCTGGTACAGCGCTGTGATTTGGATTTAGTGTGAGAATAATGCTGATAACACACCGATGTTTTAGTTGTTCCCAAGTAGTGCTTATCCTAGGTCAAGGATTTTTTATTTTCCTGTGCTCTGCCAGTAAGCAGGTGCATGAGAAGCTGGGAGGGAGCATGGTCAGGACAGCTGACCCAAACTAGCCAAAGGGATATTCCATACCATAGAACATCATGCTCAGTACTCAAACTGGGGCGAGTTGGCCGGGAGGGGCAGATAGCTACTCAGGCATCGGTCAGCGGGTGATGTGCAATTACATTGTGCATCATTTGTCTTTTCTTGGGTTTTATTTCTCTCTCTTTTTGTTATCTTCCTTTTCATCACTATTATTATATTTTAATTTTATTTCAATTAATAAACTGTTCTTATCTCAACCCATGAGTTTTACTTTTTTTTTATTGTCCTCCCCATCCCACAGGGGGGAGGAGTGAGTGAGCCGCTGCATGGTGCTTAGTTACCAGCTGGGGTTAAGCCATGACAGTGATATTGTCTTCACGCTCTCTACTGCATAGAAGCTAAATGCAGGCTAATATGTTGCAAAGTTTCTCCTCTACTTGTGAGACTAAGATTGGAGCTGTGTTCATATTTCTAACGGGCAATGCTGAATTTTACCCAAGAACATTTTCTGCAGAGTATTCTCTTGTTTTACTACTTATGAGGCATATGTGTCATCTGTTATATGAAGAAATTGTGTTTGTATGATCTAAAGGTAACCTATAGGCTGACAGAAGCATATTTATTACCATGAGGGAAGTGACCACTAATAGGTGCAAACTTAGTGCAATAATTGCCATCTGTTGTATGAAACCTGTTTCAATGTCTCTTAACTTCAGTCTTTCTTCTGCTCATTTGTTATCTTTGTCTTTGATCAGATCTTTCTTGTGGGATGGGGACACTGCATATGTTTTCACTGGCAGCTGGCAGACCAAAGTCTGCTCACTAGATGTGTCTAAACAGCTGCCTTGTCCTTGGAGAAAACATGGCACATGTGAAAAAAAACCTGACAGCTGAGCATCTCTCCCTGCACATGGTTGGTGATGACAATGCTGTCGGTGGATATGGGCACGTCTGGCAATACTTGGCCCTGCTGCACCCTGAGCCCCTGCTGCCTTCGCTGGGGTGAGAAGGTGGAGAAGCCCAGAAACCTGGGGGAGCCCCAGGTCGCCCCTGTGACAGCGCACGTTAAGGGCTGAGGCAGGGGTGAGGGAGGAGAAGGGAATCATGCAGTGCTAGACTGCAAGTGTGTGGAATGTAGATTGCCCTTTATATTAGTGTGTGGGTTTTCCTGTTTATTCGGTTTTTGGTTTTGTTTGGTTTTCCTACTGAGAGCGGTGAGGTATTGGATGGGGTATTAAGTTGCAGAGCTGCTGCTTAACCATTCAAATGCGAATGATTATCTAATCATACGAGCTAGCAATGTCATTACATGAAGGTGACCATCTTTGCTGTTGCTCTGGAGGTTTGCCTGACCATCTCTGAGAGAGAGAGCACAGACATTATGCTCGGGCAAGGTCACAGCTTCTTGGCCAGGCTGGTGCTTTGTGGGTGAAGCATGTGAGAGGGCTTGCAGCAGGTTCACCAGATGTCACAGCTTCTTTTGCTATTTCTGCAGAAGACAGTTATCGATACCAGACGTATGGTGTGTGTGTGTAAGCACGTGCATGGCATATATATTTTTCTGGGTGTAGTTTATATTGTATACAACTGCATGTGAGGGACTACTCAGCTCTAATGCACATTCTTGCCACTGTGCAAAACCGGGAATGTAAATAAATTTAGTTCCTGGCCTTAAAAAAAGAAAGGAGTATTTTGAAAAGTTCTCAGGCCAAAAATTCCTCTAATCATAACTGCTCTGCTAAGCTGATTTTCAGGAGTCAGTTCGATTGAAAGGAACTATAGGAGGTCTGAAGGCAATGGGAAAGATGTATTTTTCAAATGTTCTGTTTAGCAGATGATAATGACAGCCTGTATTCTATCAGCTATTTCCTCATGGGTTCTTTGTTTTCTTTTTCACAACTGAAGTAGCAGTTTTTCTGTACCAGAACAGATCTGGCTGTATCAAAGTGCCTGTGTGGTTGTTGGTAGCAACTGATGCACTGCCTGTGAATCTGACAAGTTCAAAAGAAAACTTACAATGAACCAAAATTATTATTTTTTAATGATTTTTTGTTTCTTGTGAAGTTTGAATTGATGGTTTGGAAGGCTTTCTCTGAGTGCGTGGGTAGTATTGTGTTTTAAAAGGTTATGTTTTTATAAGCTGAGGTCACTTCAAACTTTTATTTTCAGTAAGCTCTAAGTTACCTTTCCCCAAATATTATTTTCATTTTGAATTGCTGCAGCAGTTTGGGGGTTTTGTTTTGCTTTTTCTTGTTGTTGTTTTTTCCAATCCTATCTTGGGTACAATTTTGAGGTACTTCAGCTAGGTTTTATGTGTTGTGACTTTTTTCTGAGTAAGTGAAGTATGCTTTCAGGTTTATGTTCTCCGGACATTATTTTCACTGTTGGATGATAACCATGATCAAAGGTTGTTTCAGGCAGGCAATGTTTGTTGGTTTGGTGGTTTTTTTTTTTTGTTTTTTTTTTTTTTTTTCCCAAGCAAAGCTACCTTAACTTTAAAAATAATGCAAAGCCTACTCAGGCTCTGTAGGAGTCTCAACATAACAAGTAACTTGGTTTAGTTTTAATTTTACATTTGTGTACCTTATCATGAGATTGTGCCTGTTCAGATTTTAGAATATATTTTTATCTACAGGGGGGTATATAGGTTGCACTGTATGAAGAAGCAGTTGTGGTGTGAAGAGGCAGTGATAAACCAAGGCAGATTAAAGAAAACCTGTACTCAGACATCTAGATAGTCTTTAAATAATTCATGTTAATTTACAAATGTCATCATCTTTACTCCCTACCAAATGTTGGTCATGTTTCTTCAGATGACTCCCAATTTCATATTTTACATTGTTCTAAAGAACTGCTGGAGAAATTTCAGAAGGAATGAAGTGTTTGTCTAAGCTGTGATTGATTACTGGGTGAGAACCATAATAAAAGAACTCATCAGTAGCGTTAACATGCTCAGAAGAGCTGAAAGAAATGGAGGCATTAGGCTTTGTTCGTTATGGCTATAGCTATTAAAGGTAGTTTTGATGCCCTGCAGAACATTCTCGGGTGTACTGTGGTGGTCTAGATGGAGTATTTGCTGACTCACAAAGTTGCCCTGAGAAACCAGGAAAAAGGAGAGGAGAGCAGCATTAGTAGTACCTGCGCTTACCAATCACAACTTGCATTCTGCCAGGACAGCCATATAGCTGATTAAAAAACCCCACGTACCGTAGGCCATAAAGGACTGTCCCATCTGGATGGAGTCGAATCATTCGATTTTTCACTGTCACCCCATGGACAAATGATTTCTTGTCATTTTGGAAATACGTGTCCGGCACCCAGAGCTGGTCAGCCACTCTGTTGTCCAGAGTTAGGTTCAAAGGTATTCCAGAATAAGAGAGCCTCTTATCCCTCCAGGACTGCTGGAAGTACATGGTCAGGGTGTAGTCCTAGGGAAGAAATAAGAAGGGCTTTTTGTATTTTGCATATTGATTAACTTAACAGAAGTTTATTTTTAGATAACTCTCAGTAACTGAGTATCAGTAGCAATAGGAAGTTTATGGATCGTTAAAATGTCGTTGTCATTAACAATGATCCTAAGTCTTGGCCTGTTTGTGTTTCTGTTGAATTTCACACTACTCACCAATGTCAGTGACCGTCACAGTCTTTCAAAACCTCTTGAGCCAGAAGGAATACATGGTACATTTGGGTCTTCAGTCTGTGGATCACATTTGCATGTTTTTTGATAGTTTTTTTGGTTAGAGTTTTTGTTTGTTGTGTTTTTTTTTTTTTTTTTTAAATGTGAAGAGGCGCACAGTTTAGCTGACCTCAGCTAAATAGCATTGCATACCATTGAGGACACTCTTCTGATATTTGCTCCCTTCATCCTGATAGATTCTGCCCACAATCCAGAAAGGCCAGCAGTCCCTAGACCTCCTGAGAGAGAGCAAATGTGACCTCAAAACGTACAATGGACAACTTCCCATTCTGCAGCTGCTGGAGTTGCCAGATGTAATGGCCTTAGCTGGGCACATCTTGCCTCGGCCTGGGGAACGTAGCGCTTTCTGTCCTTGGCAATCAGATATTACTGCATAGAAAATGAACATCTTCTCTTGACTATCATGTTGTAACTTAGGTGAAATACCATTTATACAATCTTTCAGCTTTTACTTAGTCTGAAAAGAACTTGTTCTAAAAGGCTTCTCGTCTGATTTACTCTCTCATGTCTGTCTTTCTGGAAATTTGGTGATTTTAAAGGTAGTCAATTTTTTTAAAGTAGAAAAGCCCATGTACTTTGTAGTTCATGGAGTTCTTAAATGATGACTGGAACAGCAGTATGTGGACTATTAGTTTTCTATTCCTCATCTCCTCCCCCAGCTCCCTTTTCAAGTGGCAGGTCATTTTGTCACATATTTTTACGGTAGAAGTGCAGCAAAATTATAGAAATTATTGAAAAAATTGGTCAGAGGTAAGATTTTCTTTTATGTGAGGGAAAGCCCTACCTCTGCCATCCTCAGAAATCCTAGCCTGGACTTTTTGAAGAAATAGCATAAAAGCTGTCTGTGATTTGTGCTCTCCATTTTCAGTGGCTTCTTAAGACTGTATCATTGCCATGAAATCGAAGCAGATGTCACCTTTCAAAAAGACTTTCTGCCTGAAATGTTGCATCTAGCAGAGCTATAAACTATAGACTTATCAGTAAAAGAAGTTAATGCAAATACTGTTCTTGCTTGCCCTGGGCCTGTAGTAGTTGTTTTGTATGGAGGAAACATCATGACTTGATGATCAGTGGTCATATACAGTAGGACAACTACATCCATTCTGAGCACTGATTTGCAAGGATTTCATGGATATGCCCTTTTCTAGGCCTGCAAGATGATGGGTACCCATGACAGAGCCAAGAGGTGGTATGCTGAAGGCATGTTTTTTTTCTTGGCTCAAGTAACTAGGAGGAGGTCAGGACAGCTGCTTTTGCTTTTCAGACCACGCTGGTCAAGCCAGGAACTACAAAGTAATGCAGTGGGGTGTATGCTGTGTTCTGCTAAATAGGTGATTTACAATTTAAATAGTGGTATGGAGAAGCATGAACCCCAAGGAGGCAAGTTTTTGAATGTACAATTTGAATAAAGTTGGGTTAGAAGCAGACACTTAAAGAGAAGTTAAATCACTGTCCTTTGTTCCTCTTATGCACATATAGACCCATAGACCAAATCAGAATTGGGCAAGAAAGACCAAAAAGAAAAACCAAACCCCAAACTATTCTGGTGCAGTTTTCATATGTTGTATCTGTCTTCTAGCCTGTCCTATTTCAAGCAACTTTAGGTAGAAAAGCTTTCATACATGGCTGACGCAAGTTAAATCCTCAGTGCTTCACTTGGTGTCTGCTACATCTTCTGCCTGATTCAGCTGAGCCTATGCAGTCTGCAGCACAGATGGAATAGAAATTCCAATTATACATAATTATCTTTTTTTCTTCCTGCTTGCCTTTATATTTTCACTAGGTCTCACAGCTGCTTTTGTAGGACTGTCATGCTGTCCTGGAAAACTAACAATTGAGAGTGGTGCCTATGTGATGGTTCTCAAAGCTCAACGAAGAGAGAAATATAGCCAAGATAAGCTACAAGAAATCTTTAAAGGATGTGATCAAGGTGGGGGAGGGGGGGGGAGAATAAAAAAAATTCTGTCTCTTGACTATGGCTACTAGAAGAAAATAAGTTGTTATTTTTAGCATCATAGTCTGCTTTAGAAATTTTATTTCATCCAGCTGTACTATATACAGAATACTGCTGTTGGTAACACTATGATAGAGAAGAGTGATCCTCTGCCCTGGAATTGTGCTATACTATGTAGAAGCATGTGGCAAGCCAACAAGTGTTAATGGGGAGAAAAAAAAAATGTTTCATACTAAAGGAATCTCAGTGTTTCTTAACTCAGAATTATCTATTTTTTCCATACTTATTCGATATTTTAATGAAGAAAATGAAGAGTTGTATATCATGATTGTGAAAGTCCCTGTTGCAGTCAGGTCTTATTTTAAAAAGCATAGTTAAAGGTTATGTTAACAAAAAGCAAATGATATCTGAGCTATAATAACCCAAATTATATAGTTATGCATTTTCTATTTTTTTTAATGGAATACAGGCTTACCTTTCTCATACTTCATCAGTGAAGAATGAAATGCCAGCAAACCACATGGCTAGCTGCCTCTTGGAGGTCTTTGTATTCTTTTTTATATTTTGCAGTGCTGTGAGTGAAATGAGGATTTAATGACTACTTGCCTTCTAACCTGTAAATTTTGCTGGGAATTTTGTGGTTTCAAGGTCTAGAGTGTGTGAATAATTTCTGAATCTTTCATATCTATAGTGGTGTAGCGTTCGCTACATGTCAAGGTGCCATGCTTAGACCACTGGTCGGCCCGGACCAGGGAAAGAGACAGATAACACACACAGTGTGAGCACCAACTTCCCCCTTTTATTGCGCAGTTAATTCCTTTTATACTAACAAAGGGAGGTGGGAGTACAGGTACATCACAAGGCTGCGACTAACCCTCTAACTTTCCGTGACATCGCGAGATCTTCTGAACGCCGAACCCTACATAGTGGTAATTAGCTATAGAATTGGTTTCGCTTTTTCGGACAGCTTCCCAAGATCTCAAGCATCAGTCTAGATATGAAAATAAATCAGACTATATTTAACTTTTGTATTTAAGAATTTCTAATCATGAGTTAAAAGAGCAGGGCCCAATGTAAAATTAAAAAAGAGAATCTATTTCTGCAGATAACTGTTCTTTTAAATGATTTGTTTTAAAAAGTATTTATTTTAGAAGCACATTGAATATTTTTTGCCTAACTGTACTTCCTATAATAAAATAAAAAATCTGTAATGCTGCTGAAAAATCATGATATTTCTGTAGATTTAATTGAGCTGTCTATGCTTTCCACAAGTGCCACCCTGCTTTTCCAGGGCATAGTCAACCTTCCTAGTGGTAAATGTCTGAGTACCAATGACAAATTTGTGTTGATGTGTATTGATTTTTTTTTTTTTTGTGATTAATTCTGATTTGTTAGAATGAGATGGGCTTTTTTCCTTTCTTAGTAATTGTGCAAATTCCTTATTTCTTTGTATCAAACTGGAAATGTGTGAGTGTGTATAGATGTGTACTATAACATATAAGCCAATCTGTGTATCAAAGAGTGTTTTAATAAGGTGCATTATGTTGCCAAGACAAATACACGCTAGTCCTAAGTAAGAGAGATTCTGTGAAATTGTGAGTAAGAAAACTCAGCCTATTTTACTCAAAATGGCAAGTTATTTCTTAATCTGAATTTAAGCAGCCTCATAAATAAATATTGGCACCAAGCTTCACAGTTCACTTGGGTAATATGAATTTCTTGTACTAAAGAAAATGAATGGACCATTGATGCATATTGTACTTGAAGTTAGAAGAACAATTTATAGTTCCAGTAAGTAATAGACTGGAGAGTTCCCATACAATGCTAAGTTTCCTTTTTATTTCTATTTTTTTAGTTCCCTAATCTTTTTTTGTGCAATATGTATAGATGATGTAAGGGAAATAATGGAATTTTTCTTTCTTGGTAAACCTTTGTGGCTCTCTGAAACCAGTAGAGATGCATTAAAATAGCTAGATAATTTGGACTTGCTGGTAATTTCCACTGTATGGTTTACCAGTTCAGCACAGCAGAATAGAATGTGGAACACATTGTTATATTATAACCTAACCTTCTGGGAGACACCAAACTGGTACTTCACCATGCTTATCAGTTGAATTATGGACTCTGGTGGAATAAAAGATGAGTTTACATGTCTGCTGTACTGGCAGTTGCTTTGTCTTTCACAGATTCCAGACATGCATGTTTTAAGGGGAAAATAGGGAATCTTTTAATTTGCAATGTTCAGCTTTGTAATCTAAAAGACCTTTTGTGTTTTTTCCTCTTTCCAAGGCGGCCTCAATCTAAGTTTTGTTATCGTTTCACATATTGAAAAACAGCTTAGCACATTGTGATATATTTAAGTAATAACCAAATATCAAAGCACACTCTAAAAGTCTTACCAGCTAAAAATTAACAATATGGATGCGGTTGTTAGCAAAAGTTAGTAAATGGAAGAACATTTTGTGAATATTTAGCTGTTCTAGGCCAATTCAATATCAAGTGTTAGATCTCCAGATGAATCTGCACATGAAGGCATTGATATGTCATACTTTTAATAGATAAAAGTGTATATTGATAATTGTGGGATGCATACTGTACACCCAAACAGTCTTAAATTTAAATGATATCCCTGGGAACCATCCAATAATCAAATATCTGGCAGCATCACAGAAAATGAGATGCAATGTAATTCAAATATAGTATAAATTAATCAAGACAAACATAACTGAAACTGCAATTTAAAATTAAATATGGAGTGATGATCAGAATACTAATATTTACTGCTATAAGGCCATAAATGTAGAACAGCACTATATGTAAATCCTTCTATGACTGCAAGCTGTTATTGGGAAGATTATTTTCCATGTTTATCTGATATTAACAAGAATGGGAAGGGCAGAGTTTTGAGACAATGGTAAGTGCTGAATTTGCAAACTGTGAAAAAGCATACTCATTCATATGCTGTAAACATGCTAATACATCAGAAGAAGCCGTTAGTGTTTGTTTAGCAACAGTTAGCTGTCCTATCTTGAAACTCCTAGGGAAGATCTATACCCTCACCTGCAAAAGAGCTATTTTAAGATAAGAGAATGCAAATGGTGATGTGGTTTTTTGCGTGTGGATTGGGTTTTTTTTGGTGTGTTTTGTGTTGGTGTTTTTTTTATCTTGTTTGTGTGGTTTGGTTTATTTTTAAATCCTGTATAATTTCCCACATATACTTGGTGCTCAATTCCAGACACTGCACAGAAATTAGGGGAAAACATTTTAACTGAAATGACGGAGGAAGAAACTACTGGTTCTACTCAAGCTCTTCTCTAAAAAAAGTCAGGGCAGCTACATCTCTTTATTAAGTCTGCAGTCCAGCCAAGCAAGGAAGCCAGGGAGTTATGGATGTGCACACTAGTGGATAAATTGTATTTGCCTTCCTTTCTAAGGACATAGTTCAGTGTTCCTTTTGATTTTGTTTTCAATGAAGACTGATGCAGCATATGTTATCCAGTTCCCCATTTCTGTCCAAAGTAGTGGGAGGAGGAGGGGAAGGAGCATGTACTCAAATTATTCAGTGCACTGGCCTGGTTTGCAGGAGACTGTGGTTCTTGTGAACTACACTTCTGTCGGGGAAACAAGATAGGAAGCTCTGACTCCAGGACAATAGAATAAAAGCCTTCTATTTTCCTCAGAGAAGATGTTTGGCTCTTTTAACAAGATCAGAATTTTCCCACAGCAAGCTTCAGTTTTGCAGAAATCACATTTTCTGTCAAAAAACTGCAAATCATTTGTAAATGCAAGATTTCTGCAAGAGAAAAAGTTGTGCAAGGTATTGTTACTTTGTTTGATCCAGTTGGTAGCTCTAGTTGCTAGCGAAGTGCCTTGCATTTTTGTTTTTCAGA
The DNA here is from genome assembly GCF_964188355.1 of Buteo buteo. Lineage (NCBI taxonomy): Eukaryota > Metazoa > Chordata > Aves > Accipitriformes > Accipitridae > Buteo > Buteo buteo. The sequence continues at coordinate 28,985,681 of NC_134171.1, read as the reverse complement.
TGTGCTGACAGTTCTCCAGAGAAATGTTTCATAAACCTTGTTGGCATTTATAACTTCACAATTAAATTAAGTATGTGGCATCACAGTTGTGTCTTACAGAAAGAAGCAGAGATCTGGCAGGAGTCCGCATAGCTGTAATGATGATGCTCTTTATTGCTCAAAGCACAGCCAGGAACAAGATTAGACTCATTATAAGAGTAGCATGGAGGAAATGAAGGCGCTCATCATTACTGTATTGGGACCCAATATTACTCTTTGCAGTCAAGGCAGAAGTCCCCTTAACTGTGATGGGATTAGAATTACATCCAATGTCTTCAATCATTACTGAAAAAGCAAACCAGAAGGCAAAACATTTCTCAGTTACAACAGCAGACTATGTATTTTGTTGCATTTTGTTCAGCATTTTAGTAATAATATTTAGCAGGAGTATTTACTACTGCTTGTGGCATTTAAATGGTTTTTTATGATAGTTGTGTTCCATTGGCTTGGCATTATTTAACATAGAGGAAGGTAAAATCCCAATTTTATCTTCCGTGTTCTTTGTCTCTCAGGGAGAAGAAGAGTAAGGACTTCTGTACTTTGGATCAATATCCCATTGCCTTGCCCTCTGCTTTTTTCCCTCTTATTTGAGCTTTGCTAACCTGGGAGGCCTGAATGTGCCACTTCTTTGTATAGGAAGAAAACAGATGATGTTAATACCAATCTGGATTGCTTTGATTAGGAGTGGACTGGGCTAAAATTAGCAGGAAAATAAGGTATCAGGTAAGGTAGGCTTACAGGTATGTTGTTGTTATCCTCACTGCATGCTGGAAGCTCCTGTAAGAAAGCTTGAAAACCACTATAGCATTCCCAGCTGCACTTCAGGCTTCCAGTTCTACTTCAAGCTTCCAGCCACATAACCCACTATCTGGGGTAGCAATGAGATACACCAGTATAACATTGCTTACAGCGCAAATTAATACTATGTCTGTTTTGTGTCAGTAATTAGCATAGTCACTTAAGACTCGGAACGTGTCCATGGTATGATTTGTATTCCCTGAAAGATCAGTGAACTGCTTCTAGTACCTGTAGGAAACAAGTAATGATATCTATTCCCGTGCTATTCTATTTTGCTTTTGAAGCTGGTAATCTTTTCTATATGGAGGGTAGTACTGCCATAAAGATGCTTGAGGGGAGGGGTGGAGAACAGGAAAAATACAGCACAGGAGATATATGTGCTTAAGTAAGGTGGCATTGTAATGAATGCTGGAGTAAACAAATACAAGTGTACTGGCATACAGAGTAACTGTATTCAGTGTGTGCATGTATTTTTATAGGCAGCAAATAAGTGTCCTTTATATTTTGGCTCCAGTAAGAGCACCTGGGGTTGAATAAGGAACAATTGAAGGGAAAACAAAAGAACAGAAGAACTTCTTACTGGCAAGCAGCCCACAGACCAATGTATGCTAATCCATGTCTAGATACATATATTAAGAGCAAATGTAGACAGCAATGAGACACAAACATGTTTTCTCTTAGACATTTCTCTCAGTGAGGCAGCTGAAAGCAAGATTTTGCCAAAAAAACCCCAACCAAACCCAACTTGTCCAGGTGGTCCATACCTGTCTGTCTGTATGTGAGGAGTCCAGTTAGTGTTCAAGTCCAGGTATTAACAACTACAGTGCAAAGATGTTCTAGGAAATATACACTGCTTTGTGCTGAAGTTGAGGATATTCTAGGATTCTTCTCCTGTGAGTTGTGCAAAAACTTGTCTGTTCACATGCAGGTATGAAAGAGAATGGTGGGATAACGTTTGAGGACTGTGACATTGTGCCCAAGTAGTGCTGTCGTCCTCCTCTCTGCAAAGCAAGTGGAGCAAGTGCTCCAAGGAAAAGAAATTTCAAGCTTTATCTTATGTTCCAAAACATGTCAGCCAGCTTGGACTGGAAGCACTAATACACAGGAGTGGGACTGGGCATTTGGGAGGAAACTGTACTTCCCAGGTTCTTGTGTGGACTATGTGGAGATGGCTCCTTACTGACCGGAGGACTGAATCCTAATGAGGTAGGCACAGATTGGCTCTGAGGGTCTACAACATGGAATGTGATGTGAGGAGTAAAGCAAACTAAGAAAAAGATAGGTTGGAAGGATGCAGCACTTTAAAGTTCCTGTAAAGGCAAAACATTGTGGAAGAGTGGAGAATTAATTAAACCACACTTCCCTTGCTACCTATAAGCAAGATAATTGAAAAGCAGCCTCTTTTCTAACAATAGTTGTTTCTGAAGCACTTGATTTCTTTTTTTTTTTTTTTTTGTAATTTCCAGCTAGCTCAGCAGGGGTAAACTATGAGACCATCATGAAGTGCACTGAATGTCTAAGGAGGATGACATAGTGCGAAGAAGAATTCCTCATGGTGTCAGTGCACAGCGCTGCAGGCGAAGCCGAACTGATTGCTAGCTTAGGAGCAGATGGGAGAGGTTTGCTGAATTTTGCCTTGAATGCTATTGTGTAAGTGATAATAGTACCAGAAATCTTATAAGCACTGGACAGAAAGTTGAAGAGAACACAAGCACAAGAAGGTCAGCAATGTAAAAAAATGAATTGGAGTGGCAGGATGATCTAGCTGAGCGTGCACAGTAAAAGCAGAAGCACCACAACCCTTAATTATGTGTTGTGCAGGGGCTTATGTTAAGCAAAGCTTACGAGTTAGAAATCAGTAGTGAAGACAGCGAACCATGGCCAGACTCGTTGGCTCCAGAAGATGCTGAACAGTCTAGGAGGGAAGTTACATATATCTTAATATGAGGTGGGCTAGCTTTGTAACAACAGCTACTAATTTTTTTTTTAATGCCTTAACATACATGTGTATGTAATATATTTTTTACCAATTTAGTTCTATACAGATTATGTAGGAGTTATTTCTATTTCTGTGGGTCTGGTGACTGAAATCTATTTGATTCCTCCTGCCTGGTTCTCAGTTGTTGTTCTACTGTATCAATTTTCTTTAGTTTTGAGAGAAGCAGATAGAGGTCGAAGTGACATGCAGTGAGTCAGTGGCTTTACCTGGAATAGAAACAGTAATCATCTAGCTGCTCGATCTTTAGACTGGATTTTTTTTTGGTGGGTTGGTTTGTTGTTTGGTTGCTTGCTTTTTTGTTTTGTATGTAAATATTGTTTTGGGTTTGGTGGTTTTTTTTTGTTTTTTTGTTGTGGTTTGTTTTGTGGTGTTTATTTGTGGTTTTCTTTGTTGGTTTGTTTTTTTTTTTCCCTCCCAGACTGTTTGGGACTACTTTGTTTCATTGTTCATGGTTCTTATGCTTGAATTGTGTTGCATAAAATGGTGATGATAATGAAGACTGTTATGTGGCTGGAGAGATTTTTCCCATACGTTGTTGGCATCCTGACTATTTTACAGAATTCTAACCCATAAATCATAAGGTCAGGTTGTCTCCCTGATACTTTCAAATGAAGGATCGTAACATTTTGTGCTGTATCTGGAAACCTGGGATAGAGGCGCATCATGACACTTCTACTTTATAATGTCCCTCAGAATGGAGGTATTTTGCACTTGGAGTTGATAACACTAAGGGTATTAGTGACACTGTCATGGTACTGCCACTACTGAGAGTGGTTTGACTGTCATCTTCCCTTCAGGAAGTTGTAGGCTGCCGTGAGGTTTTCCCCTGGCTCTTCTCTTTGCCAGACTAAGCAAGGCAAGCTCCCCTGCCTCTCCTGATAGGTTATGTGCACTGGCCCTGGCCATGTTGATAGCGCTCCACTGGACCATTTCCAGTTTCTCAGTATCCCTCTTGAACCCGGGGAGGAAAGAAATGGGGGAGACTGTTCTAAGTGCAGCCTTACCGTTACAGAATACAGGTGGGTAATAACTTCCCTCCATGGTGACCAGACCCCTGCCAGCGTAGCTTAGTATGCAGTTTACTTTACATCTGATGAGAGTGCACTTGGTGGCTTGTATTTAGCTGCTGCTTAACCAGTCAGTTTCCAACCTGCTCCATGGCTGACACCTGTAGTTCTTGCTGAACTCTGAGTTTCCTGTTAGCCCAATCCTCTAGTTTATTAAGGTCACTTGAAATGAAGCTCTGCTATTGATTGTGTCAGCCACTTCCCCTAATGTAGACTCATCCAGGTACTTGCTAAGGATGCACTATGTGCCATTTATGAAGATGTTGAACAGTGTTGGCTCCATTGTTGACTATTTTGCTTGTTGCTGGCTGCTTCCTTGACCTCAAGCCATTAATGATTACCTTTTGAGCCCTGGCAGTCCAGCTAGCTAATTTTCAACCCATCTAACAGCCCATTTGTCCAGCACATCATTCCTCAGCTTCCAAATGTGAATGCTGTGGGAGATGCCAAAAGCCTGACTAAAATCAAGTTGTATTACATCCATTGCTCTCCTCTCATTGTGTAGACAGCCTCTATAGGGTAGAGGGCAGTCAGACTGATCAAGTATGATTTGCCTGTGGTAGTTCTGTGTTGACTATTTTAATTACCATAGAATCACTGAGGTTGGAAAAGACCTTTAAGATCATCGAGTCCAACTGTAAAGCTAACACTGCCAAGTCCACCACTAAACCATGTCCCTAAGTGCCATGTCTACACATCTTTTAAATACCTCCAGGGATGGTGACTCAATCACTTCCCTGGGCAGCCTGTTCCAATGCTTGACAACCCTTTCAGTGAAGAAATTTTTCCTAATATACAGTCTAAACCTCCCCAAGGTGCAACTTGAGGCCATTTCCTTGCATCCTACCACTTGCTACTTGGGAGGAGAGACTGACACCCACCTTGTTACAACCTCCTTTCAGGTAGTTGTAGAGAGCGATAAGGTCTCCCCTCAGCCTCCTCTTCTCTAGACTAAACAGCCCCAGTTCCCTCAGCTGCTCCTCATAAGACTTGTTCTCTAGACCCTTCACCAACTTGGTTGCTCTTCTCTGGACACACTCCAGCACCTCCATGTCTTTCCTGCAGTGAGGGGCCCAAAACTGAACACAGGACTCGAGGTGCGGCCTCACCAGTGCCAGGTGTACAAGGGAACAACCACCTCCCTGCTCCTGCTGGCCACACTATTTCTGATACAGGCCAGGATGCCGTTGGCCGCCTTGGCCACCTGGGCACACTGCTGGCTCGTATTCAGCTGGCTGTCAGCCAGCACACCCAGCTCCTTTTCTGCCGGGCAGCTTTCCAGCCACTCTTCCCCAAGCCTGTAGCGCTGCATGGGGTTGTTGTGACCCAAGTGCAGGACCTGGCACTTGGCCTTGTTGAACCTTATATGACTGGCCTTGGCCCATTGATCCAGCCTGACCAGATCCTTCCTACACTCGAGCAAATCGACACTCCTGCCCAACTTGGTGTCATCCGCAAACTTAATGAGGGTGCACTTGATTCCCCTTGTCCAGATCATTGATAAAGATATTAAACAGAACTGGCCCCAATACTGAGCCCTGGGGAACACCACTTGTGACTGGCTGCCAACTGGATTTAACTCCATTCACCACAACCCTCTGGGCCCGGCCGCCCAGCCAGTGTTTTACTCAGCGAAGCATACCCTGTACAGGCCATAAGCAGCCAGTTTCTCCAGGAGAATGCTGTGGGAAATGGTGTGGAAGGTGTTACTAAAGCCTAGGTAGACAACAGCCACAGCCTTCCCCTTGTCCACTGAGTGGGTCACCTTGTCACAGAAAGAGATCAGGTTGGTCAAGCAGGACCTGTTTTTCATAAACCCATGCTGACTGGGCCTGATCTCCTGGTTGTCCTGTATGTGCCGTGTGATGGCACTCAGGAGGATCTGCTCCATAACCTTCCCTGGCACCGAGGTCAGACTGACAGGCCTGTAGTTCCCTGGATTCTCCTTTCAACCCTTCTTGTAGATGGGCATCACATTTGCTAACTTCCAGTCAACTAGGACCTCCCTGGTTAGCCAGGACTGCCAATAAAATGATGGAAAATGGCTTGATGAGTACTTCTGCCAGCTCCCTCAGTACCCTTGGGTGGACCCCATCTGCCCCCATAGACTTGTTTGTGTCTAAGTGGTGTAGCAGGTTGCTAACCATTTCCCCTTGGATTATGGGGGCTTCATTCTGCTGCCCTTCCCTGTTTCCCAGCTCAAGGGGCTGGGTACCTGGAGAACAACTGGTCTTACTATTAAAGACTGAAGCAAAGAAGGCATGGAGTACCTTAGCCTTTTTCTCATCCTCTGTTACTATGTTTCCCCCCACATCCAATAAAGGATGGAGATTCTCCTTAGCCCTCCTTTTGTTGCTAATGTATTTATAGAAACATTTTTTTATTGTCTTTTATGGCAGTAGGCAGATTATGTGCTAGCTGGGCTTTGGCCCTTCTAATTTTCTCCTTGCACAATCTCATGACATTCTTTTAGTCCTCCTGAGTTGTCTGCCTCTTCTTCCAAAGGTCATGAGCTCTTTTTTTGTTTTTCTGAGTTCCAGCTAAAGCTCTCTGTTCAGCCAGGCTGGTCGTCTTCCCTGCCAGCTTGTCTTTCGGCACATGGTGACAGCCTGCTCCTGTGCCTATAAGTTTTTTTTCTTGAAGAATGTCCAGCCTTCCTGGACTCCTTTGTCCTTCAGGACTGCCTCCCTACCACTTTGTTCTTCATATGCTTTGAAATGGATTCCAGAGGACATGGTCCATGATTTTTCTATGGACTGAGGTAAGGCTTATAGCTCCCTGGGCCCTCTTTCTTGCCTTTCTTAGAGATGGGTATAACATTTGTCTTCTTTCCTACCATCAGAGACCTCCCCCATCACACACATTTTTCACAGTGATAGGCAGCAGTCTTGAAATTATACCAGTCAACTCCCAAGTACCTTTTGACCCCTGTTGTCCCTCAGCTTCTTTTTGCAATTAATGTACCTACAAAAGCCTTTCTTGCTACCCTGCCTCTTTCTACTTTCAGGTCCAGCTGGGCTTTGAAGCAATACTTTTATGCTTCACAGAATCAAAGAATCATTTAGGTTGGAGGGGATTTCTTGAGATCGAGGAAAAACTTGTCTGAGACATGAAGGTCAGAGGCAGCCTTAGCTGCTCTCCTGAAATCCAGGGCTGTGGTCCTGCTTTTTGCCCTTTTCCCTCCCCTCAGGATCCTGAACTCCACTATCTCACAGTCACTGCAGCTAAGGCTGTCTCTGACTTTTACATCTCAGACAAGTTTTTCCCTCTTGTAACTATGAGGTCCAGCAGAGCACATGTTCTTGTTAGCTTCTCAGTCACCTGTGCCAGGAAGTTGTCATCAATGTGTTTAAGAAATGTCCTAGATTACTTGAGCCCTGCTGTATCATCTTTCTGGCAGGTATCAGGGTGGTTAAAGTCTCTCAAGAGGACCAGGATCTGTGAACATGAGGCTTCTTCCAATTGTTGGAAGAAGGCCTAATCTACATCTCTTTCCTGGTTGGGAGGTCTACAGTAGATACCCACTACAACAGCACCCATGTTGGTCTGGCAGCTAATCTTGATCCATAATCTCTTGGCTGACTCCTGACCCATCCCAAGGCAGAGCTCCATGCATTCCAGCTATTTTCTCCCATAGAGGGCAACTCCCTCTCCTCACCTTCCCAGCCTGTTCAACAACAAATAATTCTTTGTTATTGGTTTTCTCACCAGTTCTGTTGCATTTTTTTTCTCCTTCTGTACAGCCCTTCTGTGTTTTAGTTCATTGAGAACCTCCTGTCTTAGCCAGGCAGGCCTTTTGCTGAAATTCTGGCCTTCCTGCGTGATGGGGTGGATTGTTCCTGGTTTTCTTTAAAATTCAGCCTCCACCCTTTCTGCTTGATGACTGCTTGCTGGGGAATTTTACTTGGCAATTACCCAAACAAGTCAAATTCTACTGTCCTAAAGCCCACAGTCCTAACTCTTCTGCTCACCTTCCCAGCTATCCTCCAGATCCTGAACTCTGTCATCTTGTGGTCACTGCAAACCAAGCATGCTGTAAATACTTGCTTTGTTTCTACAAAAGGCAGCTTGAGAAAAAGCTTCCCCATGTGATTTCTCATGAGCTGCATAATTTAAATATTAAGCTGCTTACATGATAATCTGACATCATAGTTGATGAGTTTACAACACCCATGCAAATTTTCAGTGGAAAACTTGCTTTTTGGCTTTTGCAGGGAATCAGTTTGTCTTTAGATGCATGTATCACTGACACTAAATCCTCAGAGCAGAATCAAGGGTATTTTTAGAGTGTTGATAATAAAGGACCTTGTTTTATTTTTATCTTACTAATAGCATAACCAATTGGATAACTAATTGAGTTGGCCAATTTAATATGATTAATCTGATTAAACCCCTACAAATCCAGTGCCATTGCCAGTTTCATGGGAATCCACATTTCAAAACATTTTATAGTATGTGTAGGCATTTTAGGAGAGAAAAAAGCAAGAGCAAATAATAACTCATCAGTCAGTGTGAAGGCATGTGAATAATACTCCTGAGTACTGACTGGGATATGGAAGTGCAGGGTCTCTTTCCTGCAAAATATGTAACTAGGGAAAACAGTAATAGTAATTATTTGGAGAACTGAGTAGCTTAGTGCAGAAAGTTGGGATTTTCACCAATATACTGAAAATCTGGGAAAGTGTGTTCTTGCAAATGACATTATAAATAAAGCAAACCCTAAAATCGGGTTTCTTTAATGCTTATGGCAATAAAACCTCTCTGAGACTGAAGTTTCAGAAGGCTTTCACCTCACTGAAGTCCAAGACAACCAGTACTTCCATCCCCTCCTGTGTGCCAGCACACATTTGAATAACTAGTTAGGAAGCAGAGGGAATTGATCCACGTTAGAAATGACCCTTGTTGTTACTATTTTGGTGTGGTGTTTTTTTATGTAGATGAATTTCCTGATCCTGTCCCCACCATGGGTACCTGAGCACTAATGCTGGGGCAGGAAAGGACAGCTCAGAGCAAAGGAGGAAGGCAGGGCAGCTCAAAGCCACTGTGAAACTACAGTTCTGGAGTGGGTTTTACAGCCCCCAAAACGAGGCAAGAAAAGTTTAAGGACTTGTGAAAGATCATAGAGCACACCTACCACTGTTCTGAACCAAAGCAAATGCCATTGCATTTTTCATGTTTGCTAGTCAGAGGCGGCCAGGATGAACCAGAATGAGTTAGCAGTGTGGTGCCATGCATGGGGCTACAGCAGAGACCAGGTTTATTAGCTGTGTAAAACTGTTCTACAGCTGAAGGTCAGAGTGACAGAAGAAGTTCAGATCTGTTGCCAGGGCTGCACCAACACTTGTCAAGGTCTGTGGGTTGGCATCTAGCGGCCTATCTGCTATCTTATATTGGCAATGTAAGTTTATTAGTGTTTTCACAGCATTACAATACCCCAGGAGTTCAGCAGCTAGTTGGTTGTTTCAGTATTATTTTGCCTTTGTTTGCTCTTGGTTATTAACCGGGGGGGGGGGGGGGGGGGGGGCAGGGTGGAAATCAGCATCCAAAACGTTTGAAAAAGCAAGGAAAGCCAGTCTGACCCTTCAGCTTTTCCTTGCTTGCTACAGCCTACCAGTGAATATTGAGGCACTGTTGTGAAGTTTGTCCTGCATGGTGACCTCTGAGAGGAGCAGACTGGAAGCCTTGCTGAGACAAGTGTGGTGTTGGTTTGTTGAGTGTGTTTGGTTTTTGGGTTTTTTTCCACCCTTCTGAAATATTTGTTTTCTTGGTCCATCCTGAGATGTCAGCAGAAGTACGTGTAGCAGTGCTCCTGCACACAGTTTCACTTCTCTTGGTGCTTTTTAGGGACAGCTCTGTCACAGTATGAAGGATGAAGTTAAAACATCTCACAGACACCCACACGTGATGATCACTGACACAGAAGGCATAGGTTTGGTGTGTCCTTAATTTATTGCAACTGACATGATGTGGGCTAGAGTGGCTGTTGAGGGCTGAGGGATCCTAAATCCATAGGTTATTGGCCAGGCAATGTTTTCTTCTGGGGCTTTAACTTCTGGAGTCATTGCAATGCCTTAACCATGTCAACTAAAAGTCTTCATAATTTTTTTTTCCAGTTAAAAACAAGCAAACAGCTGCTTGTTACTGGTAAGTTTTCACTGCTTTGCAAATTAGACAATTTTCATCCCACAGAGGAATGGAAATTCAGCGTGTTTTCAGGAGTGAAATAAGCATTTCAAATTGTGCCTATGCATTTATTCTTTCTTCTACAAATATGTCTGTTTTTCTGTTTCTTTTTCTTAATGCTTCAACTGAGTAGAAAGACTCTTTTTCCACTAAAATCCACTTGTATTCAGCCAGAAAAGCTCTACATGCAGCTGGCCAAACTATGTGAAGCCTAGGTCTGTGCCACTATTGTTCAAAGCTAAAATGTAATGTTTTTCCAACTACGGCTTTTTTGTAAGACTAGCTTACCTTATTACAGAGCCAATCAAAAGTGCTGGTGTCAGAGGTGTATGAAGCGTAGAGGTCTAGAAGGCTTGACTTTTCTGAAGATAACACTGATAAATGTTTGTGGGTACGAATGGAAACCAATGTTAGTGAAGCAGCACTCCCGGCAGAGGAGTAACTTATGGGACAGACGTAGCTCTTCTTCTGCCACCTACAAAGGTGGTCTGTAGCAAGGAGGGGATGACAGTAAGAAACTGAACTGGGACAGGAGACCAGCTGTTTGGTAGTTTTGGTGTATAGCAGAGGTGACTAAGTCATGCAGTTGTTCATGACATGAGCAACGATGGAGATGATGGTGATGTTTTTCTTCTTTGTGGTAAAGGCAGTGAGTCTTGCTGTTCTTTAGTATGATAAAATGGCTCTGCCTGCCGACTTCTAATCAGAGATAAGGCCCTTACAGGTGATCAGGTAAGTGATGTTCCAGCACAAAGTAGGATGCAGCACCATGTCATGCAGCAGCAAAAGCTTTGAAGCAATATGGCAAATGGCTTCACTTAAGGTTCCTGATTATATGGTGCCAGTGTAGGCAAGTATGGCTTTAGTGGAATGAACCTTTTCCATATATTGCCTGTTACTTGCCTTACCCAATTGCATAAAGCTTGATTAAATAGTTACAGAATTAGTGGGTTTGCATCAATAGATGCTGAATGCTTAGAGATAAACATTCTGGCTAGTCACAGGACTTTCCAGATGAATCTGTTTTATCTGAGTGGATGTTTAGTTTTTCATTTATTTATAGCAGGAATGGCTTTTGAGTCTCTTAGATCATAGTAATAAATTTACCGAACTATCAAATAATTTATCTTCATGCTTGCTTTCAGCTGATTACAACATCTCTAGGTATCTCAGGATAATATGAACATCTGTTCCCTGGAGATTGACTCTTCACAGACAATAATCATAAAGCTAACGAATGGAGTGGAGAATGGTGTTTAGGAAACAACTAGGGACAGCTCTGTCTCCCTTTGCTAACTCTTGCTCTATTATTTCATTCTTTTCACCAGATTGGCTTTCTGACACACCCTACAGCAAACTTGCCAGATGCAATAGTCCATGTTCTTCAGAACAGGATAGAAAATCAGATAGTGACTCTGGGACTTGAACAGCTTGCTCTAATAATTTGTGTTACCAGATCATCAGAAACAGATAGTCCTGCTTCCTTTCCCACCTACTCTGAACCCTAGAGCACAAGACCAGAAGCAGGTCTCTCTTCAGCACTCACCAGTGTTCTCAGGGAGGGATCTCCTATAATTTCCCATAATTTAAGATAAGTGAAATGGATTGCTTTCCTGGTATGCTTTTCACTTTGCTATTTTTAATGATAGAAGTGAATCTGACACCTAATTTGCACTTGTTAAAACAGGCTTAGGAAAATGGGATGTAAATAAATCTTGGGAGGAATATAAATTAGCATGGTTCAGGGTAAAACAACTTCCCTGTTGTGGGTCAGAACAAAAATAATGCTGTGCAGAGATTATTCCACTTCTGTGTGCTGGAAGATTCTTGTATCTTTTTATGTAGTATTTGATGTTGGGTGTCACTGGAGATAGAACTCTAAAAGGACCTCAGTTAGGCAGCATGACAGCCCTGTTATTCTAAGGCAGCCAGATGAATGTTAACTCTTGGGTCTCTCCTGGATTACAGGTATGACAGAGCAGGCAAACAAATGTTTGTGTATCAAGCAGTAAAATAGCTGCGGATGAGAGTGAGCTCTGTAGCTTCTGCAAGAAACATGGATATAGTTAATTCAGCATATGTAGTCCTACTGAGAATGTATAGGGAGCAGGATGGGAGAATAGCTTGGTTTTGGCTGTAGCAAAATGAAATTCAGTAGGCTTAGTAAAGCATTATACATTGCCTGCTGTAACGGTAGCTGCCGCAGTTTTGTGACATGGATAATACTCTTCACTTATGTCTCATCTCAGGGGGCAGCAAAGAAAGCTTAGGCTCTGCCCAGCACTTGTTTTTTATCATATACCCTCTCCTGTATCACCAACCTGATGTTTGGGAAAAGCTTTTCTGTGATGGGCAATCTGTTAGGTGGAAGATAAGTGTTCTGTGTGGGAACAATGCTTTTATTTCTCCTTTTTTTTTTTTTTTTTTGCATTTACAGGAACAATTCCAGTTCTTTAATCCTGTTTTCAGTCAGTTTTTAACTGCATTTCTTCAAATTCTATATGCAAAGATTGCTTGTCATAAATATACTTATTTTCTACAGCATCAATGTAGGTTCAGCAGTAGGTGTCAGTTCAATATTGGTTGAACTGTTTAAATCTCTCCCCAAACCTTTTCCTTCTCTATTTCATGGCAAGTCAAAGTCTAGCAACTGAAAGGAAATCACTATGGTTACAGCACCCAGTTCTAGCAATGAGTCCAAGATTTAACTCTTACTGCTTGTGGCAAAATACATATATTTGAGACACCCCCAGACATTTGGGATCGTGTTTGCAAGTGTTAAAACAGACGTTGACAGTTTTAGATAATTCCATTGCAACGCTTTGCTTGCAAGACAGTGGTCTGCTATTATAAATGGATTGCTTACATAAGAAGTGAAAGAATACACACTAGTTTAAACCACAGCTCGAAGCAGTGTTGGAGTTTTTAAAGTCAGAAATCTAAGATTTAATCACCACCTGGTTAGCAGTCTGTGTCAACACTGTCAGCCAAAAAAATGATTGAAACTTGGTTCCTTCCCAGATGCAAATATTGCCAAGACATCACCATGGGCCATTTGTAGGCATTATGAGAGCTATGAACACTATGAAGCACCAGAGTTTCAGAAACCTACAGCAGATGACTTTATGGCCCAGGTGGTTGGTATTTCCTATGTTGAGGTCTCTCACCCCAATTAGTAACTAATTTCAATCCAATTGCTTACAGATGGCAGAAAATTGCTGACCTACCACAGTTCTCTCTAGTAGACAGGTATCCATCCATAAGCCAAATTAACAACCCAAGACCAGCATCACGTAGGGAGATTTGCTGAGGTGCCCAGCCATTGCATAACATCAGTGTGCAAATTGACTTCAACAGGGTGGCTTGTGTGTGCAAAGTTAGATTTGGGCTTAAGTTTCTTATGGAACTGAAATCAGAACACAGATCTGTGCTTGATCTTCACTTGTTTTAATTGTCCGAACCTCTGCAGGGCTGGAAACTACGCTGATTTGTACTGGTGCTGCCATGATCGGTGATTGATTTAATCTTGTGGCTGATCTCAAGCAGTCAGTGTTCTTGCTGAAATGGAAGCTGCTTAGAGGAACGTATGTGCCTGAGCATTGTTAGAGCAGTACTGGGGGCTCTGCTCAGCGCCAAGCCTAATGGGAAACTCTGAACAAAGAATGCTTTTACACTGGCAAATGTCTCTTCTGGCTGTGGCTCAGGCATAGGAGTTAATCTGGATGGGCAATGTCTAATCTGGACCATTTTGTACTTCAGGTCAATACATGATTTTACAGGGTTGTCTTTATGCTTAATGGATGGGAAAAGAAGGCTTAGAGTTCCCCAAGAACTGAATTTCAAACATAAGTACAGTAACTACTGCAGATCTAGTGACCCTATACCATAAAATGTGACAATGTGCGGTTTTTTATTGCATTCTCAGAATGGCACTACTTGCTAATCTTGAAGGGCTTATTATCCTATAATATCTATTCTCTAGATATTTTTCTTAATGGAGAAGTAATGAGAATTTTTAAGCAAATCTTTAAGCAAATCCCATTCATAACATTCTTCTACATTACAGTTGTCAATAGCACACCACATTTTTCCACTTGATATATAATTTTTTTTTTTACTTTATGATATTAATTTCTTGAGTCTTTGAGGAAATTGAAATCTTTTATAATGTTTTACTGGAAGTAATCTTTTCCATTTAGTGACTCATCATAATTGTGGTGGGTTTTTTTGTCCTGAATCTATTAAATATAATATTGGATGTAGAATTTTCTCCAGATAGCAAGTCTTTCAACTTAATTATAAAGTCAACTGTACCTCAAGAAGTTATTACACATTTATCATGGGATTTTTTTCTTTTTTTAATATGAACTAGGAGGTGGCTGCTGCTGCTATCATTTGACTTCTAGATTGAGGATGTTTGAAAGGATGCATTGTTTCAGATTAAACTTAATTTGTATCTGAGGCCTGAGATAAGTAATTGCTAACTCTTTTTGCCCTGGAGCTTTTTGTTTTGTTTTGCTCAGAGGAACCTTAAGAATGATGTTAATTGGCTTTTTGTTTGGGTTTGGTTTTTTTAAGACCACAAGGGACAAAAGTAGAAACAGCTGGTGATGGAATAAAATGCAATATGTGCTCATCAATTGTAGATCATGCCACTTCTTGTTTATTCTCTGATAATTGGTTTCTTAGATAAAAGAAATGTGGTAGATCTCAACTATCTGATGTTTAGTAAAACATCTTTGATTGTGAGATTTAAATTGGAGAAGACAGGAATTAGTACAAGAACAGTGTTGTGGTTTAACCCCAGCTGGCAACTAAGCACTGTGCAGCTTCTTGCTCACCCCATTACCACCCCCCCCCCCCCCAGCAGGATGGGGGGAAGACAATTGGAAGGGTAAAAGTGAGAAAACTTGTGGGTTGAGATAAGAACAGTTAGAACAGTTTAATAATTGAAATAAAATAATAATAAAAAATTGTAATGAAAAGGAAAATAACAAAAAGAGAGAGAAATAAATCCCGAGAAAGACAAATGACACAGATGAAAACAATTGCTCACCACCAAGTGACTGATGCCCAGCCAGTCCCTGAGCAACTGCCCCCCTGGCCATCCTTCTCCCTAGTTTTATTGCTGGGCATGATGTCATATGGTCTGGAATATCCCTTTGGTCAGTTGGGGTCAGCTGTCCCAGCTGTGTCCCCTCCCAACTTCTTGTGCCCCCCCTCCTGACCCTGCTCACTGGTGGGGTGGGGTGAGAAGCAGAAAAGGCCTTGGCTCTGTGTGAGCACTGCTCAGCAATAACGAAAACATCCCTGTGTTATCAACACTGTTTTCAGCACAAATCCAAAATATAGCCCCAGACTAGTTACTGTGAAGAAAATTAACTCTATCTCAGCCAAAACGAGCACAAACAGTAGAATGGTTAAGATACTGGATAAAAGGGGATGTGACAGTAGCGTGTGCTAAACATAGAAGAAACATGCCAAGGGAAATTACAGGTGGAAATCCTCAAGGATGAGATGCAACTAATTCTTGTTTTGTGCCAGAGAAAGTATAAGAGAAAATATCAAAATGTGTCAATGAAATTTGCAGCTGATATTAAAGTAAGGAGCCACTGTCAACATCACAGAGTATCAGAATATCACAATGATCATCTTGAATGCTAGGCTAGTAGAAGTAGGATTATATTCAATACTGAAAAGTCACAGACTAGGAGACTAAGGATTTGTTTTATAAGCTGAGACCTTGTTGGGGAATGGGATGAAAAAAAGAAGAGCAAGCTGAATATTTATCAATCTGATGTATCGCCCTTATGCAGATGGGATAGAAGAAACAGGATCCTACTGTATACTAAGTGATGTATGCCAGATAAATCAGGGAGAAGCTAACCTTGCTGTCCATGAGCAAGCATGGCTGGGAATTCTGAGCATCATCCTGGTCATTCACAGAAGGATCAGTTAATCACCGAGGAGATTAATTCAGGCTGGGACAGTTGCAGAGAAGGGCTGTGGCAGTGGTCAGGTGAATGGAGAGTGGGGTCCTGAACCCCAGGTCCAGCCTTGTGTGACAGCAGCAGGCTTGCTTAACTGGAGTTTGGGAAATCTGTGTGCTACTGTACAGGGATCCTGATCAGCTGTGTGTCTGAATTTCTCATGTTCCAACTTGCGCCTCTTGTCTCTCATCCTGTCCCTATGATGTGTGTAAATACAAAAAAGCTTATACTTAGTTACTGAAGTGAAAATTTCATTACAGTGCATTGTTAAAGATATTACATGATGATATTGACTTTTAATTTCTTCTTATATATTCATGCATGATGTTTTAACATTCTTTTTTGAACAGGAAATTTCTCAGTATTTAAATCATGTTAAAGTAGAATTATATGTGACTATGTAAGACAACCTATGGTTAAAAGCTTCAAGTGTACTGAATTATCTCTAAAGTATCTTTTGCTCCATTGAGTGTATATTTGAAATTTTGGCTGAAATGCTTAGCTTTAAATGTGTAGACCAGAAAATCAAGTAGATCAATGGGCTTTTGTAATTTCCTCAATCTTCTTCACCTACAGGTGAAGGGAAAGTTCTCACAGGCATGGATTGGGTCAGTGATTTTAAACCCTCAACTCATGGGGAACATCTATATCCCATTCATGTGAAGGTAATCCAGAAAATTATTTTCATTCACATGCATTTTTCTCCTGCGTTATATTACCCTGTAATGTTTTAGTAATAGCACGTGTATGTGTATACTTCTACGATATTTTTCTGTTTTACTTAAGGTGTGTCAGGAAATAATACTGAGGATTAACTTTTTTTAACCATGAAATGCTGTCATATCTCAGCAGAAGAATGACAGAAATAGAGCTCACAAAGAATTAATCTAGAACATTTTACTGTGATTAAGTTATTAGTAAAGAAGAAGAAAATAATAGTGAAAGCTTTGAGTCGCTTTGAGTAACAGCTATTAAAAGTCAGATGTATTTTAATTTGGTTTAGATTCTTGTCATATTCCCAAGTGTGAAGAAAACTGACGGGTAAAAAAGGAAAGAAAAGCATCCTTTGCTAGGATGCTTCTAGCAAAGAAATGTTGGGAATCAAGTTTTGTAGCTGCTTGCTTATAGAGATGCACAGGTGATTTGAGAATGTATCCAGCATTTTCTTTAGCTGCTGTTTGCAAATAATATTTCTTTCTGGCCAATGTATTTTGATGTTTAGGTATCTACCATAGAAATAAGGAGTGTAGCTCAAGTAATAAGTCTGTAGGAATACTTCAGTGTATATCCTGGCATAAGCATTGGCTTCCAGCTAAGCTTTCCATAATCATCTGCAAGCTTAGGTAGGGGAAGATATGACACTTGATTTTAGAATACTAGCTCATTTCCCTTTCTTTTCTCTGTCAAAGGTATATCATATTTCTTTAATAAAGGAGACACATTTCCCTAATAGAAGACACTGATATTACGATAAAGGAGCATAATAGAAACCATAGGGACTAAGATATTGTTTCCATTACTTTCTCATCTGTTTGCAAATATTCTTTAATATCAATTTTTACTTTGTTGTGGCTGCTTTGTGTGGCTATGACTAATAAGATACTTCCTATTCAAGCTGAGGTGTTCCCAGCTCTCTTTGTCTCCTGAGTGTATTCTGTAAAGCCACTGAAGGAATCAGAGTAAAACTGGAACCTGTACAAATTCTGAATGCAGTGCATCCTACCTCTTGAATTTGTCTACAAACACTGCTTTGGTTAAGTCAACAGGCAGCCTGGCTTTTGCACAGGCTTACAGAGCTTCTACAGTTAGGCTGTAAACAAAGGCTACAGAAGAGTTTGCTGGTTAAGGCAATACAACATTTGTGTGGGGACAAAGAGAGAAAAATTAAATTGGAAATAAAACTGTCTCAGTGGAGTTCCTGGGAAAGAGTAAGATGGTATTGCAGAAAAAAAGGGAAGATCTTATTTCAGTCCTGGGAGAATCTGGAAGAAGAAAGTACAGGAGAAACATCAGAATATTTATGTAAATTTAGGAAGGTGTTCATGTCTTATAAGAATTGTTTCTGAGCATCTTGATTTTTATACATTGTTAGTCTAAAACACTGAATTGCTCTGTTAGAACTTCACAAGCTCTTCTATACATTTTGGGTATGTTCACATGAACACATAATTTGATTTACTGAACTTTTGACACTAGTTTTCTCAGGTACTTTCTATAACTTTTTGATTATACTCTCCTGTCAGGAAGAATATTCAGCCTTGATTTAGAACAAAGTTTTATCTGCTGCCACTCAAACATAAGCCACTGAGCAAGCTGTTCCTCTGTCTCCTTAACTGAAGTTAGAAGCAGTGGGACCTGGGTCCAGGCCCTTTTCTCGAAAGGTGTTACTATTTCTGATGAGCAAGTAACTACATATCTTTATGAACTTTACCATGCTGAGCAGAATTGGGCTAGAAAGCTCTATCTTATTCGCTCTATGAAGGTTTGTAAACATCTGAAATACAGTGGGAAGATGTATGTAATATAGCCAGCAGCAACACCAGAAAATTATTATTATAAGAAACTTAACATGGGAGTCACAAAACTCCTTAAGCAATAAAAAGCAGCATACCAGCTTTCCACAGAAAAATTGGTAAGGGCAGGTGATGACTGCCTTTGGACATTGATGCTCTTTTCTGACAAATGCATTAATTTATAATAGCTGGTAGTGTCAGCTGTAGGCAACCTCCCTGATCTAATAAAGACAACTCTTACATTTCACAGATGCTGAAATCTAAATTTGGCTCTTGATGCCAGACTGGATCAATGTTTTAATTAAGGGAACCTATAATCCTTCCTTTAGCTGCCACTTCCCACTGTGTGTGGCCACATGTAGCTTTTTGTCCTACAGTGAGGAGGTAATTTCCAAAATGCTTGCTGAGAGAGACAAATAAGTAGACTTTTTGGGATATTATTGGAGAATTCAACACTAAATCCTGTGATTATGCATGCTAGCCACTTGATCAGTGTTGTGAATTTTCTTTCTGTGCTACTATTTCTCTAGCAAGTTAAGTAAATTTTATGTTTATTTGCTATTCCTGTTTATACACATTGAACTTTCAAAACCCTACTTTGCAAGTGAAGCAGAGCTAATTAGCCCACCCTAAAGTTCAAATACCCTCATTAGTATGAGCGGTCCAGGTTTGCTAGTTACCAAGGATTACTGAATAATGATCTCATTATGGAAATTTATAATTTGCATGTACAGACTAGGCAAAGTGAAAGAAACTGAATGTTTTGTTCACAAGAAATTACATGTTCAGTAAGCGCAGACTTATGCCTGACAAGGACCTTTAAAAGGAAATAGGAGAATCATATTAAATTCAGAGATATGCTCTTGATGTCTGTTTTGCTATATTTCTGGTAAATTAAGAAGTCTGTGCATATTGCTTTGACTATTCTGATAACCTGAATTTAGAAGCAATTGGCCTGAATTTCTGGAATTGTTTCAGTTTTAGCTCTTTGCTTATTGTGTACCACCTAAGTGTTTTTTGTTTCTTCATAATACTGATGACATTTATGAAATGAAGTTCACTTGTGAACTGACTAGTTTTGAACAAACTTAGAAGGATCTGCCATTATCTTACAAGGTAAAATTTCAAATTACCTTCCATCATGGGAATGTGTTTACAAAGATAGTATTCAGAGGGGCTTTGTTTTGGAGTGAAACAGTACTCCACCTCCTCCAACCTCACACCTCCCCCACCCCCTGCAACAGCCCACCTTATCAGTTCCACTATGGTATAGTATTTTATCCTAAAGCATGCTTCAAATACTAAAAATGTCCCTTTAAAAGACTGCATCACACATGAAGAAAATTCTCAACAGTTTCTCAATACATTAAATATGTACTTGCCACACCTATTTCTGCAATAAGGAGTAGTGGATTACTACCAAGATAAAGATTCCTCATCCTTTTGGATCCTAAGAATTTTATTTCTTCTGAATTCCTTTTTCAGTTTATTTTTTTCCAAATTTCTCTCTTATAAGATAGTTTTATTCTTCCATTTTCAGCCTTTTACTAAGTTAATATAAAAATATTCCTTTCTCATAGACACTATTGACTACAGAAATGACCAGTATGAAAGTCTGGGCTGTGACAAGTTCATTTATAGAATTTGTTTTGTAACAGACTTGATAAAAGTTGTTTTAGAAGATGAAGGAAGAAGTAACACCACAGAGAAGTGATGGATCAAGGTTAACTTCATTTAAAATGAATTCATAAGGAACATTATTTCTTTCCATAGAGCAGAAGAGCAAGGTTTCTTCGCTACTCAGCTAATCCTTCCCTGATGAAGCCTTCACTGCTTCTGAAAACTTCTGGATCAGCTTGCTGAAGTATTTCCCTCTCCCATCAGTGACATATGGCTGGACCTTTAAAGCATGAGGATTACTTCAACATACTGTTTTAGTTTTCTTAATACATGTTATGATACACTTTTCAGCTCATTCTAGCTAGCATATATCTCTTTTTCCCTATGCCCCCCAAGAAAAGTCTAAAGCCCACAATCTCTTAGATACAAGCAAGCTACGCTTTAAAGCATATAAGTGCCTCATACTTTTCACAGAAGTTGGAAGATGCTGCATGGAAAGGGTGCCTGTAGCAGTTATTTTCCACTTGCACAAGGAACTACAACAGCCTATGGAATTTATGGGAATGAGGTTTCCATTATATGTTCTTAACTCATTTTCTTCACTGGATCCAATGTATTTTAGCAGTCAGTGTTAGCTTTAGTGGATAACTGCAATTTCTCTTGAGTATGAAAGTAGAAAATATAAATATTTCCTTAAGTTTTGCCTTAAGTCAAATAGCCCTTCTTCCTGCTTCTTATGTGCTCCTAATTTAATTCCAGCATCATCTTAATGGGAAGGATTACTATGGATATATATAATGGAGTCCACAGCCAGTGCCCCGGCCCACAGTGGACTTCCAGGTGAGACTGAAGGAACAAGTACTAATCTCCAGAGCTCTAATGGGCAGGGACCTGAAATTTTGCTGCCCTGTACCATATTGTCACTGGTTCAATCTACATGGAGCAGGCATTCTCTGCTGTACTCTCATTAGTCCTGGTCTACCAGTCATCCCAGCTAGATGACCTATTGAAACAGCCAGTGGCTTTCATTTACCCATATCCATAAGTTTCTTTTGGGAGGAAGTCCAGATGAGCTGGAGAAATGCTGGGTCAGCACAATCTTCTTGCAGCGTGAGCAGGTGGCAAAGGCCATTTGTGGCCTGAAAAGCAGGGTGAGCAACGGGGTGCCTGTGCCCCTCAGGCAGGTCTGTGCAGCTCTGCTGATGACAGTGGATATGCTGATGACAGTGGATATGCCGGCACATCTGTGATCTGTTGGAGAGCGTGTTATAGGAAGGGTTACTCTGTGAAAAGTCCTTCGTACAGGGACGTGACCCCAGCCTGTTTTGCTAGCCTTCTAGCACACCCCAAAGTATGTCTCCTGTTAGTCATGGTGAGGGCAGTGGCTTCAGGCTTGGAGTTCATTTTTGTGAGTAGTCTTGAGTATTTTTGCATGTTTTGATTAGCAGAGGATGGGCAAACATATCTATATTTGATGAATGTCATAAATAATAGAAGTGGATTATTTGAACTGAACAGCTTTGTGGTCTCCTGGAAGAAATGAGTCACTGCTTTCATGTTTTTTAGGTCCTCATGTGGCATTCAAGGGGTCCCAATCACATTTGTTTTGTAAAATTTCAGAGCTTTTGGTAAGAGTTCTACTTTTCGTTGACAACCCACAAATTACTTTGTGGGTAACATCTTCTGGCTTATGACTGGACTTTTTCTTAAATAACAATGTTTAAAAAAAAAAAAGTAGGATGTTGACTTTTTTTTTTCCTCTTGTGCTTTTGCTGCTTTCGCATCTGCCACATTTATTCTTCCTTTTCTGTCTTTTCTAGCTGGATGCAGTTAATAAATATGTGCCCAAGATATCTATCTCTGTACCATGTTTCTTCCAGCTGGCCTTGCTGAGTTTATACTAAGCTACTTCTTGGTATGTTCCTTCAGGGACTTCTTGGTCGGCTGTCTGGGAGCCACAGAAGTGCTATGGGAATTGCTCCTTCACTTTGATCCTAATGAATGCTGGGGTGGTGCTGGGTGAGAAATGCTTTCTCAGATTCAGGGACAGGAATACACACTTTTTCTAGAAATTTAGAATGTTAATAGCATCTTGTGTTGATACTGATCATTACAGAATTAGCTGTCATTTAATTTTTTTATATCAAAGTCTAAGAGTATAATAAGGCTTACCATAGTGAACTGTTCTTCCATTTGTGTTCAGTACACACCAGCTTAATTCATTGTCCTTGGGTTTTCATTTAATTAACATCAGCCTCTGATGTTGGCAGGATAAATTGCCTTTTCAAATACATGGCATGAGAGTTCTCTGTTTTCATGTTTTCCTGTCTCACATACATTTTCAAGAACCCATCAAAGGGAAGACTGGTTTTGCTCACTTGTCCACAGTAAGTAGACCACAAACAATCTGATTAAAATCCTATATCTATGAAGGTGGGGGAAGCAGAAATAGAAGAATTATGTAGCCATCTGAGATGTAGCTGTTCCTTACAGGCATGCTTCACCTCAGACAAATAAGTAGAAGGCCTGGCTGTTACTGAGTCCCTGTGAGAACAATGTTTACCCCTGCATCTGCATGAGATTCAGCAGATTAGCCCTACGTGCCGGTTCTGGTCTAAGGACTGGTATAGAAGGAGAAAGAAGCTTGTTATCTCTCTAGGGTTCCTTACAGCTCCAGGAGAACTGGGAGAAATTATTGTTAATCTACAGGTGGTCCTTTTCCCCATCACTCAGGAGAATTGGAAAGATGTTTTGTGCCTTCTGCCCTTCCACGTGCCTGTAGTAGTGACAGGTCCCTCGTGGGAAACTAAGATGTAGAGTGCATCAGAACCTTGTGTTAGCATGTCTGCTTCATCTTATAGTAAATTATTCTTCATGAATGCATGTCTACTGGAAGGAAAACTAGACTCACCAAGTACTTCATTAGTGAAGTTTCAATGAGTGTTAACTGATTTAGGGGATATTTCTCTTAACTAAGTCTTGGGTTTTTACTTCTTTTACTTGCCAAACTCCCAGTAGCTTCATTGAAAGTATGAACTTCATCCCTTGAATGAACAAGCATGCAAAAAGGGAGGAGTGTAGAAAGGACCATCTATAGAACCAGATGACAAAGCCTAAAGGACTACATGGCACTGTAAGACTTTTACGAAAGCCTTATGAAAATAGGTCATCTGCCTGCTGAGTGGTGGCAGATGTTGAAACAACTGTTTTGTAACTGAACTCTGCTCTGCACTAAGAGCTGTCTACAGAGATTTGAGTCAAATCCCTATGATAAACATCTTTGGAATGGGCTCATAAACATTGTGCCAAGCAAATGGGAAAATAATTTTCAAAAAAATAGGAAATTAAAAAGATACACAAAAATTAAATTGGCACATGTGTGAATGAACGCTATTAATTTGGCTGTTTTGCAGAGTATGATGTTGCTAATCCTTTGATTAGCATATGACTGAGGCATTTTTAGTTTAGATTGTCAGTCCAGTTATACTAAGGCTATTCCTTCTTTCTCCAAAGGAGAGTTTTCTGAAAAAATCTCTCTAGGCAATCACATCAGGAATTCGACATGTGATACCAACAGTCTCTTTTGAGAGAAACTCTCTGTGGCTTCTGTGGTTTGGAAAGGGAAAGTAGAAAAATAATCCCTGGAAAATGTCCTGATAGAGATTTGTGCGTCTCTTCTTTGACATACTATGGAGCTTCATGCAGACTTTTACCATGGTGTCAACTATTTTTGCCTTAACTCCCTGGACCATTAACAGTTCTACAATTACATTCCACAATTACACCCAGGACTTTAAAAGACAGACACAAAACCCAGATATATGCCACGTGCTGAAACAGTCCCAAAGAGCAGATTTGTGGGTTCTAGTACTTTTCAAAAAATCAGGCCACTTATTTCAAGACTTAACTAAGAATAATTTGAAAACAGGAAGTCTCCAGCTGTAGTCACGCTGTCCTTCCCAAACATACTTGTGCAGGTGATAATCGAGATGGTAGACAGCTGGTGACACCAAGCTGTGCACACACAGCAGGGACTTGTGTTAGATGTTATTTGAGTCAAGTTGTTGGTGATGGATTCCCCAATATTTGTGATCTGGGCTGGAGGGATTGTGACAAGTACCCCTGTTCGTAGGTGGATTAAAACCGTGAGGGTTGCTACAGCCAACAGAAAAAAAGACTGTCTGAATTTTGGTAAATCAGAAAGAGCAAGGCCAGTCTCTCATCTCAGTTGGCATGAAGATAATTAAATATGAGAGTTAATGGATAGGGACAAAAGACAAGACAGGAGCAAGGACGTGTTGTCTAGACTGGAGAGGCTGTGTATATGTGTCTAGAGAGAACATAATGGAACTAAGTTTTACCATTTGTATGTTTTGTATGTTAAAAACTGGCTCCTTATGTATGAGTATGGTGCCACTGTATTAGGAAAACAGAAATAATTATTGTAAGGGGTTTTTTAAGTGGATTTGGCTAGCACAGATTTCTGTGTTTGCACAGGAAAAACCCTAGAAGGTGCTTATACACTGTACAACTGCAATGATCAATGCTACCTTATCCTGAAGAGTTTAATAAAGGAAGCAAGGAAGAATGTGAAATGTAAGCTTGGTTGTACTTTCTGGCTAAACATAAAAATAATTAGAAAAGGCAAAAAGACAATCAGCCAGCCAGTAGAAGATAATATTCTTGAGCTGTTCTCATAGGGGTTGTTAGAAGAGGTGAATGAAACTGCTGGTAGATGAGTACATAGTTGACTGAAAGGAAGAGAGAAGAAAGGCTACCAGGGCTACTGGTTGCTATTAGAGCAACAGGCTACCAATCTCAGAATCTAAGCCAAAACTCAGAAGCCCAGTTTTAGGCTACAGTGTTTTGGCATCTGAGACCCCTTTTGAACAAGAACACAGCCTTGTCCATACACCAGGATACACTGTATATCCTGTGTTGTGGATGCTAAAATCACTGGGAAGAGATGAACATGTTCTGATGTGTTTACATGGTGCTTCACTGAGGATGCTAAGAGTTACCTCATGATAATGAAATATAATTTAAAATTATTTTCATGTTACTTGCTATCACCTTGAGTCCCTCACACGTATTAGCACTAGGTTTATCCTTGCAGTGCTCACTGGGGTAGAGAAGTTGCTCTGGAAACTTTGGTTGCCATATAGACCTGATAGTGACAGAACATGTGAGAATCTGAAATTGCTTTGTTGTGATTTAAAAAATTATTTTGAATTTTTAGTAATAAATAAGTTTCCACTTAAGCTCCCTTGTTTTATTTTAAATAATCACTGCATACAATTTAATTTGGGAATTGGCCTAAAAAGGGTGACTCAGTCACAGAAATTAAGCTAGATGTGCTGAGAGCAGTCAGTGGTGCCAGACATTGTCTTGTGTCAGAACAAATGACAAGATTTATCCAGGAAAGCAAACTCTCTAAACAGTCTCTTCAGGTGATCCTCTGCTGCCTGGGCACTTTGGTTTCCATAAGCTCAGCATTGTAGCTCCCTAGCACAGAGGCTGTTAAGACTAAGGAGTGTGTGTAATAGAGAACTGGGGAGAGTGGATTTCATGAGCTTGTGGAGAGCATATAGACAGACATCCTCTATACCTTCTTAAGACATCTTATTAAGTCCTGTGAGGCTGTATTGGCTTTCCATGGCAAAGTTTTGGTAGCAGGGGGGCTTACAGGGGTGGCTTCTGTGAGAAGCTGCTAGAAGCTTCCCCCATGTCCGACAGAGCCAATGCCAGCCGGCTCCAAGACAGACCTGCTGCTGGCCAAGGTGAGCCCATCAGCGACAGTGGTAGTGCCTCTGGGATAACAGATTTAAGAAGGGGGAAAAGTTGCTGCTCAACAGAAACTTCAGCCGGAGAGAGGAGTGAGAATATGCGAGAGAAACAACCCTGCAGACCCCAAGGTCAGTGAAGAAGGAGGAGGAGGAGATGCTCCAGACACCAGAGCAGAGATTCCCCTGCAGCCCGTGGGGAAGACCATGGTGAGGCAGGCTGTCCCCCTGCAGCCCAGGGAGGTCCACGGTGGAGCAGATCTCCACCTGCAGTCCAGGGAGGACCCCATGCTGGAGCAGGTGGATGTCCGAAGGAGGCTGTGACCCCATGGGAAGCCCGTGCTGGAGCAGGCTCCTGGCAGGACCTGTGGCCCCATGGGGGACCCACGCTGGAGCAGTCTGTGAAGAACTACAGCCCATGGGAAGGACTCATGTTGGGAGAAGTTCATGGAGAACTGTCTCCCATGGAAGGGACCCCACATTGGACCAGGGGAAGAGTGAGGAGTCCTGCCCCTGAGGAGGAAGGAGCTGCAGAGACAATGTGTGATGAACTGACCGCAACCCCCATTCCCTGTCCCTCTGTGCTGCTGGGAGGAGGAGGAAGAGAAAATTGGGAGTGAAGTTAAGCCCAGGAAGAAGGGAGGGGTGGGGGGAAAGGTGTTTTAGGATTTGGTTTGTATTTCTTATTATTCCACTCTGATATGATTTGTAATAAATTAAACTAATTTCCCCAAGTT